>NC_066579.1:323565113-323930510 GCF_024323335.1 Lathyrus oleraceus
GGAGAAAGAGATACAACCAGACGTCAACGGACGAATGGGAAAAAACTCGACGTTTACCGAAACCAACGGAGAGGTGACCAGACATCAACGGAATGAATGGAAAAAGATACAACCAGACGTTACGGACGAATGGGAAAAACTCGACGTTTACCGACACCAACGGAGAGGTGACCAGACATCAACGGATGAATGGGAAGACTCAACCATACATCAACGGACGAATGGGAGAAAGAGAAACAACCGGACGTCAGACACGAATGGGGAAAAACTCGACGTTTACCGACACCAACGGAGAGGTGACCAGACATCAATGGATGACTGGGCAGATCTCAACCAAGACATAACGTTACGATGGAAAAAAGATACAACCAGACGTCAACGAACGAATGGGAAAAACTCGACGTTTACCGACACCAACGTAGAGGTGACCAGACATCAACGGATGACCAGGAAGACTCAACCATACATCAACGGATGAATGGAGAGAAAGAGATACAACTAGAAGTCAACGGACGAATGGGAAAAACTCGACGTTTACCGACACCAATGGAGAGGTGACCAGACATCAACGGATGAATGGAAAAAGGTACAACCAGACGTCAACGGACGAATGGGAAAAACTCGACGTTTACCGACACCAACGTAGAGGTGACCAGACATCAACGGATGACTGGGAAGACTCAACCAGACATCAACGGATGAATGGGAGAA
Organism: Lathyrus oleraceus; assembly: GCF_024323335.1. Taxonomy (NCBI): domain Eukaryota; kingdom Viridiplantae; phylum Streptophyta; class Magnoliopsida; order Fabales; family Fabaceae; genus Lathyrus; species Lathyrus oleraceus. The sequence continues at coordinate 323,565,825 of NC_066579.1, forward strand.
AGAGATACAACCAGACGTCAACGGACGAATGGGAAAAACTCGACGTTTACCGAAACCAACGGAGAGGTGACCAGACATCAACGGATGAATGGAAAAGATACAACCAGACGTTAACGGACGAACGAATGGGAAAAACTCGACGTTTACCGACACCAACGGAGAGGTGACCAGACATCAACGGATGAATGGGAAGACTCAACCATACATCAACGGACGAATGGGAGAAAGAGAAACAACCGGACGTCAACGGACGAATGGGGAAAAACTCGACGTTTACCGACACCAACGGAGAGGTGACCAGACATCAATGGATGAATGGAAAAAGATACAACCAGACGTCAACGAACGAATGGGAAAACTCGACGTTTACCGACACCAACGTAGAGGTGACCAGACATCAACGGATGACCAGGAAGACTCAACCACACATCAACGGATGAATGGGCTCGCGTTTACGACACCAATGGATAGTTGACCAGCATCAACTATAGAAAGAGATACAACTAGAAGTCAACGGACGAATGGGAAAAACTCGACGTTTACCGACACCAATGGAGAGGTGACCAGACATCAAGGATGATGAATGGAAAAAGGTACAACCAGACGTCAACGGACGAATGGGAAAAACTCGACGTTTACCGACACCAACGTAGAGGTGACCAGACATCAACGGATGACCGGGACGACTCAAACATACATCAACGGATGAATGGGAGAAAAGAGATACAACCGGACGTCAACGGACGAATGGGAGAAACCACGTCCAGACATCGAGAGATGATGAATGGTAGAAAACTCGACGTTTAGCGACACCAACAGAGAGGTGACCAGACATCAACGGATGACTGGGAAGACTCAACCAGACGTCAACGGATGAATGGGGGAACTCGACGTTACTGACACCAACGGAGAGGTGACCTGACATCAACGGATGACTGGGAGAAGCTCGACGTTTACCGACACCAACAGAGAGGTGACCAGACATCAATGGATGAATGGAAAAAGATACAACTAGACGTCAACGGACGAATGGGAAAAACTCGACGTTTACCGACACAAACGGAGAGGTGACCAGACATCAATGGATGACTGGGAAGACTCAACCATACATCAACGGATGAATGGGAGAAACTCGACGTTTACCGACACCAACTGAGAGGTGACCAGACATCAACGGATGAATGGAAAAAGGTACAACCAGACGTCAACGAAAGAATGGGAAAAACTCGACGTTTACCGACACCAACGTAGAGGTGACAAGACATCAACGGATGACGGGGAAGACTCAACCATACATCAACGGATGAATGGGAGAAAGAGATACAACGGACGTCAACGGACGAATGGAGAAACCACGTCCAGACATCGAGAGATGATGAATGGTAGAAACTCGACGTTTAGCGACACCAACAGAGAGGTGACCAGACATCAACGGATGACTGGTAAGACTCAACCAGACGTCAACGGATGAATGGGGGAACTCGACGTTTACCGACACCAACGGAGAGGTGACCTGACATCAACGGATGACTGGGAGAAGCTCGACATTTACCGACACCACAGAGAGGTGACCAGACATCAACGGATGAATGGAAAAAGATACAACCAGACGTCAACGGACGAATGGGAAAAAACTCGACGTTTACCGACACCAACGGAGAGTGTGACCAGACATCAACGGATGAATGGGAAGACTCAACCATACATCAAAGGACGAATGGGAGAAAGAGAAACAACCGGACGTCAACGGACGAATGGGAAAAACTCGACGTTTACCGACACCAACGGAGAGGTGACCAGACATCAATGGATGAATGGAAAAAGATACAACCAGACGTCAACGAACGAATGGGAAAAACTCGACGTTTACCGACACCAACGTAGAGGTGACCAGACATCAACGGATGACTGGGAAGACTCAACCATACATCAACGGATGAATGGGAGAAAGAGATACAACTAGACGTCAACGAACGAATGGGAAAAACTCGACGTTTACCGACACCAACGGAGAGGTGACCAGACATCAACGGATGAATGGAAAAAGGTACAACCAGACGTCAACGGACGAATGGGAAAAACTCGACGTTTACCGACACCAACGTAGAGGTGACCAGACATCAACGGATGACCGGGACGACTCAAACATACATCAACGGATGAATGGGAGAAAGAGATACAACGGACGTCAACGGACGAATGGGAGAAACCACGTCCAGACATCGAGAGATGATGAATGGGAGAAACTCGACGTTTAGCGACACCAACGGGGAGGTGACCAGACATCAACGGATGACTGGGAAGACTCAACCAGACGTCAACGGATGAATGGGGGAACTCGACGTTTACCGACACCAACGGAGAGGTGACCTGACATCAACGGATGACTGGGAGAAGCTCGACGTTTACCGACACCAACAGAGAGGTGACCAGACGTCAATGGATGAATGGAAAAAGATACAACTAGACGTCAACGGACGAATGGGAAAAAACTCGACGTTTACCGACACAAACGGAGAGGTGACCAGACATCAATGGATGACTGGGAAGACTCAACCATACATCAACTGAATGAAGAGAAAACTCGACATTTACCGACACCAACTGAGAGGTGACCAGACATCAACGGATGAATGGAAGAAGGTACAACCAGACGTCAACGAACGAATGGGAAAAACTCGACGTTTACCGACACCAACGTAGAGGTGACCAGACATCAAAGGATGACGGGGAAGACTCAACCATACATCAACGGATGAATGGGAGAAAGAGATACAACCGGACGTCAACGGACGAATGGGAGAAACCACGTCCAGACATCGAGAGATGATGAATGGTAGAAACTCGACATTTAGCGACACCAACAGAGAGGTGACCAGACATCAACGGATGACTGGGAAGACTCAACCAGACGTCAACGGATGAATGGGGGAACTCGACGTTACCGACACCAACGGAGAGGTGACCTGACATCAATGGATGACTGGGAGAAGCTCGACATTTACCGAACCAACAGAGAGGTGACCAGACATCAACGGATGAATGGAAAAAGATACAACCAGTCGTCAACGGACGAATGGGAAAAACTCGACGTTTACCGACACCAACGGAGAGGTGACCAGACATCAACGGATGACTGGTAAGACTCAACCATACATCAATGGATGAATGGGAGAAACTCGACGTTTACTGACACCAACGGAGAGGTGACCAGACATCAACGGATGAATGGAAAAAGATACAACCAGACGTCAACGGACGAATGGGAAAAACTCGACGTTTACCGACACAAACGGAGAGGTGACCAGACATCAACGGATGACGGGGAAGACTCAACCATACATCAACGGATGAATGGGAGAAACTCGACGTTTACCGACACCAACGGAGAGGTGACCAGACATCAACGGATGAATGGAAAAAGGTACAACCAGACGTCAACGGACGAATGGGAAAAACTCGACGTTTACCGACACCAACGTAGAGGTGACCAGACATCAACGGATGACCGGGAATACTCAACCATACATCAACGAATGAATGGGAGAAAGAGATACAACTAGACGTCAATGGACGACTGGGAGAAGCTCGACGTTTACCGACACCAACGGAGAGGTGACCAGACATCAACGGATGAATGGAAAAAGATACAACCAGACGTCAACGGACGAATGGGAAAAACTCGACGTTTACCGACACCAACGGAGAGGTGACCAGACATCAACGGATGAATGGGAATACTCAACCATACATCAACGGATGAATGGGAGAAAGAGATACAACTAGACGTCAATGGACGAATGGAAAAAACTCGACGTTTACCGACACCAACGGAGAGGTGACCAGACATCAACGGATGAATGGAAAAAGGTACAACCAGACGTCAACGGACGAATGGGAAAAACTCGACGTTTACCGACACCAACGGAGAGGGGACCAGACATCAACGGATGAATGGGAAGACTCAACCATACATCAACGAACGAATGGGAGAAAGAGATACAACCAGACGTCAATGGATGAATGGGAAAAACTCGACGTTTACCGACACCAACGGAGAGGTGACCAGACATCAATGGATGAATGGAAAAAGATACAACCAGACGTCAATGGACGAATGGGAAAAACTCGACGTTTACCGACACCAACGTAGAGGTGACCAGACATCAACGGATGATCGGGAATACTCAACCATACATCACAATGGGGATGAATGGGAGAAAGAGATACAACTAGACGTCAATGGACGAATGGGAAAAACTCGACGTTTACCGACACCAACGGAGAGGTGACCAGACATCAACGGATGAATGGAAAAAGATACAACCAGACGTCAACGGACGAATCGGAAAAACTCGACGTTTACCGACACCAACGTAGAGGTGACCAGACATCAACGGATGACCGGGACGACTCAAACATACATCAACGGATGAATGGGAGAAAGAGATACAACGGACGTCAACGGACGAATGGGAGAAAACCACGTCCAGACATCGAGAGATGATGATGAATGAGAAACTCGACGTTTAGCGACACCAACGGAGAGGTGACCAGACATCAACGGATGACTGGGAAGACTCAACCAGACGTCAACGGATGAATGGGGGAACTCGACGTTTACCGACACCAACGGAGAGGTGACCTGACATCAACGGATGACTGGGAGAAGCTCGACATTTACCGACACCAACAGAGAGGTGACCAGACATCAACGGATGAATGGAAAAAGATACAACCAGTCGTCAACGGACGAATGGGAAAAACTCGACGTTTACCGACACCAACGTAGAGGTGACCAGACATCATCGGATGACCGGGACGACTCAAACATACTTCAACGGATGAATGGGAGAAAGAGATACAACCGGACGTCAACGGACGAATGGGAGAAACCACGTCCAGACATCGAGAGATGATGAATGGTAGAAACTCGACGTTTAGCGACACCAACAGAGAGGTGAGCAGACATCAACGGATGACTGGTAAGACTCAACCAGACGTCAACGGATGAATGGGGGAACTCGACGTTTACCGACACCAACGGAGAGGTGACCTGACATCAACGGATGACTGGGAGAAGCTCGACATTTACCGACACCAACAGAGAGGTGACCAGACATCAACGGATGAATGGAAAAAGATACAACCAGACGTCAACGGACGAATGGGAAAAACTCGACGTTTACCGACACCAACGACAACGGAGAGGTGACCAGACATCAACGGATGAATGGGAAGACTCAACCATACATCAACGGACGAATGGGAGAAAGAGAAACAACCGGACGTCAACGGACGAATGGGAAAAACTCGACGTTTACCGACACCAACGGAGAGGTGACCAGACATCAATGGATGAATGGAAAAAGATACAACCAGACGTCAACGAACGAATGGGAAAAACTCGACGTTTACCGACACCAACGTAGAGGTGACCAGACATCAACGGATGACTGGGAAGACTCAACCATACATCAACGGATGAATGGGAGAAAGAGATACAACTAGACGTCAACGAACGAATGGGAAAAACTCGACGTTTACCGACACCAACGGAGAGGTGACCAGACATCAACGGATGAATGGAAAAAGGTACAACCAGACGTCAACGGACGAATGGGAAAACTCGACGTTTACCGACACCAACGTAGAGGTGACCAGACATCAACGGATGACCGGGACGACTCAAACATACATCAACGGATGAATGGGAGAAAGAGATACAAACCGGACGTCAACGGACGAATGGGAGAAACACGTCCAGACATCGAGAGATGATGAATGGAGAGAATCGACGTTTAGCGACACCAACACGGGGAGGTGACCAGACATCAACGGATGACTGGGAAGACTCAACCAGACGTCAACGGATGAATGGGGGAACTCGACGTTTACCGACACCAACGGAGAGGTGACCTGACATCAACGGATGACTGGGAGAAGCTCGACGTTTACCGACACCAACAGAGAGGTGACCAGACGTCAATGGATGAATGGAAAAAGATACAACTAGACGTCAACGGACGAATGGGAAAAACTCGACGTTTACCGACACAAACGGAGAGGTGACCAGACATCAATGGATGACTGGGAAGACTCAACCATACATCAACGGATGAATGGGAGAAAACTCGACATTTACCGACACCAAATGGAGAGGTGACCAGACATCAAGGATGAATGGAATGGAAAAAGGTACAACCAGACGTCAACGAACGAATGGGAAAAACTCGACGTTTACCGACACCAACGTAGAGGTGACCAGACATCAACGGATGACGGGGAAGACTCAACCATACATCAACGGATGAATGGGGAGAGAAAGAGATACAACCGGACGTCAACGGACGAATGGGAGAAACCACGTCCAGACATCGAGAGATGATGAATGGTAGAAACTCGACGTTTAGCGACACCAACAGAGAGAGGGACCAGACATCAACGGATGACTGGGAAGACTCAACCAGACGTCAACGGATGAATGGGGGAACTCGACGTTTACCGACACCAACGGAGAGGTGACCTGACATCAATGGATGACTGGGAGAAGCTCGACATTTACCGAACCAACAGAGAGGTGACCAGACATCAACGGATGAATGGAAAAAGATACAACCAGTCGTCAACGGACGAATGGGAAAAACTCGACGTTTACCGACACCAACGGAGAGGTGACCAGACATCAACGGATGACTGGTAAGACTCAACCAGACGTCAACGGATGAATGGGGGAACTCGACGTTTACCGACCCAAGACGGAGAGGTGACCTGACATCAACGGATGATGGGAGAAGCTCGACATTTACCGACACCAACAGAGAGGTGACCAGACATCAACGGATGAATGGAAAAAGATACAACCAGACGTCAACGGACGAATGGGAAAAACTCGACGTTTACCGACACCAACGGAGAGGTGACCAGACATCAACGGATGAATGGGAAGACTCAACCATACATCAACGGACGAATGGGAGAAACTCGACGTTTACCGACACCAACGGAGAGGTGACCAGACATCAATGGATGAATGGAAAAAGATACAACCAGACGTCAACGAACGAATGGGAAAAACTCGACGTTTACCGACACCAACGTAGAGGTGACCAGACATCAACGGATGATTGGGAAGACTCAACCATACATCAACGGATGAATGGGAGAAAGAGATACAACTAGACGTCAACGACGAATGGGAAAAAACTCGACGTTTACCGACACCAACGGAGAGGTGACCAGACATCAACGGATGAATGGAAAAAGGTACAACCAGACGTCAACGGACGAATGGGAAAAACTCGACGTTTACCGACACCAACGTAGAGGTGACCAGACATCAACGGATGACCGGGACGACTCAAACATACATCAACGGATGAATGGGAGAAAGAGATACAACCGGACGTCAACGGACGAATGGGAGAAACCACGTCCAGACATCGAGAGATGATGAATGGTAGAAACTCGACGTTTAGCGACACCAACAGAGAGGTGACCAGACATCAACGGATGACTGGTAAGACTCAACCAGACGTCAACGGATGAATGGGGGAAACTCGACGTTTACCGACACCAACGGAGAGGTGACCTGACATCAACGGATGACTGGGAGAAGCTCGACATTACCGACACAACAGAGAGGTGACCAGACATCAACGGATGAATGGAAAAAGATACAACCAGACGTCAACGGACGAATGGAAAAACTCGACGTTTACCGACACCAACGGAGAGGTGACCAGACATCAACGGATGAATGGGAAGACTCAACCATACATCAACGGACGAATGGGAGAAAGAGAAACAACCGGACGTCAACGGACGGACGAATGGGAAAAACTCGACGTTTACCGACACCAACGGAGAGGTGACCAGACATCAATGGATGAATGGAAAAAGATACAACCAGACGTCAACGAACGAATGGGGAAAAACTCGACGTTTACCGACACCAACGTAGAGGTGACCACACATCAACGAATGACTGGGAAGACTCAACCATACATCAACGGATGAATGGGAGAAAGAGATACAACTAGACGTCAACGAACGAATGGGAAAAACTCGACGTTTACCGACACCAACGGAGAGGTGACCAGACATCACGGATGATGAATGGAAAAAGGTACAACCAGACGTCAACGGACGAATGGGAAAAACTCGACGTTTACCGACACCAACGTAGAGGTGACCAGACATCAACGGATGACCGGGACGACTCAAACATACATCAACGGATGAATGGGAGAAAGAGATACAACCGGACGTCAACGGACGAATGGGAGAAACCACGTCCAGACATCGAGAGATGATGAATGGGAGAAACTCGACGTTTAGCGACACCAACGGGGAGGTGACCAGACATCAACGGATGACTGGGAAGACTCAACCAGACGTCAACGGATGAATGGGGGAACTCGACGTTTACCGACACCAACGGAGAGGTGACCTGACATCAACGGATGACTGGGAGAAGCTCGACGTTTACCGACACCAACAGAGAAGTGACCAGACGTCAATGGATGAATGGAAAAAGATACAACTAGACGTCAACGGACGAATGGGAAAAACTCGACGTTTACCGACACAAACGGAGAGGTGACCAGACATCATGGATGACTGGGAAGACTCAACCATACATCAACGGATGAATGGGAGAGAAACTCGACATTTACCGACACCAACTGAGAGGTGACCAGACATCAACGGATGAATGGAAAAAGGTACAACCAGACGTCAACGACGAATGGGAAAAACTCGACGTTTACCGACACCAACGTAGAGGTGACCAGACATCAACGGATGACGGGGAAGACTCAACCATACATCAACGGATGAATGGGAGAAAGAGATACAACCGGACGTCAACGGACGAATGGGGAGAAACCACGTCAGACATCGAGAGATGATGAATGGTAGAAACTCGACGTTTAGCGACACCAACAGAGAGGTGGACCAGACATCAACGGATGACTGGGAAGACTCAACCAGACGTCAACGGATGAATGGGGGAACTCGACGTTTACCGACACCAACGGAGAGGTGACCTGACATCAATGGATGACTGGGAGAAGCTCGACATTTACCGAACCAACAGAGAGGTGACCAGACATCAACGGATGATGAATGGAAAAAGATACAACCAGTCGTCAACGGACGAATGGGAAAAACTCGACGTTTACCGACACCAACGGAGAGGTGACCAGACATCAACGGATGACTGGTAAGACTCAACCAGACGTCAACGGATGAATGGGGGAACTCGACGTTTACCGACACCAACGGAGAGGTGACCTGACATCAACGGATGACTGGGAGAAGCTCGACATTTACCGACACCAACAGAGAGGTGACCAGACATCAACGGATGAATGGAAAAAGATTCAACCAGACGTCAACGGACGAATGGGAAAAACTCGACGTTTACCGACACCAACGGAGAGGTGACCAGACATCAACGGATGAATGGGAAGACTCAACCATACATCAACGGAACGAATGGGGAGAAAGAAGAAACAACCGGACGTCAACGGACGAATGGGAAAAACTCGACGTTTACCGACACCAACGGAGAGGTGACCAGACATCAATGGATGAATGGAAAAAGATACAACCAGACGTCAACGGACGAATGGGAAAAACTCGACGTTTACCGACACCAACGTAGAGGTGACCAGACATCAACGATTGACCGGGAAGACTCAACCATACATCAACGGATGAATGGGAGAAAGAGATACAACCAGACGTCAACGGACGAATGGGAAAAACTCGACGTTTACCGACACCAATGGAGAGGTGACCAGACATCAGCGGATGAATGGAAAAAGATACAACCAGACGTCAACGGACGAATGGGAAAAACTCGACGTTTACCGACACCAACGTAGAGGTGACCAGACATCAACGGATGACCGGGACGACTCAAACATACATCAACGGATGAATGGGAGAAAGAGATACAACCGGACATCAACGGACGAATGGGAGAAACCACGTCCAGACATCGAGAGATGATGAATGGGAGAAACTCGACGTTTAGCGACACCAACGGAGAGGTGACCAGACATCAACGAATGACTGGGAAGACTCAACCAGATGTCAATGGATGAATTGGGGAACTCGACGTTTACCGACACCAACCGAGGGGTGACCTGACATCAACGGATGACTGGCAGAAGCTCGACGTTTAACGACACCAACAGAGAGGTGACCAGACATCAACGGATGACTCGGAAGACTCAACCATACATCAACGGATGAATGGGAGAAACTCGACGTTTACCGACACCAACGGAGAGGTGACCAGACATCAATGGATGAATGGAAAAGAGATACAACCAGACGTCAACGGACGAATGGGAAAAACTCGACGTTTACCGACACCAACGGAGAGGTGACCAGACATCAACGGATGACTGGGAAGACTCAACCATACATCAACGGATGAATGGGAGAAACTCGACGTTTACCGACACCAGAGGAGAGGTGACCAGACATCAACGGATGACTGGGAAGACACAACCAGACATCAACGGATGAATGGCAGAAACTCGACGTTTACCGACACCAACGGAGAGGTGACCAGACATCAACGGATGAATGGAAAAAGATACAACCAGACATCAACGGACGAATGGGAAAAACTCGACGTTTACCGACACCAACGTAGAGGTGACCAGACATCAACGGATGACTGGGAAGACTCAACCAGACATCAACGGATGAATGGGAGAAAGAGATACAACCAGACGTCAACGGACGAATGGGAAAAACTCGACGTTTACCGTCACCAACGGAGAGGTGACCAGACATCAACGGATGAATGGAAAAAGATACAACCAGACATCAACGGACGAATGGGAAAAACTCGACGTTTACCGTCACCAACGGAGAGGTGACCAGACATCAACGGATGAATGGAAAAAGATACAACCAGACATCAACGGACGAATGGGAAAAACTCGACGTTTACCGACACCAACGGAGAGGTGACCAGTCATCAACGGATGACTGGGAAGACTCAACCAGACATCAACGGATGAATGGGAGAAACTCGACGTTTACCGACACCAACGGAGAGGTGACCAGACATCAACGGATGACTGGGAGAAGCTCGACGTTTACCGACACCAACGGAGAGGTGACCAGACATCAACGGATGAATGGAAAAAGATACAAACAGTCGTCAACAGACAAATGGGGAAAACTCGACGTTTACCGACACCAACGGAGAGGTGACCAGACATCAACGGACGAATGGGAAAAACTCGACGTTTACCGTCACCAACGGAGAGGTGACCAGACATCAACGGATGACTGGGAAGACTCAACCAGACATCAACGGATGAATGGGAGAAACTCGACGTTTACCGACACCAACGGAGAGGTGACCAGACATCAACGGATGACTGGGAGAAGCTCGACGTTTACCGACACCAACGGAGAGGTGACCAGACATCAACGGATGACTGGAAAAAGATACAACCAGACATCAACGGACGAATGGGAAAAACTCGACATTTACCGACACTAACGGAGAGGTGACCAGACATCAACGGATGACTGGGAAGACTCAACGAAACATCAACGGATGAATGGGAGAAACTCGATGTTTACCGACACCAACGGAGAGGTGACCAAACATCAACGGATGACTGGGAAGACTCAACAAGACATCAATGGATGAATGGCAGAAACTCGACGTTTACCGACACCAACAGAGATGTGACCAGACATCAACGGATGACTGGGAGAAGCTCGACGTTTATCGACACCAACGGAGAGGTGACAAGACATCAACGGATGACTGGGAAGACTCAACCAGACATCAACGGATGAATGGGAGAAACTCGACGTTTACCGACACCAACGGAGATGTGACCAGACATCAACGGATGAATGGGAAAAGATACAACCAGACGTCAACGGACGAATGGGAAGACTCAACCAGACATCAACGGATGAATGGGAGAAACTCGACGTTTACCGACACCAACGGAGAGGTGACCAGACATCAACGGATGACTGGGAAGACTCAACCAGACATCAACGGATGAATGGGAGAAACTCGACGTTTACCGACACCAACGGAGAGGTGACCAGACATCAACGGATGACTGGGAGAAGCTCGACGTTTACCGACACCAACGGAGAGGTGACCAGACATCAACGGATGACTGGAAAAAGATACAACCAGACATCAACGGACGAATGGGAAAAACTCGACGTTTACCGACACTAACGGAGAGGTGACCAGACATCAACGGATGACTGGGAAGACTCAACGAAACATCAACGGATGAATGGGAGAAACTCGATGTTTACCGACACCAACGGAGAGGTGACCAGACATCAACGGATGACTGGGAAGACTCAACAAGACATCCATGGATGAATGGCAGAAACTCGACGTTTACCGACACCAACAGAGATGTGACCAGACATCAACGGATGACTGGGAGAAGCTCGACGTTTATCGACACCAACGGAGAGGTGACCAGACATCAACGGATGACTGGGAAGACTCAACCAGACATCAACGGATGAATGGGAGAAAGAGATACAACCAGACGTCAACGGACGAATGGGAAAAACTCGACGTTTACCGTCACCAACGGAGAGGTGACCAGACATCAACGGATGAATGGAAAAAGATACAACCAGACATCAACGGACGAATGGGAAAAACTCGACGTTTACCGTCACCAACGGAGAGGTGACCAGACATCAACGGATGAATGGAAAAAGATACAACCAAACATCAACGGACGAATGGGAAAAACTCGACGTTACCGACACCAACGGAGAGGTGACCAGTCATCAACGGATGACTGGGAAGACTCAACCAGACATCAACGGATGAATGGGAGAAACTCGACGTTTACCGACACCAACGGAGAGGTGACCAGACATCAACGGATGACTGGGAGAAGCTCGACGTTTACCGACACCAACGGAGAGGTGACCAGACATCAACGGATGAATGGAAAAAGATACAAACAGTCGTCAACAGACAAATGGGAAAAACTCGACGTTTACCGACACCAACGGAGAGGTGACCAGACATCAACGGACGAATGGGAAAAACTCGACGTTTACCGTCACCAACGGAGAGGTGACCAGACATCAACGGATGACTGGGAAGACTCAACCAGACATCAACGGATGAATGGGAGAAACTCGACGTTTACCGACACCAACGGAGAGGTGACCAGACATCAACGGATGACTGGGAGAAGCTCGACGTTTACCGACACCAACGGAGAGGTGACCAGACATCAACGGATGACTGGAAAAAGATACAACCAGACATCAACGGACGAATGGGAAAAACTCGACGTTTACCGACACTAACGGAGAGGTGACCAGACATCAACGGATGACTGGGAAGACTCAACGAAACATCAACGGATGAATGGGAGAAACTCGATGTTTACCGACACCAACGGAGAGGTGACCAGACATCAACGGATGACTGGGAAGACTCAACAAGACATCAATGGATGAATGGCAGAAACTCGACGTTTACCGACACCAACAGAGATGTGACCAGACATCAACGGATGACTGGGAGAAGCTCGACGTTTATCGACACCAACGGAGAGGTGACCAGACATCAACGGATGACTGGGAAGACTCAACCAGACATCAACGGATGAATGGGAGAAACTCGACGTTTACCGACACCAACGGAGATGTGACCAGACATCAACGGATGAATGGGAAAAGATACAACCAGACGTCAACGGACGAATGGGAAGAACTCGACGATTACCGACACCAACGGAGAGGTGACCAGACATCAACGGATGATTGGGAAGACTCAACCAGACATCAACGGATGACTGGGAGAAGCTCGACGTTTACCGACACCAACGGAGAGGTGACCAGACATCAACGGATGAATGGAAAAAGATACAACCAGACGTCAACGGACGAATGGGAAAAACTCGAAGTTTACCGACACCAACGGAGAGGTGACCAGACATCAACGGATGACTGGGAAGACTCAACCAGACATCAACGGACGAATGGGAGAAAGAGATACAACCAGACGTCAATGGACGAATGGGAAAAACTCGACGATTGCCGACTCCAACGGAGAGGTGACCAGACATCAACGGATGACTGGGAAGACTCAACGATATATCAACGGATGAATGGGAGAAACTCGATGTTTACCGACACCAACGGAGAGGTGACCAGACATCAACGGATGAATGGAAAAAGGTACAACCAGACGTCAACGGACAAATGGGAAAAACTCGACGTTTACCGACACCAACGTAGAGGTGACCAGACATCAACGATTGACCGGGAAGACTCAACCATACAACAACGGATGAATGGGAGAAAGAGATACAACCAGACGTCAACGGACGAATGGGAAAAACTCGACGTTTACCGTCACCAACGGAGAGGTGACTAGACATCAACGGATGAATGGAAAAAGATACAACCAGACATCAACGGACGAATGGGAAAAACTCGACGTTTACCGTCACCAACGGAGAGGTGACCAGACATCAACGGATGAATGGAAAAAGATACAACCAGACATCAACGGACGAATGGGAAAAACTCGACGTTTACCGACACCAACGGAGAGGTGACTAGTCATCAACGGATGACTGGGAAGACTCAACAGACATCAACGGATGAATGGGAGAAACTCGACGTTTACCGACACCAACGGAGAGGTGACCAGACATCAACGGATGACTGGGAAGACTCAACCAGACATCAACGGATGAATGGGAGAAACTCGACGTTTACCGACACCAACGGAGAGGTGACCAGACATCAACGGATGACTGGGAGAAGCTCGACGTTTACCGACACCAACGGAGAGGTGACCAGACATCAACGGATGACTGGAAAAAGATACAACCAGACATCAACGGACGAATGGGAAAAACTCGACGTTTACTGACACTAACGGAGAGGTGACCAGACATCAACGGATGACTGGGAAGACTCAACGAAACATCAACGGATGAATGGGAGAAACTCGATGTTTACCGACACCAACGGAGAGGTGACCAGACATCAACGGATGACTGGGAAGACTCAACAAGACATCAATGGATGAATGGCAGAAACTCGACGTTTACCGACACCAACAGAGATGTGACCAGACATCAACGGATGACTGGGAGAAGCTCGACGTTTATCGACACCAACGGAGAGGTGACCAGACATCAACGGATGACTGGGAAGACTCAACCAGACATCAACGGATGAATGGGAGAAAGAGATACAACCAGACGTCAACGGACGAATGGGAAAAACTCGACGTTTACCGTCACCAACGGAGAGGTGACCAGACATCAACGGATGAATGGAAAAAGATACAACCAGACATCAACGGACGAATGGGAAAAACTCGACGTTTACCGTCACCAACGGAGAGGTGACCAGACATCAACGGATGAATGGAAAAAGATACAACCAAACATCAACGGACGAATGGGAAAAACTCGACGTTTACCGACACCAACGGAGAGGTGACCAGTCATCAACGGATGACTGGGAAGACTCAACCAGACATCAACGGATGAATGGGAGAAACTCGACGTTTACCGACACCAACGGAGAGGTGACCAGACATCAACGGATGACTGGGAGAAGCTCGACGTTTACCGACACCAACGGAGAGGTGACCAGACATCAACGGATGAATGGAAAAAGATACAAACAGTCGTCAACAGACAAATGGGAAAAACTCGACGTTTACCGACACCAACGGAGAGGTGACCAGACATCAACGGACGAATGGGAAAAACTCGACGTTTACCGTCACCAACGGAGAGGTGACCAGACATCAACGGATGACTGGGAAGACTCAACCAGACATCAACGGATGAATGGGAGAAACTCGACGTTTACCGACACCAACGGAGAGGTGACCAGACATCAACGGATGACTGGGAGAAGCTCGACGTTTACCGACACCAACGGAGAGGTGACCAGACATCAACGGATGACTGGAAAAAGATACAACCAGACATCAACGGACGAATGGGAAAAACTCGACGTTTACCGACACTAACGGAGAGGTGACCAGACATCAACGGATGACTGGGAAGACTCAACGAAACATCAACGGATGAATGGGAGAAACTCGATGTTTACCGACACCAACGGAGAGGTGACCAGACATCAACGGATGACTGGGAAGACTCAACAAGACATCAATGGATGAATGGCAGAAACTCGACGTTTACCGACACCAACAGAGATGTGACCAGACATCAACGGATGACTGGGAGAAGCTCGACGTTTATCGACACCAACGGAGAGGTGACCAGACATCAAAGGATGACTGGGAAGACTCAACCAGACATCAACGGATGAATGGGAGAAACTCGACGTTTACCGACACCAACGGAGATGTGACCAGACATCAACGGATGAATGGGAAAAGATACAACCAGACGTCAACGGACGAATGGGAAGAACTCGACGATTACCGACACCAACGGAGAGGTGACCAGACATCAACGGATGATTGGGAAGACTCAACCAGACATCAACGGATGACTGGGAGAAGCTCGACGTTTACCGACACCAACGGAGAGGTGACCAGACATCAACGGATGAATGGAAAAAGATACAACCAGACGTCAACGGACGAATGGGAAAAACTCGAAGTTTACCG
Organism: Lathyrus oleraceus; assembly: GCF_024323335.1. Taxonomy (NCBI): domain Eukaryota; kingdom Viridiplantae; phylum Streptophyta; class Magnoliopsida; order Fabales; family Fabaceae; genus Lathyrus; species Lathyrus oleraceus. The sequence goes on from NC_066579.1 coordinate 323,582,491, forward strand.
ACACCAACGGAGAGGTGACCAGACATCAACGGATGACTGGGAAGACTCAACCAGACATCAACGGACGAATGGGAGAAAGAGATACAACCAGACGTCAATGGACGAATGGGAAAAACTCGACGATTGCCGACTCCAACGGAGAGGTGACCAGACATCAACGGATGACTGGGAAGACTCAACGATATATCAACGGATGAATGGGAGAAACTCGATGTTTACCGACACCAACGGAGAGGTGACCAGACATCAACGGATGAATGGAAAAAGGTACAACCAGACGTCAACGGACGAATGGGAAAAACTCGACGTTTACCGACACCAACGTAGAGGTGACCAGACATCAACGATTGACCGGGAAGACTCAACCATACATCAACGGATGAATGGGAGAAAGAGATACAACCAGACGTCAACGGACGAATGGGAAAAACTCGACGTTTACCGTCACCAACGGAGAGGTGACTAGACATCAACGGATGAATGGAAAAAGATACAACCAGACATCAACGAACGAATGGGAAAAACTCGACGTTTACCGTCACCAACGGAGAGGTGACCAGACATCAACGGATGAATGGAAAAAGATACAACCAGACATCAACGGACGAATGGGAAAAACTCGACGTTTACCGACACCAACGGAGAGGTGACTAGTCATCAACGGATGACTGGGAAGACTCAACAGACATCAACGGATGAATGGGAGAAACTCGACGTTTACCGACACCAACGGAGAGGTGACCAGACATCAACGGATGACTGGGAGAAGCTCGACGTTTACCGACACCAACGGAGAGGTGACCAGACATCAACGGATGAATGGAAAAAGATACAAACAGTCGTCAACAGACAAATGGGAAAAACTCGACGTTTACCGACACCAACGGAGAGGTGACCAGACATCAACGGACGAATGGGAAAAACTCGACGTTTACCGTCACCAACGGAGAGGTGACCAGACATCAACGGATGACTGGGAAGACTCAACCAGACATCAACGGATGAATGGGAGAAACTCGACGTTTACCGACACCAACGGAGAGGTGACCAGACATCAACGGATGACTGGGAGAAGCTCGACGTTTACGACACCAACGGAGAGGTGACCAGACATCAACGGATGACTGGAAAAAGATACAACCAGACATCAACGGACGAATGGGAAAAACTCGACGTTTACCGACACTAACGGAGAGGTGACCAGACATCAACGGATGACTGGGAAGACTCAACGAAACATCAACGGATGAATGGGAGAAACTCGATGTTTACCGACACCAACGGAGAGGTGACCAGACATCAACGGATGACTGGGAAGACTCAACAAGACATCAATGGATGAATGGCAGAAACTCGACGTTTACCGACACCAACAGAGATGTGACCAGACATCAACGGATGACTGGGAAGACTCAACCAGACATCAACGGATGAATGGGAGAAACTCGACGTTTACCGACACCAACAGAGATGTGACCAGACATCAACGGATGAATGGGAAAAGATACAACCAGACGTCAACGGACGAATGGGAAGAACTCGACGATTACCGACACCAACGGAGAGGTGACCAGACATCAACGGATGATTGGGAAGACTCAACCAGACATCAACGGATGACTGGGAGAAGCTCGACGTTTACCGACACCAACGGAGAGGTGACCAGACATCAACGGATGAATGGAAAAAGATACAACCAGACGTCAACGGACGAATGGGAAAACTCGAAGTTTACCGACACCAACGGAGAGGTGACCAGACATCAACGGATGACTGGGAAGACTCAACCAGACATCAACGGACGAATGGGAGAAAGAGATACAACCAGACGTCAATGGACGAATGGGAAAAACTCGACGATTACCGACTCCAACGGAGAGGTGACCAGACATCAACGGATGACTGGGAAGACTCAACGATATATCAACGGATGAATGGGAGAAACTCGATGTTTACCGACACCAACGGAGAGGTGACCAGACATCAACGGATGAATGGAAAAAGGTACAACCAGACGTCAACGGACGAATGGGAAAAACTCGACGTTTACCGACACCAACGTAGAGGTGACGAGACATCAACGATTGACCGGGAAGACTCAACCATACATCAACGGATGAATGGGAGAAAGAGATACAACCAGACGTCAATGGACGAATGGGAAAAACTCGACGTTTACCGACACCAATGGAGAGGTGACCAGACATCAGCGGATGAATGGAAAAAGATACAACCAGACGTCAACGGACGAATGGGAAAAACTCGACGTTTACCGACACCAACGTAGAGGTGACCAGACATCAACGGATGACCGGGACGACTCAAACATACATCAACGGATGAATGGGAGAAAGAGATACAACCGGACATCAACGGACGAATGGGAGAAACCACGTCCAGACATCGAGAGATGATGAATGGGAGAAACTCGACGTTTAGCGACACCAACGGAGAGGTGACCAGACATCAACGAATGACTGGGAAGACTCAACCAGATGTCAATGGATGAATTGGGGAACTCGACGTTTACCGACACCAACCGAGAGGTGACCTGACATCAACGAATGACTGGCAGAAGCTCGACGTTTAACGACACCAACAGAGAGGTGACCAGACATCAACGGATGACTCGGAAGACTCAACCATACATCAACGGATGAATGGGAGAAACTCGACGTTTACCGACACCAACGGAGAGGTGACCAGACATCAATGGATGAATGGAAAAAGATACAACCAGACGTCAACGGACGAATGGGAAAAACTCGACGTTTACCGACACCAACGGAGAGGTGACCAGACTTCAACGGATGACTGGGAAGACTCAACCATACATCAACGGATGAATGGGAGAAACTCGACGTTTACCGACACCAGAGGAGAGGTGACCAGACATCAACGGATGACTGGGAAGACTCAACCAGACATCAACGGATGAATGGCAGAAACTCGACGTTTACCGACACCAACGGAGAGGTGACCAGACATCAACGGATGAATGGAAAAAGATACAACCAGACATCAACGGACGAATGGGAAAAACTCGACGTTTACCGACACCAACGTAGAGGTGACCAGACATCAACGGATGACTGGGAAGACTCAACCAAACATCAACGGATGAATGGGAGAAAGAGATACAACCAGACGTCAACGGACGAATGGGAAAAACTCGACGTTTACCGTCACCAACGGAGAGGTGACCAGACATCAACGGATGAATGGAAAAAGATACAACCAGACATCAACGGACGAATGGGAAAAACTCGACGTTTACCGTCACCAACGGAGAGGTGACCAGACATCAACGGATGAATGGAAAAAGATACAACCAGACATCAACGGACGAATGGGAAAAACTCGACGTTTACCGACACCAACGGAGAGGTGACCAGTCATCAACGGATGACTGGGAAGACTCAACCAGACATCAACGGATGAATGGGAGAAACTCGACGTTTACCGACACCAACGGAGAGGTGACCAGACATCAACGGATGACTGGGAGAAGCTCGACGTTTACCGACACCAACGGAGAGGTGACCAGACATCAACGGATGAATGGAAAAAGATACAAACAGTCGTCAACAGACAAATGGGAAAAACTCGACGTTTACCGACACCAACGGAGAGGTGACCAGACATCAACGGATGACTGGGAAGACTCAACCATACATCAACGGATGAATGGGAGAAACTCGATGTTTACCGACACCAACGGAGAGGTGACCAGACATCAACGGATGAGTGGGAAGACTCAACCAGACATCAATGGATGAATGGCAGAAACTCGACGTTTACCGACACCAACAGAGATGTGACCAGACATCAACGGATGACTGGGAGAAGCTCGGCGTTTATCGACACCAACGGAGAGGTGACCAGACATCAACGGATGACTGGGAAGACTCAACCAGACATCAACGGATGAATGGGAGAAACTCGACGTTTACCGACACCAACGGAGAGGTGACCAGACATCAACGGATGAATGGGAAAAGATACAACCAGACGTCAACGGACGAATGGGAAAAACTCGACGATTACCGACACCAACGGAGAGGTGACCAAACATCAACGGATGATTGGGAAGACTCAACCAGACATCAACGGATGACTGGGAGAAGCTCGACGTTTACCGACACCAACGGAGAGTCGACCAGACATCAACGGATGAATGGAAAAAGATACAACCAGACGTCAACGGACGAATGGGAAAAACTCGAAGTTTACCGACACCAACGGAGAGGTGACCAGACATCAACGGATGACTGGGAAGACTCAACCAGACATCAACGGATGAATGGGAGAAAGAGATACAACCAGACGTCAACGGACGAATGGGAAAAACTCGACGTTTACCGAAACCAACGGAGAGGTGACCAGACATCAACGGATGAATGGAAAAAGATACAACCAGACGTTAACGGACGAATGGGAAAAACTCGACGTTTACCGACACCAACGGAGAGGTGACCAGACATCAACGGATGAATGGGAAGACTCAACCATACATCAACGGACGAATGGGAGAAAGAGAAACAACCGGACGTCAACGGACGAATGGGAAAAACTCGACGTTTACCGACACCAACGGAGAGGTGACCAGACATCAATGGATGAATGGAAAAAGATACAACCAGACGTCAACGAACGAATGGGAAAAACTCGACGTTTACCGACACCAACGTAGAGGTGACCAGACATCAACGGATGACCAGGAAGACTCAACCATACATCAACGGATGAATGGGAGAAAGAGATACAACTAGAAGTCAACGGACGAATGGGAAAAACTCGACGTTTACCGACACCAATGGAGAGGTGACCAGACATCAACGGATGAATGGAAAAAGGTACAACCAGACGTCAACGGACGAATGGGAAAAACTCGACGTTTACCGACACCAACGTAGAGGTGACCAGACATCAACGGATGACTGGGAAGACTCAACCAGACATCAACGGATGAATGGGAGAAAGAGATACAACCAGACGTCAACGGACGAATGGGAAAAACTCGACGTTTACCGAAACCAACGGAGAGGTGACCAGACATCAACGGATGAATGGAAAAAGATACAACCAGACGTTAACGGACGAATGGGAAAAACTCGACGTTTACCGACACCAACGGAGAGGTGACCAGACATCAACGGATGAATGGGAAGACTCAACCATACATCAACGGACGAATGGGAGAAAGAGAAACAACCGGACGTCAACGGACGAATGGGAAAAACTCGACGTTTACCGACACCAACGGAGAGGTGACCAGACATCAATGGATGAATGGAAAAAGATACAACCAGACGTCAACGAACGAATGGGAAAAACTCGACGTTTACCGACACCAACGTAGAGGTGACCAGACATCAACGGATGACCAGGAAGACTCAACCATACATCAACGGATGAATGGGAGAAAGAGATACAACTAGAAGTCAACGGACGAATGGGAAAAACTCGACGTTTACCGACACCAATGGAGAGGTGACCAGACATCAACGGATGAATGGAAAAAGGTACAACCAGACGTCAACGGACGAATGGGAAAAACTCGACGTTTACCGACACCAACGTAGAGGTGACCAGACATCAACGGATGACCGGGACGACTCAAACATACATCAACGGATGAATGGGAGAAAGAGATACAACCGGACGTCAACGGACGAATGGGAGAAACCACGTCCAGACATCGAGAGATGATGAATGGTAGAAACTCGACGTTTAGCGACACCAACAGAGAGGTGACCAGACATCAACAGATGACTGGGAAGACTCAACCAGACGTCAACGGATGAATGGGGGAACTCGACGTTTACTGACACCAACGGAGAGGTGACCTGACATCAACGGATGACTGGGAGAAGCTCGACGTTTACCGACACCAACAGAGAGGTGACCAGACATCAATGGATGAATGGAAAAAGATACAACTAGACGTCAACGGACGAATGGGAAAAACTCGACGTTTACCGACACAAACGGAGAGGTGACCAGACATCAATGGATGACTGGGAAGACTCAACCATACATCAACGGATGAATGGGAGAAACTCGACGTTTACCGACACCAACTGAGAGGTGACCAGACATCAACGGATGAATGGAAAAAGGTACAACCAGACGTCAACGAACGAATGGGAAAAACTCGACGTTTACCGACACCAACGTAGAGGTGACAAGACATCAACGGATGACGGGGAAGACTCAACCATACATCAACGGATGAATGGGAGAAAGAGATACAACCGGACGTCAACGGACGAATGGGAGAAACCACGTCCAGACATCGAGAGATGATGAATGGTAGAAACTCGACGTTTAGCGACACCAACAGAGAGGTGACCAGACATCAACGGATGACTGGTAAGACTCAACCAGACGTCAACGGATGAATGGGGGAACTCGACGTTTACCGACACCAACGGAGAGGTGACCTGACATCAACGGATGACTGGGAGAAGCTCGACATTTACCGACACCAACAGAGAGGTGACCAGACATCAACGGATGAATGGAAAAAGATACAACCAGACGTCAACGGACGAATGGGAAAAACTCGACGTTTACCGACACCAACGGAGAGGTGACCAGACATCAACGGATGAATGGGAAGACTCAACCATACATCAACGGACGAATGGGAGAAAGAGAAACAACCGGACGTCAACGGACGAATGGGAAAAACTCGACGTTTACCGACACCAACGGAGAGGTGACCAGACATCAATGGATGAATGGAAAAAGATACAACCAGACGTCAACGAACGAATGGGAAAAACTCGACGTTTACCGACACCAACGTAGAGGTGACCAGACATCAACGGATGACTGGGAAGACTCAACCATACATCAACGGATGAATGGGAGAAAGAGATACAACTAGACGTCAACGAACGAATGGGAAAAACTCGACGTTACCGACACCAACGGAGAGGTGACCAGACATCAACGGATGAATGGAAAAAGGTACAACCAGACGTCAACGGACGAATGGGAAAAACTCGACGTTTACCGACACCAACGTAGAGGTGACCAGACATCAACGGATGACCGGGACGACTCAAACATACATCAACGGATGAATGGGAGAAAGAGATACAACCGGACGTCAACGGACGAATGGGAGAAACCACGTCCAGACATCGAGAGATGATGAATGGGAGAAACTCGACGTTTAGCGACACCAACGGGGAGGTGACCAGACATCAACGGATGACTGGGAAGACTCAACCAGACGTCAACGGATGAATGGGGGAACTCGACGTTTACCGACACCAACGGAGAGGTGACCTGACATCAACGGATGACTGGGAGAAGCTCGACGTTTACCGACACCAACAGAGAGGTGACCAGACGTCAATGGATGAATGGAAAAAGATACAACTAGACGTCAACGGACGAATGGGAAAAACTCGACGTTTACCGACACAAACGGAGAGGTGACCAGACATCAATGGATGACTGGGAAGACTCAACCATACATCAACGGATGAATGGGAGAAACTCGACATTTACCGACACCAACTGAGAGGTGACCAGACATCAACGGATGAATGGAAAAAGGTACAACCAGACGTCAACGAACGAATGGGAAAAACTCGACGTTTACCGACACCAACGTAGAGGTGACCAGACATCAAAGGATGACGGGGAAGACTCAACCATACATCAACGGATGAATGGGAGAAAGAGATACAACCGGACGTCAACGGACGAATGGGAGAAACCACGTCCAGACATCGAGAGATGATGAATGGTAGAAACTCGACATTTAGCGACACCAACAGAGAGGTGACCAGACATCAACGGATGACTGGGAAGACTCAACCAGACGTCAACGGATGAATGGGGGAACTCGACGTTTACCGACACCAACGGAGAGGTGACCTGACATCAATGGATGACTGGGAGAAGCTCGACATTTACCGAACCAACAGAGAGGTGACCAGACATCAACGGATGAATGGAAAAAGATACAACCAGTCGTCAACGGACGAATGGGAAAAACTCGACGTTTACCGACACCAACGGAGAGGTGACCAGACATCAACGGATGACTGGTAAGACTCAACCATACATCAATGGATGAATGGGAGAAACTCGACGTTTACTGACACCAACGGAGAGGTGACCAGACATCAACGGATGAATGGAAAAAGATACAACCAGACGTCAACGGACGAATGGGAAAAACTCGACGTTTACCGACACAAACGGAGAGGTGACCAGACATCAACGGATGACGGGGAAGACTCAACCATACATCAACGGATGAATGGGAGAAACTCGACGTTTACCGACACCAACGGAGAGGTGACCAGACATCAACGGATGAATGGAAAAAGGTACAACCAGACGTCAACGGACGAATGGGAAAAACTCGACGTTTACCGACACCAACGTAGAGGTGACCAGACATCAACGGATGACCGGGAATACTCAACCATACATCAACGAATGAATGGGAGAAAGAGATACAACTAGACGTCAATGGACGAATGGGAAAAACTCGACGTTTACCGACACCAACGGAGAGGTGACCAGACATCAACGGATGAATGGAAAAAGATACAACCAGACGTCAACGGACGAATGGGAAAAACTCGACGTTTACCGACACCAACGGAGAGGTGACCAGACATCAACGGATGAATGGGAATACTCAACCATACATCAACGGATGAATGGGAGAAAGAGATACAACTAGACGTCAATGGACGAATGGAAAAAACTCGACGTTTACCGACACCAACGGAGAGGTGACCAGACATCAACGGATGAATGGAAAAAGGTACAACCAGACGTCAACGGACGAATGGGAAAAACTCGACGTTTACCGACACCAACGGAGAGGTGACCAGACATCAACGGATGAATGGGAAGACTCAACCATACATCAACGAACGAATGGGAGAAAGAGATACAACCAGACGTCAACGGATGAATGGGAAAAACTCGACGTTTACCGACACCAACGGAGAGGTGACCAGACATCAATGGATGAATGGAAAAAGATACAACCAGACGTCAATGGACGAATGGGAAAAACTCGACGTTTACCGACACCAACGTAGAGGTGACCAGACATCAACGGATGATCGGGAATACTCAACCATACATCAACGGATGAATGGGAGAAAGAGATACAACTAGACGTCAATGGACGAATGGGAAAAACTCGACGTTTACCGACACCAATGGAGAGGTGACCAGACATCAGCGGATGAATGGAAAAAGATACAACCAGACGTCAACGGACGAATCGGAAAAACTCGACGTTTACCGACACCAACGTAGAGGTGACCAGACATCAACGGATGACCGGGACGACTCAAACATACATCAACGGATGAATGGGAGAAAGAGATACAACCGGACGTCAACGGACGAATGGGAGAAACCACGTCCAGACATCGAGAGATGATGAATGGGAGAAACTCGACGTTTAGCGACACCAACGGAGAGGTGACCAGACATCAACGGATGACTGGGAAGACTCAACCAGACGTCAACGGATGAATGGGGGAACTCGACGTTTACCGACACCAACGGAGAGGTGACCTGACATCAACGGATGACTGGGAGAAGCTCGACATTTACCGACACCAACAGAGAGGTGACCAGACATCAACGGATGAATGGAAAAAGATACAACCAGTCGTCAACGGACGAATGGGAAAAACTCGACGTTTACCGACACCAACGTAGAGGTGACCAGACATCATCGGATGACCGGGACGACTCAAACATACTTCAACGGATGAATGGGAGAAAGAGATACAACCGGACGTCAACGGACGAATGGGAGAAACCACGTCCAGACATCGAGAGATGATGAATGGTAGAAACTCGACGTTTAGCGACACCAACAGAGAGGTGACCAGACATCAACGGATGACTGGTAAGACTCAACCAGACGTCAACGGATGAATGGGGGAACTCGACGTTTACCGACACCAACGGAGAGGTGACCTGACATCAACGGATGACTGGGAGAAGCTCGACATTTACCGACACCAACAGAGAGGTGACCAGACATCAACGGATGAATGGAAAAAGATACAACCAGACGTCAACGGACGAATGGGAAAAACTCGACGTTTACCGACACCAACGGAGAGGTGACCAGACATCAACGGATGAATGGGAAGACTCAACCATACATCAACGGACGAATGGGAGAAAGAGAGAAACAACCGGACGTCAACGGACGATGAATGGGAAAAACTCGACGTTTACCGACACCAACGGAGAGGTGACCAGACATCAATGGATGAATGGAAAAAGATACAACCAGACGTCAACGAACGAATGGGAAAAACTCGACGTTTACCGACACCAACGTAGAGGTGACCAGACATCAACGGATGACTGGGAAGACTCAACCATACATCAACGGATGAATGGGAGAAAGAGATACAACTAGACGTCAACGAACGAATGGGAAAAACTCGACGTTTACCGACACCAACGGAGAGGTGACCAGACATCAACGGATGAATGGAAAAAGGTACAACCAGACGTCAACGGACGAATGGGAAAAACTTGACGTTTACCGACACCAACGTAGAGGTGACCAGACATCAACGGATGACCGGGACGACTCAAACATACATCAACGGATGAATGGGAGAAAGAGATACAACCGGACGTCAACGGACGAATGGGAGAAACCACGTCCAGACATCGAGAGATGATGAATGGTAGAAACTCGACGTTTAGCGACACCAACGGGGAGGTGACCAGACATCAACGGATGACTGGGAAGACTCAACCAGACGTCAACGGATGAATGGGGGAACTCGACGTTTACCGACACCAACGGAGAGGTGACCTGACATCAACGGATGACTGGGAGAAGCTCGACGTTACCGACACCAACAGAGAGGTGACCAGACATCAACGGATGAATGGAAAAAGATACAACCAGACGTCAACGGACGAATGGGAAAAACTCGACGTTTACCGACACCAACGGAGAGGTGACCAGACATCAACGGATGAATGGAAGACTCAACCATACATCAACGGACGAATGGGAGAAAGAGAAACAACCGGTCGTCAACGGACGAATGGGAAAAACTCGACGTTTACCGACACCAACAGAGAGGTGACCAGACATCAATGGATGAATGGAAAAAGATACAACCAGACGTCAACGAACGAATGGGAAAAACTCGACGTTTACCGACACCAACGTAGAGGTGACCAGACATCAACGGATGACTGGGAAGACTCAACCATACATCAACGGATGAATGGGAGAAAGAGATACAACTAGACGTCAACGAACGAATGGGAAAAACTCGACGTTTACCGACACCAACGGAGAGGTGACCAGACATCAACGGATGAATGGAAAAAGGTACAACCAGACGTCAACGGACGAATGGGAAAAACTCGACGTTTACCGACACCAACGGAGAGGTGACCTGACATCAACGGATGACTGGGAAGAAGCTCGACATTACCGACACCAACAGAGAGGTGACCAGACATCAACGGATGAATGGAAAAAGATACAACCAGACGTCAACGGACGAATGGGAAAAACTCGACGTTTACCGACACCAACGGAGAGGTGACCAGACATCAACGGATGAATGGGAAGACTCAACCATACATCAACGGACGAATGGGAGAAAGAGAAACAACGGACGTCAACGGACGAATGGGAAAAACTCGACGTTTACCGACACCAACGGAGAGGTGACCAGACATCAATGGATGAATGGAAAAAGATACAACCAGACGTCAACGAACGAATGGGAAAAACTCGACGTTTACCGACACCAACGTAGAGGTGACCAGACATCAACGGATGACGGGAAGACTCAACCATACATCAACGGATGAATGGGAGAGAGAGAAAGAGATACAACTAGACGTCAACGAACGAATGGGAAAAACTCGACGTTTACCGACACCAACGGAGAGGTGACCAGACATCAACGGATGAATGGAAAAAGGTACAACCAGACGTCAACGGACGAATGGGAAAAACTCGACGTTTACCGACACCAACGTAGAGGTGACCAGACATCAACGGATGACCGGGACGACTCAAACATACATCAACGGATGAATGGGAGAAAGAGATACAACCGGACGTCAACGGACGAAGGAGGAGAAACCACGTCCAGACATCGAGAGATGATGAATGGGAGAAACTCGACGTTTAGCGACACCAACGGGGAGGTGACCAGACATCAACGGATGACTGGGAAGACTCAACCAGACGTCAACGGATGAATGGGGGACTCGACGTTTACCGACACCAACGGAGAGGTGACCTGACATCAACGGATGACTGGGAGAAGCTCGACGTTTACCGACACCAACAGAGAGGTGACCAGACGTCAATGGATGAATGGAAAAAGATACAACTAGACGTCAACGGACGAATGGGAAAAACTCGACGTTTACCGACACAAACGGAGAGGTGACCAGACATCAATGGATGACTGGGAAGACTCAACCATACATCAACGGATGAATGGGAGAAACTCGACATTTACCGACACCAACTGAGAGGTGACCAGACATCAACGGATGAATGGAAAAAGGTACAACCAGACGTCAACGAACGAATGGGAAAAACTCGACGTTTACCGACACCAACGTAGAGGTGACCAGACATCAACGGATGACGGGGAAGACTCAACCATACATCAACGGATGAATGGGAGAAAGAGATACAACCGGACGTCAACGGACGAATGGGAGAAACCACGTCCAGACATCGAGAGATGATGAATGGTAGAAACTCGACGTTTAGCGACACCAACGGGGAGGTGACCAGACATCAACGGATGAATGGGAAGACTCAACCATACATCAACGGACGAATGGGAGAAAGAGAAACAACCGGACGTCAACGGACGAATGGGAAAAACTCGACGTTTACCGACACCAACGGAGAGGTGACCAGACATCAATGGATGAATGGAAAAAGATACAACCAGACGTCAACGAACGAATGGGAAAAACTCGACGTTTACCGACACCAACGTAGAGGTGACCAGACATCAACGGATGACTGGGAAGACTCAACCATACATCAACGGATGAATGGGAGAAAGAGATACAACTAGACGTCAACGAACGAATGGGAAAAACTCGACGTTTACCGACACCAACGGAGAGGTGACCAGACATCAACGGATGAATGGAAAAAGGTACAACCAGACGTCAACGGACGAATGGGGAAAAACTCGACGTTTACCGACACCAACGTAGAGGTGACCAGACATCAACGGATGACCGGGACGACTCAAACATACATCAACGGATGAATGGGAGAAAGAGATACAACCGGACGTCAACGGACGAATGGGAGAAACCACGTCCAGACATCGAGAGATGATGAATGGTAGAAACTCGACGTTTAGCGACACCAACGGGGAGGTGACCAGACATCAACGGATGACTGGGAAGACTCAACCAGACGTCAACGGATGAATGGGGGAACTCGACGTTTACCGACACCAACGGAGAGGTGACCTGACATCAACGGATGACTGGGAGAAGCTCGACGTTTACCGACACCAACAGAGAGGTGACCAGACATCAACGGATGAATGGAAAAAGATACAACCAGACGTCAACGGACGAATGGGAAAAACTCGACGTTTACCGACACCAACGGAGAGGTGACCAGACATCAACGGATGAATGGGAAGACTCAACCATACATCAACGGACGAATGGGAGAAAGAGAAACAACCGGTCGTCAACGGACGAATGGGAAAAACTCGACGTTTACCGACACCAACGGAGAGGTGACCAGACATCAATGGATGAATGGAAAAAGATACAACCAGACGTCAACGAACGAATGGGAAAAACTCGACGTTTACCGACACCAACGTAGAGGTGACCAGACATCAAATGATGACTGGGAAGACTCAACCATACATCAACGGATGAATGGGAGAAAGAGATACAACTAGACGTCAACGAACGAATGGGAAAAACTCGACGTTTACCGACACCAACGGAGAGGTGACCAGACATCAACGGATGAATGGAAAAAGGTACAACCAGACGTCAACGGACGAATGGGAAAAACTCGACGTTTACCGACACCAACGGAGAGGTGACCTGACATCAACGGATGACTGGGAGAAGCTCGACATTTACCGACACCAACAGAGAGGTGACCAGACATCAACGGATGAATGGAAAAAGATACAACCAGACGTCAACGGACGAATGGGAAAAACTCGACGTTTACCGACACCAACGGAGAGGTGACCAGACATCAACGGATGAATGGGAAGACTCAACCATACATCAACGGACGAATGGGAGAAAGAGAAACAACCGGACGTCAACGGACGAATGGGAAAAACTCGACGTTTACCGACACCAACGGAGAGGTGACCAGACATCAATGGATGAATGGAAAAAGATACAACCAGACGTCAACGAACGAATGGGAAAAACTCGACGTTACCGACACCAACGTAGAGGTGACCAGACATCAACGGATGACTGGGAAGACTCAACCATACATCAACGGATGAATGGGAGAAAGAGATACAACTAGACGTCAACGAACGAATGGGAAAAACTCGACGTTTACCGACACCAACGGAGAGGTGACCAGACATCAACGGATGAATGGAAAAAGGTACAACCAGACGTCAACGGACGAATGGGAAAAACTCGACGTTTACCGACACCAACGTAGAGGTGACCAGACATCAACGGATGACCGGGACGACTCAAACATACATCAACGGATGAATGGGAGAAAGAGATACAACCGGACGTCAACGGACGAATGGGAGAAACCACGTCCAGACATCGAGAGATGATGAATGGGAGAAACTCGACGTTTAGCGACACCAACGGGGAGGTGACCAGACATCAACGGATGACTGGGAAGACTCAACCAGACGTCAACGGATGAATGGGGGAACTCGACGTTTACCGACACCAACGGAGAGGTGACCTGACATCAACGGATGACTGGGAGAAGCTCGACGTTTACCGACACCAACAGAGAGGTGACCAGACGTCAATGGATGAATGGAAAAAGATACAACTAGACGTCAACGGACGAATGGGAAAAACTCGACGTTTACCGACACAAACGGAGAGGTGACCAGACATCAATGGATGACTGGGAAGACTCAACCATACATCAACGGATGAATGGGAGAAACTCGACATTTACCGACACCAACTGAGAGGTGACCAGACATCAACGGATGAATGGAAAAAGGTACAACCAGACGTCAACGAACGAATGGGAAAAACTCGACGTTTACCGACACCAACGTAGAGGTGACCAGACATCAACGGATGACGGGGAAGACTCAACCATACATCAACGGATGAATGGGAGAAAGAGATACAACCGGACGTCAACGGACGAATGGGAGAAACCACGTCCAGACATCGAGAGATGATGAATGGTAGAAACTCGACGTTTAGCGACACCAACAGAGAGGTGACCAGACATCAACGGATGACTGGGAAGACTCAACCAAACGTCAACGGATGAATGGGGGAACTCGACGTTTACCGACACCAACGGAGAGGTGACCTGACATCAATGGATGACTGGGAGAAGCTCGACATTTACCGAACCAACAGAGAGGTGACCAGACATCAACGGATGAATGGAAAAAGATACAACCAGTCGTCAACGGACGAATGGGAAAAACTCGACGTTTACCGACACCAACGGAGAGGTGACCAGACATCAACGGATGACTGGTAAGACTCAACCAGACGTCAACGGATGAATGGGGGAACTCGACGTTTACCGACACCAACGGAGAGGTGACCTGACATCAACGGATGACTGGGAGAAGCTCGACATTTACCGACACCAACAGAGAGGTGACCAGACATCAACGGATGAATGGAAAAAGATACAACCAGACGTCAACGGACGAATGGGAAAAACTCGACGTTTACCGACACCAACGGAGAGGTGACCAGACATCAACGGATGAATGGGAAGACTCAACCATACATCAACGGACGAATGGGAGAAAGAGAAACAACCGGACGTCAACGGACGAATGGGAAAAACTCGACGTTTACCGACACCAACGGAGAGGTGACCAGACATCAATGGATGAATGGAAAAAGATACAACCAGACGTCAACGAACGAATGGGAAAAACTCGACGTTTACCGACACCAACGTAGAGGTGACCAGACATCAACGGATGACTGGGAAGACTCAACCATACATCAACGGATGAATGGGAGAAAGAGATACAACTAGACGTCAACGAACGAATGGGAAAAACTCGACGTTTACCGACACCAACGGAGAGGTGACCAGACATCAACGGATGAATGGAAAAAGGTACAACCAGACGTCAACGGACGAATGGGAAAAACTCGACGTTTACCGACACCAACGTAGAGGTGACCAGACATCAACGGATGACCGGGACGACTCAAACATACATCAACGGATGAATGGGGAGAAAGAGATACAACGGACGTCAACGGACGAATGGGGAGAAACCACGTCCAGACATCGAGAGATGATGAATGGTAGAAACTCGACGTTTAGCGACACCAACAGAGAGGTGACCAGACATCAACGGATGACTGGTAAGACTCAACCAGACGTCAACGGATGAATGGGGGAACTCGACGTTTACCGACACCAACGGAGAGGTGACCTGACATCAACGGATGACTGGGAGAAGCTCGACATTTACCGACACCAACAGAGAGGTGACCAGACATCAACGGATGAATGGAAAAAGATACAACCAGACGTCAACGGACGAATGGGAAAAACTCGACGTTTACCGACACCAACGGAGAGGTGACCAGACATCAACGGATGAATGGGAAGACTCAACCATACATCAACGGACGAATGGGAGAGAAAAGAAACAACCGGTCGTCAACGGACGAATGGGAAAAACTCGACGTTTACCGACACCAACGGAGAGGTGACCAGACATCAATGGATGAATGGAAAAGAGACAAACCAGACGTCAACGAACGAATGGGAAAAACTCGACGTTTACCGACACCAACGTAGAGGTGACCAGACATCAACGGATGACTGGGAAGACTCAACCATACATCAACGGATGAATGGGAGGAAGAAAGAGATACAACTAGACGTCAACGAACGAATGGGAAAAACTCGACGTTTACCGACACCAACGGAGAGGTGACCAGACATCAACGGATGAATGGAAAAAGGTACAACCAGACGTCAACGGACGAATGGGAAAAACTCGACGTTTACCGACACCAACGTAGAGGTGACCAGACATCAACGGATGACCGGGACGACTCAAACATACATCAACGGATGAATGGGAGAAAGAGATACAACCGGACGTCAACGGACGAATGGGAGAAACCACGTCCAGACATCGAGAGATGATGAATGGGAGAAACTCGACGTTTAGCGACACCAACGGGGAGGTGACCAGACATCAACGGATGACTGGGAAGACTCAACCAGACGTCAATGGATGAATGGGGGAACTCGACGTTTACCGACACCAACGGAGAGGTGACCTGACATCAACGGATGACTGGGAGAAGCTCGACGTTTACCGACACCAACAGAGAAGTGACCAGACGTCAATGGATGAATGGAAAAAGATACAACTAGACGTCAACGGACGAATGGGAAAAACTCGACGTTTACCGACACAAACGGAGAGGTGACCAGACATCAATGGATGACTGGGAAGACTCAACCATACATCAACGGATGAATGGGAGAAACTCGACATTTACCGACACCAACTGAGAGGTGACCAGACATCAACGGATGAATGGAAAAAGGTACAACCAGACGTCAACGAACGAATGGGAAAAACTCGACGTTTACCGACACCAACGTAGAGGTGACCAGACATCAACGGATGACGGGGAAGACTCAACCATACATCAACGGATGAATGGGAGAAAGAGATACAACCGGACGTCAACGGACGAATGGGAGAAACCACGTCCAGACATCGAGAGATGATGAATGGTAGAAACTCGACGTTTAGCGACACCAACAGAGAGGTGACCAGACATCAACGGATGACTGGGAAGACTCAACCAGACGTCAACGGATGAATGGGGGAACTCGACGTTTACCGACACCAACGGAGAGGTGACCTGACATCAATGGATGACTGGGAGAAGCTCGACATTTACCGAACCAACAGAGAGGTGACCAGACATCAACGGATGAATGGAAAAAGATACAACCAGTCGTCAACGGACGAATGGGAAAAACTCGACGTTTACCGACACCAACGGAGAGGTGACCAGACATCAACGGATGACTGGTAAGACTCAACCAGACGTCAACGGATGAATGGGGGAACTCGACGTTTACCGACACCAACGGAGAGGTGACCTGACATCAACGGATGATGGGGAGAAGCTCGACATTTACCGACACCAACAGAGAGGTGACCAGACATCAACGGATGAATGGAAAAAGATAAACCAGACGTCAACGGACGAATGGGAAAAACTCGACGTTTACCGACACCAACGGAGAGGTGACCAGACATCAACGGATGAATGGGAAGACTCAACCATACATCAACGGACGAATGGGAGAAAGAGAAACAACGGACGTCAACGGACGAATGGGAAAAACTCGACGTTTACCGACACCAACGGAGAGGTGACCAGACATCAATGGATGAATGGAAAGAATACAACCAGACGTCAACGAACGAATGGGAAAAACTCGACGTTTACCGACACCAACGTAGAGGTGACCAGACATCAACGGATGACTGGGAAGACTCAACCATACATCAACGGATGAATGGAGAGAAAGAGATACAACTAGACGTCAACGAACGAATGGGAAAAAACTCGACGTTTACCGACACAACGGAGAGGTGACCAGACATCAACGGATGAATGGAAAAAGGTACAACCAGACGTCAACGGACGAATGGGAAAAACTCGACGTTTACCGACACCAACGTAGAGGTGACCAGACATCAACGGATGACCGGGACGACTCAAACATACATCAACGGATGAATGGGAGAAAGAGATACAACCGGACGTCAACGGACGAATGGGAGAAACCACGTCCAGACATCGAGAGATGATGAATGGGAGAAACTCGACGTTTAGCGACACCAACGGGGAGGTGACCAGACATCAACGGATGACTAGGAAGACTCAACCAGACGTCAACGGATGAATGGGGGAACTCGACGTTACCGACACCAACGAGAGGTGTCCTGACATCAACGGATGACTGGGAGAAGCTCGACGTTTACCGACACCAACAGAGAGGTGACCAGACGTCAATGGATGAATGGAAAAAGATACAACTAGACGTCAACGGACGAATGGGAAAAACTCGACGTTTACCGACACAAACGGAGAGGTGACCAGACATCAATGGATGACTGGGAAGACTCAACCATACATCAACGGATGAATGGGAGAAACTCGACATTTACCGACACCAACTGAGAGGTGACCAGACATCAACGGATGAATGGAAAAAGGTACAACCAGACGTCAACGAACGAATGGGAAAAACTCGACGTTTACCGACACAACGTAGAGGTGACCAGACATCAACGGATGACGGGGAAGACTCAACCATACATCAACGGATGAATGGGAGAAAGAGATACAACCGGACGTCAACGGATGAATGGGAGAAACCACGTCCAGACATCGAGAGATGATGAATGGTAGAAACTCGACGTTTAGCGACACCAACAGAGAGGTGACCAGACATCAACGGATGACTGGGAAGACTCAACCAGACGTCAACGGATGATGGGGGAACTCGACGTTTACCGACACCAACGGAGAGGTGACCTGACATCAATGGATGACTGGGAGAAGCTCGACATTTACCGAACCAACAGAGAGGTGACCAGACATCAACGGATGAATGGAAAAGATACAACCAGTCGTCAACGGACGAATGGGAAAAACTCGACGTTTACCGACACCAACGGAGAGGTGACCAGACATCAACGGATGACTGGTAAGACTCAACCATACATCAATGGATGAATGGGAGAAACTCGACGTTTACTGACACCAACGGAGAGGTGACCAGACATCAACGGATGAATGGAAAAAGATACAACCAGACGTCAACGGACGAATGGGAAAAAATCGACGTTTACCGACACAAACGGAGAGGTGACCAGACATCAACGGATGACGGGGGAGACTCAACCCATACATCAACGGATGAATGGGAGAAACTCGACGTTTACCGACACCAACGGAGAGGGGACCAGACATCAACGGATGAATGGAAAAAGGTACAACCAGACGTCAACGGACGAATGGGAAAAACTCGACGTTTACCGACACCAACGGAGAGGTGACCAGACATCAACGGATGAATGGGAAGACTCAACCATACATCAACGAACGAATGGGAGAAAGAGATACAACCAGACGTCAACGGACGAATGGAAAAAAACTCGACGTTTACCGACACCAACGGAGAGGTGACCAGACATCAATGGATGAATGGAAAAAGATACAACCAGACGTCAATGGACGAATGGGAAAAACTCGACGTTTACCGACACCAACGTAGAGGTGACCAGACATCAACGGATGACCGGGAATACTCAACCATACATCAACGAATGAATGGGAGAAAGAGATACAACTAGACGTCAATGGACGAATGGGAAAACTCGACGTTACCGACACAACGGAGAGGTGACCAGACATCAACGGATGAATGGAAAAAGATACAACCAGACGTCAACGGACGAAGGAAAAAACTCGACGTTTACCGACACCAACGGAGAGGTGACCAGACATCAACGGATGAATGGGAATACTCAACCATACATCAACGGATGAATGGGAGAGAAAGAGATACAAACTAGACGTCAATGGACGATGGAAAAAAACTCGACGTTTACCGACACCAACGGAGAGGTGACCAGACATCAACGGATGAATGGAAAAAGGTACAACCAGACGTCAACGACGAATGGGAAAAACTCGACGTTTACCGACACCAACGGAGAGGTGACCAGACATCAACGGATGAATGGGAAGACTCAACCATACATCAACGAACGAATGGGAGAAAGAGATACAACCAGACGTCAACGGACGAATGGGAAAAACTCGACGTTTACCGACACCAACGGAGAGGTGACCAGACATCAATGGATGAATGGAAAAAGATACCACCAGACGTCAATGGACGAATGGGAAAAACTCGACGTTTACCGACACCAACGTAGAGGTGACCAGACATCAACGGATGATCGGGAATACTCAACCATACATCAACGGATGAATGGGAGAAAGAGATACAACTAGACGTCAATGGACGAATGGGAAAAACTCGACGTTTACCGACACCAACGGAGAGGTGACCAGACATCAACGGATGAATGGAAAAAGATACAACCAGACGTCAACGGACGAATCGGAAAAACTCGACGTTTACCGACACCAACGTAGAGGTGACCAGACATCAACGGATGACCGGGACGACTCAAACATACATCAACGGATGAATGGGAGAAAGAGATACAACCGGACGTCAACGGACGAATGGGAGAAACCACGTCCAGACATCGAGAGATGATGAATGGGAGAAACTCGACGTTTAGCGACACCAACGGAGAGGTGACCAGACATCAACGGATGACTGGGAAGACTCAACCAGACGTCAACGGATGAATGGGGGAACTCGACGTTTACCGACACCAACGGAGAGGTGACCTGACATCAACGGATGACTGGGAGAAGCTCGACATTTACCGACACTAACAGAGAGGTGACCAGACATCAACGGATGAATGGAAAAAGATACAACCAGTCGTCAACGGACGAATGGGAAAAACTCGACGTTTACCGACACCAACGGAGAGGTGACCAGACATCAACGGATGACTGGTAAGACTCAACCATACATCAATGGATGAATGGGAGAAACTCGACGTTTACCGACACCAACGGAGAGGTGACCAGACATCAACGGATGAATGGAAAAAGATACAACCAGACGTCAACGGACGAATGGGAAAAACTCGACGTTTACCGACACAAACGGAGAGGTGACCAGACATCAACGGATGACGGGGAAGACTCAACCATACATCAACGGATGAATGGGAGAAACTCGACGTTTACCGACACCAACGGAGAGGTGACCAGACATCAACGGATGAATGGAAAAAGGTACAACCAGACATCAACGGACGAATGGGAAAAACTCGACGTTTACTGACACCAACGTAGAGGTGACCAGACATCAACGGATGACCGGGAATACTCAACCATACATCAACGGATGAATGGGAGAAAGAGATACAACCAGACGTCAACGGACGAATGGGAAAAACTCGACGTTTACCGACACCAACGGAGAGGTGACCAGACATCAACGGATGAATGGAAAAAGATACAACCAGACGTCAACGGACGAATGGGAAAAACTCGACGTTTACCGACACCAACGTAGAGGTGACCAGACATCATCGGATGACCGGGACGACTCAAACATACATCAACGGATGAATGGGAGAAAGAGAAACAACCGGACGTCAATGGACGAATGGGAGAAACCACGTCCAGACATCGAGAGATGATGAATGGGAGAAACTCGACGTTTAGCGACACCAACAGAGAGGTGACCAGACATCAACGGATGAATGGGAAGACTCAACCAGACATCAACGGATGAATGGGGGAACTCGACGTTTACCGACACCAACAGAGAGGTGACCTGACATCAACGGATGATTGGGAGAAGCTCGACGTTTACCGACACTAACGGAGAGGTGACCAGACATCAAAGGATGAATGGAAAAAGATACAACCAGTCGTCAACATACAAATGGGAAAAACTCGACGTTTACCGACACAAATGGAGAGGTGACCAGACATCAACGGATGACTGGGAAGACTCAACCATACATAAACGGATGAATGGGAGAAACTCGACGTTTACCGACACCAATGGAGAGGTGACCAGACATCAACGGATGACTGGGAAGACTCAACCAGACATCAACGGATGAATGGGAGAAACTCGACGTTTACCGACACCAACGGAGAGGTGACCAGACCTCAACGGATGACTGGGAGAAGCTCGACGTTTACCGACACCAACGGAGAGGTGACCAGACATCAACGGATGAATGGAAAAAGATACAAACAGTCGTCAACAGACAAATGGGAAAAACTCGACATTTACCGACACCAACGGAGAGGTGACCAGACATCAACGGATGCTTGGGAAGACTCAACCAGACATCAACGGATGAATGGGAGAAACTCGACGTTTACCGACACCAACGGAGAGGTGACCAGACATCAATGGATGAATGGAAAAAGATACAACCAGACGTCAACGGACGAATGGGAAAAACTCGACGTTAACGACATCAACGGAGAGGTGACCAGACATCAACGGATGACTGGGAAGACTCAACCATACATCAACGGATGAATGGGAGAAACTCGATGTTTACTGACACCAACGGAGAGGTGACCAGACAACAATGGATGACTGGGAAGACTCAACCAGACATCAACGGATGAATGGGAGAAACTCGACGTTTACCGATACCAACGGAGAGATGACCAGACATCAACGGATGACTGGGAGAAGCTCGACGTTTAACGACACCAAGGGAGAGGTGACCAGACATCAACGGATGAATGGAAAAAGATACAACCAGACATCGACGGACGAATGGGAAAAACTCGACGTTTACCATCACCAACGGAGAGGTGACCAGACATCAACGGATGACTGGGAAGACTCAACCATACATCAACGGTTGAATGGGAGAAACTCGACGTTTACCGACACCAACGGAGAGGTGACCAGACATCAACGGATGACTGGGAGAAGCTCGACGTTTACCGACACCAACGGAGAGGTGACCAGACATCAACGGATGACGGGAAAAAGATACAACCAGACGTCAACGGACGAATGGGAAAAACTCGACGTTTACCGACACCAACGGAGAGGTGACCAGACATCAACGGATGACTGGGAGAAACTCGATGTTTACCGACCCAAACGGAGAGGTGACCAGACATCAACGGATGACTGGAAAAAGATACAACCAGACGTCAATGGACGAATGGGAAAAACTCGACGTTTACCGACACTAACAGTGAGGTGACCAGACATCAACGGATGACTGGGAAGACTCAACCATACATCAACGGATGAATGGGAGAAACTCGATGTTTACCGACACCAACAAAGAGGTGACCAGACATCAACGGATGAATGGAAAAAGATACAACCAGACGTCAACAGACGAATGGGAAAAACTGGACGTTTACCGACACCAACGGAGAGGTGACCAGACATCAACGGATGACTGGGAAGACTCAACCATACATCAACGGATGAATGGGAGAAACTCGACGTTTACCCACACCAACGGAGAGGTGACCAGACATCAACGGATGACTAGGAAGACTCAACCAGACATCAACGGATGAATGGGAGAAACTCGACGTTTACCGACACCAACGGAGAGGTGACCAGACATCAACGGATGACTGGGAGAAGCTCGACGTTTACCGACACCAACGGAGAGGTGACCAGACATCAACGGATGACTGGAAAAAGATACAACCAGACGTCAACGGATGAATGGGAGAAACTCGACGTTTACCGACACCAACGGAGAGGTGACCAGACATCAACGGATGACTGGGAAGACTCAACCAGACATCAACGGACGAATGGGAAAAACTCGACGTTTACCGACACCAACGGAGAGGTGACCAGACATCAATGGATGACTGGGAAGACTCAACCATACATCAACGGATGAATGGGAGAAACTCGACGTTTACCGACACCAACAGAGAGGTGACCAGACATCAACGGATGAATGGAAAAAGATAGAACCAGAATTCAACGGACGAATGGGAAAAACTCGACGTTTACCGACACCAACGGAGAGGTGACCAGACATCAACGGATGACTGGGAAGACTCAACCATATATCAACGGATGAATGGGAGAAACTCGACATTTACCGACACCAACGAAGAGGTGACCGGACATCAACGGATGATTGGGAAGACTCAACCAGAAATAAACGGATGAATGGGAGAAACTCGACGATTACCGACACCAACAGAGAGGTGACCAGATATCAACGATTGACTGGGAAGACTCAACCATACATCAACGGATGAGTGGGAGAAACTCGACATTTACCGACACCAACGGAGAGGTGACCAGATATCAACGGATGATTGGGAGAAGCTCGACGTTTACCGAGACCAACGGAGAGGTGACCAGACATCAACGGATGACTGGAAAAAGATACAACCAGACGTCAATGGACGAATGGGAAAAACTCGACGTTTACCGACACTAACAGTGAGGTGACCAGACATCAACGGATGACTGGGAAGACTCAACCATACATCAACGGATGAATGGGAGAAACTCGATGTTTACCGACACCAACAAAGAGGTGACCAGACATCAACGGATGAATGGAAAAAGATACAACCAGACGTCAACAGACGAATGGGAAAAACTGGACGTTTACCGACACCAACGGAGAGGGACCAGACATTAACGGATGACTGGAAGACTCAACCACACATCAACGGATGAATGGGAGAAACTCGTCGTTTACCCACACCAACGGAGAGGTGACCAGACATCAACGGATGACTAGGAAGACTCAACCAGACATCAACGGATGAATGGGAGAAACTCGACGTTTACCGACACCAACGGAGAGGTGACCAGACATCAACGGATGACTGGGAGAAGCTCGACGTTTACCGACACCAACGGAGAGGTGACCAGACATCAACGGATGACTGGAAAAAGATACAACCAGACGTCAACGGATGAATGGGAGAAACTCGACGTTTACCGACACCAACGGAGAGGTGACCAGACATCAACGGATGACTGGGAAGACTCAACCAGACATCAACGGACGAATGGGAAAAACTCGACGTTTACCGACACCAACGGAGAGGTGACCAGACATCAATGGATGACTGGGAAGACTCAACCATACATCAACGGATATGAATGGGAGAAACTCGACGTTTACCGACACAACAGAGAGGTGGACCAGACATCAACGGATGATGGAAAAAGATAGAACCAGAATTCAACGGACGAATGGGAAAAACTCGACGTTTACCGACACCAACGGAGAGGTGACCAGACATCAACGGATGACTGGGAAGACTCAACCATATATCAACGGATGAATGGGAGAAACTCGACGTTTACCGACACCAACAGAGAGGTGACCAGACATCAACGGATGAATGGAAAAAGATAGAACCAGAATTCAACGGACGAATGGGAAAAACTCGACGTTTACCGACACCAACGGAGAGGTGACCAGACATCAACGGATGACTGGGAAGACTCAACCATATATCAACGGATGACTGGGAGAAACTCGACATTTACCGACACCAACGAAGAGGTGACCGGACATCAACGGATGATTGGGAAGACTCAACCAGAAATAAACGGATGAATGGGAGAAACTGGACGATTACCGACACCAACAGAGAGGTGACCAGACATCAACGGATGACTGGGAGAAGCTCGACGTTTGCCGACACCAACAGAGAGGTGACCAGACATCAACGAATGACTGGAAAATAATACAACCAGACGTCAACGGATAAATGGGAGAAACTCGACGTTTACCGACACCAACGGAGAGGTGACCAGACATCAACGGATGTCTGGGAAGACTCAACCAGACATCAACGGATGAATGGGAGAAACTCGACGTTTACCGAAACCAACGGAGAGGTGACGAGACATCAACGGATGAATGGAAAAAGATACAACCAGACGTCAACGGACGAATGGGAAAAACTCGACGTTTACCGACACCAATATATAGGTGACCAGTTATCAACGGATGACTGGGAAGACTCAACCATACATCAACGGATGAATGGGAGAAACTCGACGTTTACCGACACCGACGGAGAGGTGACCAGACATCAACGGATGATTGGAAAAAGATACAACCAGATGTCAACGGATGAATGGGAGAAACCCGACGTTTACCGACACCAACGGAGAGGTGACCAGACATCAACGGATGACTGGGAAGAATCAACCAGACATCAATGGACGAATGGGAAAAACTCGACGTTTACCGACACCAACGGAGAGGTGACCAAACATCAACGGATGACTGGGAAGACTCAACCATACATCAACGGATGAATGGGAGAAACTAGACGTTTACCGACACCAACGGAGAGGTGACCAGAGATCAACGGATGAATGGAAAAAGCTCGAAGTTTACCGACACCAACGGAGAGGTGACCAGACATCAACGGATGACTGGGAAGACTCAACCATATATCAACGGATGAATGGGAGAAACTCGACATTTACCGACACCAACGGAGAGGTGACCAGACCTCAACGGATGACTGGGAAGACTCAACCAGACATCAACGGATGAATGCGAGAAACTCGACATTTACCGACACCAACGGAGAGGTGACCACACATCAACGGATGACTGAGAGAAGCTCGAAGTTTACCAACACCAACAGAGAGGTGAACAGACATCAACGGATGACTGGAAAAAGATACAACCAGACGTCAACGGATGAATGGGAGAAACTCGACGTTTACCGACACCAACGGAGAGGTGACCAGACAATAATGGAGGACTGGGAAGACTCAACCAGACATCAACGGATGAATGGGAGAAATCGAAGAAGTTTACCGACACCAACGGAGAGGTTACCAGACATCAACGGATGAATGGAAAAAGATACAACCATACATCAACGGATGAATGGGAGAAACTCGACGTTTAGCGACACCAACGGAGAGGTGACCAAACATCAACGGATGACTGGGAAGACTCAACCATACATCAACGGATAAATGGGAGAAAACTCGACGTTTACCGACACCAACGGAGAGGTGACCAAACATCACGGATGACTGGGAAGACTCAACCATACATCAACGATGAATGGGAGAACTCGACATTTACCGACACCAACGGAGAGGTGACCAGACATCAACGAATGACTGGAAAAAGATACAACCAGACGTCAATGGATGAATGGGAGAAACTCGACGTTTACCGACACCAACGGAGAGGTGACCAGACATCAACGGATGTTTGGGAAGACTCAACCAGACATCAACGGACGAATGGGAAAAACTCGACGTTTACCGACACCAACGGAGAGGTGACCAGACATCAATGGATGACTGGAAAGACTCAACCATACATCAACGGATGAATCGGAGAAACTCGACGTTTACCGACACCAACAGATAGGTGACCAGACATCAACGGATGAATGGAAAAAGATACAACCAGAATTCAACGGACGAATGGGAAAAACTCGACGTTTACCGACACCAACGGAGAGGTGACCAGACATCAACGGGATGACTTGGAAGACTCACACTATATATACGGTGGATGATGGGAGAAACTCGACATTTACCGACACCAACGTAGAGGTGACCAGACATCAACGGATGATTGGGAAGACTCAACCAGAAATAAACGGATGAATGGGAGAAACTCGACGATTACCGACACAACAGAGAGTGACCAGACATCAAGGATGACTGGGAGAAGCTCGACGTTTGCCGACACCAACAGAGAGGTGACCAGACATCAACGAATGACTGGAAAAAGATACAACCAGATGTCAACGGATAAATGGGGGAGAACTCGACTTTTACCGACACCAACGGAGAGGTGACCAGACATCAACGGATGTTGGAAGACTCACCAGACCAACGATCAACGGGTGAATGGGAGAAACTCGACGTTTACCGACACCAACGGAGAAGTGACGAGACATCAACGGATGAATGGAAAAAGATACAACCAGACGTCAACGGACGAATGGGAAAAACTCGACGTTTACCGACACCAACGGAGAGGTGACCAGACATCAACGGATGACTGGGAAGACTAAACCATACATCAACGGATGAATGGGAGAAACTCGAGGTTTACCGACACCAACGGAGAGGTGACCAGACATCAACGGATGTCTGGGAAGACTCAACCAGACATCAACGGATGAATGGGAGAAACTCGACGTTTACCGAAACCAACGGAGAGGTGACGAGACATCAACGGATGAATGGAAAAAGATACAACCAGACGTCAACGGACGAATGGGAAAAACTCGACGTTTACCGACACCAATGGATAGGTGACCAGACATCAACGGATGAATGGAAAAAGATACAACCAGACGTCAACGGACGAATGGGAAAAACTCGACGTTTACCGACACCAATGGATAGGTGACCAGTTATCAACGGATGACTGGGAAGACTCAACCATACATCAACGGATGAATGGGAGAAACTCGACGTTTACCGAAACCAACGGAGAGGTGACGAGACATCAACGGATGAATGGAAAAAGATACAACCAGACGTCAACGGACGAATGGGAAAAACTCGACGTTTACCGACACCAATGGATAGGTGACCAGTTATCAACGGATGACTGGGAAGACTCAACCATACATCAACGGATGAATGGGAGAAACTCGACGTTTACCGACACCGACAGAGAGGTGACCAGACATCAACGGATGATTGGAAAAAGATACAACCAGATGTCAACGGATAAATGGGAGAAACTCGACGTTTACCGACACCAACGGAGAGGTGACCAGACATCAACGGATGTCTGGGAAGACTCAACCAGACATCAACAGATGAATGGGAGAAACTCGACGTTTACCGAAACCAACGGAGAGGTGACGAGACATCAACGGATGAATGGAAAAAGATACAACCAGACGTCAACGGACGAATGGGAAAAACTCGACGTTTACCGACACCAATGGATAGGTGACCAGTTATCAACGGATGACTGGGAAGACTCAACCATACATCAACGGATGAATGGGAGAAACTCGACGTTTACGACACCGACGGAGAGGAGAGGTGACCAGACATCAACGGATGATTGGAAAAAGATACAACCAGATGTCAACGGATGAATGGGAGAAACTCGACGTTTACCGACACCAACGGAGAGGTGACCAGACATCAACGGATGACTGGGAAGAATCAACCAGACATCAATGGACGAATGGGAAAAACTCGACGTTTACCGACACCAACGGAGAGGTGACCAAACATCAACGGATGACTGGGAAGACTCAACCATACATCAACGGATGAATGGGAGAAACTAGACGTTTACCGACACCAACGGAGAGGTGACCAGAGATCAACGGATGAATGGAAAAAGATACAACCAGACGTCATAGGACGAATGGGAAAAACTCGAAGTTTACCGACACCAACCGAGAGGTGACCAGACATCAACGGATGACTGGGAAGACTCAACCATATATCAACGGATGAATGGGAGAAACTCGACATTTACCGACACCAACGGAGAGGTGACCAGACCTCAACGGATGACTGGGAAGACTCAACCAGACATCAACGGATGAATGCGAGAAACTCGACATTTACCGACACCAACGGAGAGGTGACCACACATCAACGGATGACTGAGAGAAGCTCGACGTTTACCAACACCAACAGAGAGGTGAACAGACATCAACGGATGACTGGAAAAAGATACAACCAGACGTCAACGGACGAATGGGAGAAACTCGACGTTTACCGACACCAACGGAGAGGTGACCAGACAACAATGGAGGACTGGGAATACTCAACCAGACATCAACGGATGAATGGGAGAAACTCGAAGTTTACCGACACCAACGGAGAGGTTCCCAGACATCAACGGATGAATGGAAAAAGATACAACCATACATCAACGGATGAATGGGAGAAACTCGACGTTTAGCGACACCAACGGAGAGGTGACCAAACATCAACGGATGACTGGGAAGACTCAACCATACATCAACGGATAAATGGGAGAAACTCGACGTTTACCGACACCAACGGAGAGGTGACCAAACATCAACGGATGACTGGTAAGACTCAACCATACATCAACGGATGAATAGGAGAAACTCGACATTTACCGACACCAACGGAGAGGTGACCAGACATCAACGAATGACTGGAAAAAGATACAACCAGACGTCAATGGATGAATGGGAGAAACTCGACGTTTACCGACACCAACGGAGAGGTGACCAGACATCAACGGATGTTTGGGAAGACTCAACCAGACATCAACGGACGAATGGGAAAAACTCGACGTTTACCGACACCAACGGAGAGGTGACCAGACATCAATGGATGACTGGAAAGACTCAACCATACATCAACGGATGAATGGGAGAAACTCGACGTTTACCGACACCAACAGATAGGTGACCAGACATCAACGGATGAATGGAAAAAGATAGAACCAGAATTCAACGGACGAATGGGAAAAACTCGACGTTTACCGACACCAACGGAGAGGTGACCAGACATCAACGGATGACTTGGAAGACTCAACCATATATCTACGGATGAATGGGAGAAACTCGACATTTACCGACACCAACGTAGAGGTGACCAGACATCAACGGATGATTGGGAAGACTCAACCAGAAATAAACGGATGAATGGGAGAAACTCGACGATTACCGACACCAACAGAGAGGTGACCAGACATCAACGGATGACTGGGAGAAGCTCGACGTTTGCCGACACCAACAGAGAGGTGACCAGACATCAACGAATGACTGGAAAAAGATACAACCAGATGTCAACGGATAAATGGGAGAAACTCGACTTTTACCGACACCAACGGAGAGGTGACCAGACATCAACGGATGTCTGGGAAGACTCAACCAGACATCAACGGGTGAATGGGAGAAACTCGACGTTTACCGACACCAACGGAGAAGTGACGAGACATCAACGGATGAATGGAAAAAGATACAACCAGACGTCAACGGACGAATGGGAAAAACTCGACGTTTACCGACACCAACGGAGAGGTGACCAGAATCAACGGATGACTGGGAAGACTCAACCATACATCAACGGATGAATGGGGAAAACTCGAGGTTACCGACACCAACGGAGAGGTGACCAGACATCAATGGATGAATGGAAAAAGATACAACCAGACGTCAACGGACGAATGGGAAAAACTCGACGTTTACCGACACCAACGGAGAGGTGACCAGACATCAACGGATGACTGGGAGAAGCTCGACGTTTACCGATACCGACGGAGAGGTGAACATACATCAAGGATGATTGGAAAAAAGATACAACCAGATGTCAACGGGTGAATGGGAGAAACTCGACGTCTACCGACACCAACGGAGAGGTGACCAGACATCAACGGATGACTGGGAAGAATCAACCAGACATCAACGGACGAATGGGAAAAACACGACGTTTACCGACACCAACGGAGAGGTGACCAAACATCAACGGATGACTGGGAAGACTCAACCATACATCAACGGATGAATGGGAGAAACTCGACGTTTATCGACACCAACGGAGAGGTGACCAGACATCAACGGATGAATGGAAAAAGATACAACCAGACGCCATAGGACCAATGGGAAAAACTCGACGTTTACCGACACCAACGGAGAGGTGACCAGACATCAATGGATGACTGGGAAGACTCAACCATACATCAACGGATGAATGGGAGAAACTCGGCATTTACCGACACCAACGGAGAGGTGACCAGACATCAACGGATGACTGGGAAGACTCAACCAGACATCAACGGATGAATGCGAGAAACTCGACGTTTACCGACACCAACGGAGAGGTGACCCAAACATCAACGGACGAATGCGAGAAACTCGACGTTTACGACACCAACGGAGAGGTGACCAGACATCAACGGATGACTGGAAGACTCAACCATATATCTAAGGATGAATCGGAGAAACTCGACATTTACCGACACCAACGGAGAGGTGACCAGACATCAACGGATGATTGGGAAGACTCAACCAGAAATTAACGGATGAATGGGAGAAACTCGACGATTACCGACACCAACAGAGAGGTGACCAGACATCAACGGATGACTGGGAGAAGCTCGACGTTTGCCAACACCAACAGAGAGGTGACCAGACATCAACGAATGACTGGAAAAAAGATACAACCAGATGTCAACGGATAAATGGGAGAAACTCGACTTTTACCGACACAACGGAGAGGTGACCAGACATCAACGGATGTCTGGGAAGACTCAACCAGACATCAACGGATGAATGGGAGAAACTCGACGTTTACCGACACCAACGGAGAAGTGACGAGACATCAACGGATGAATGGAAAAAGATACAACCAGACGTCAACGGACGAATGGGAAAAAACTCGACGTTTACCGACACCAACGGAGAGGTGACCAGACATCACGGATGACTGGGAAGACTCAACCATACATCAACGGATGAATGGGAGAAACTCGAGGTTTACCGACACCAACGGAGAGGTGACCAGACATCAATGGATGAATGGAAAAAGATACAACCAGACGTCAACGGACGAATGGGAAAAACTCGACGTTTACCGACACCAACGGAGAGGTGACCAGACATCAACGGATGACTGGGAGAAGCTCGACGTTTACCGAACAACCGACGGAGAGGTGACCAGACATCAACGGATGATTGGAAAAAGATACAACCAGATGTCAACGGATGAATGGGAGAAACTCGACGTTTACCGACACCAACGGAGAGGTGACCAGACATCAAAGGATGACTGGGAAGAATCAACCAGACATCAACGGACGAATGGGAAAAAACACGACGTTTACCGACACCAACGGAGAGGTGACCAAACATCAACGGATGACTGGGAAGACTCAACCATACATCAACGGATGAATGGGAGAAACTCGACGTTTACCGACACCAACGGAGAGGTGACCAGACAACAATGGAGGACTGGGAATACTCAACCAGACATCAACGGATGAATGGGAGAAACTCGAAGTTTACCGACACCAACGGAGAGGTTCCCAGACATCAACGGATGAATGGAAAAAGATACAACCATACATCAACGGATGAATGGGAGAAACTCGACGTTTAGCGACACCAACGGAGAGGTGACCAAACATCAACGGATGACTGGGAAGACTCAACCATACATCAACGGATAAATGGGAGAAACTCGACGTTTACCGACACCAACGGAGAGGTGACCAAACATCAACGGATGACTGGGAAGACTCAACCATACATCAACGGATGAATAGGAGAAACTCGACATTTACCGACACCAACGGAGAGGTGACCAGACATCAACGAATGACTGGAAAAAGATACAACCAGACGTCAATGGATGAATGGGAGAAACTCGACGTTTACCGACACCAACGGAGAGGTGACCAGACATCAACGGATGTTTGGGAAGACTCAACCAGACATCAACGGACGAATGGGAAAAACTCGACGTTTACCGACACCAA
This sequence comes from Lathyrus oleraceus, assembly GCF_024323335.1. NCBI lineage: Eukaryota > Viridiplantae > Streptophyta > Magnoliopsida > Fabales > Fabaceae > Lathyrus > Lathyrus oleraceus. The sequence continues at coordinate 323,616,864 of NC_066579.1, forward strand.
CGGAGAGGTGACCAGACATCAATGGATGACTGGAAAGACTCAACCATACATCAACGGATGAATGGGAGAAACTCGACGTTTACCGACACCAACAGATAGGTGACCAGACATCAACGGATGAATGGAAAAAGATACAACCAGAATTCAACGGACGAATGGGAAAAACTCGACGTTTACCGACACCAACGGAGAGGTGACCAGACATCAACGGATGACTTGGAAGACTCAACCATATATCTACGGATGAATGGGAGAAACTCGACATTTACCGACACCAACGTAGAGGTGACCAGACATCAACGGATGATTGGGAAGACTCAACCAGAAATAAACGGATGAATGGGAGAAACTCGACGATTACCGACACCAACAGAGAGGTGACCAGACATCAACGGATGACTGGGAGAAGCTCGACGTTTGCCGACACCAACAGAGAGGTGACCAGACATCAACGAATGACTGGAAAAAGATACAACCAGATGTCAACGGATAAATGGGAGAAACTCGACTTTTACCGACACCAACGGAGAGGTGACCAAACATCAACGGATGTCTGGGAAGACTCAACCAGACATCAACGGGTGAATGGGAGAAACTCGACGTTTACCGACACCAACGGAGAAGTGACGAGACATCAACGGATGAATGGAAAAAGATACAACCAGACGTCAACGGACGAATGGGAAAAACTCGACGTTTACCGACACCAACGGAGAGGTGACCAGACATCAACGGATGACTGGGAAGACTCAACCATACATCAACGGATGAATGGGAGAAACTCGAGGTTTACCGACACCAACGGAGAGGTGACCAGACATCAATGGATGAATGGAAAAAGATACAACCAGACGTCAACGGACGAATGGGAAAAACTCGACGTTTACCGACACCAACGGAGAGGTGACCAGACATCAACGGATGACTGGGAGAAGCTCGACGTTTACCGATACCGACGGAGAGGTGACCATACATCAACGGATGATTGGAAAAAGATACAACCAGATGTCAACGGGTGAATGGGAGAAACTCGACGTCTACCGACACCAACGGAGAGGTGACCAGACATCAACGGATGACTGGGAAGAATCAACCAGACATCAACGGACGAATGGGAAAAACACGACGTTTACCGACACCAACGGAGAGGTGACCAAACATCAACGGATGACTGGGAAGACTCAACCATACATCAACGGATGAATGGGAGAAACTCGACGTTTATCGACACCAACGGAGAGGTGACCAGACATCAACGGATGAATGGAAAAAGATACAACCAGACGCCATAGGACCAATGGGAAAAACTCGACGTTTACCGACACCAACGGAGAGGTGACCAGACATCAATGGATGACTGGGAAGACTCAACCATACATCAACGGATGAATGGGAGAAACTCGGCATTTACCGACACCAACGGAGAGGTGACCAGACATCAACGGATGACTGGGAAGACTCAACCAGACATCAACGGATGAATGCGAGAAACTCGACGTTTACCGACACCAACGGAGAGGTGACCAAACATCAACGGACGAATGCGAGAAACTCGACGTTTACCGACACCAACGGAGAGGTGACCAGACATCAACGGATGACTTGGAAGACTCAACCATATATCTAAGGATGAATCGGAGAAACTCGACATTTACCGACACCAACGGAGAGGTGACCAGACATCAACGGATGATTGGAAGACTCAACCAGAAATTAACGGATGAATGGGAGAAACTCGACGATTACCGACACCAACAGAGAGGTGACCAGACATCAACGGATGACTGGAGAAGCTCGACGTTTGCCAACACCAACAGAGAGGTGACCAGACATCAACGAATGACTGGAAAAAGATACAACCAGATGTCAACGGATAAATGGGAGAAACTCGACTTTTACCGACACCAACGGAGAGGTGACCAGACATCAACGGATGTCTGGGAAGACTCAACCAGACATCAACGGATGAATGGGAGAAACTCGACGTTTACCGACACCAACGGAGAAGTGACGAGACATCAACGGATGAATGGAAAAAGATACAACCAGACGTCAACGGACGAATGGGAAAAACTCGACGTTTACCGACACCAACGGAGAGGTGACCAGACATCAACGGATGACTGGGAAGACTCAACCATACATCAACGGATGAATGGGAGAAACTCGAGGTTTACCGACACCAACGGAGAGGTGACCAGACATCAATGGATGAATGGAAAAAGATACAACCAGACGTCAACGGACGAATGGGAAAAACTCGACGTTTACCGACACCAACGGAGAGGTGACCAGACATCAACGGATGACTGGGAGAAGCTCGACGTTTACCGACACCGACGGAGAGGTGACCAGACATCAACGGATGATTGGAAAAAGATACAACCAGATGTCAACGGATGAATGGGAGAAACTCGACGTTTACCGACACCAACGGAGAGGTGACCAGACATCAAAGGATGACTGGGAAGAATCAACCAGACATCAACGGACGAATGGGAAAAACTCGACGTTTACCGACACCAACGGAGAGGTGACCAAACATCAACGGATGACTGGGAAGACTCAACCATACATCAACGGATGAATGGGAGAAACTCGACGTTTACCGACACCAACGGAGAGGTGACCAGACATCAACGGATGAATGGAAAAAGATACAACCAGACGCCATAGGACCAATGGGAAAAACTCGACGTTTACCGACACCAACGGAGAGGTGACCAGACATCAATGGATGACTGGGAAGACTCAACCATACATCAACGGATGAATGGGAGAAACTCGGCATTTACCGACACCAACGGAGAGGTGACCAGACATCAACGGATGACTGGGAAGACTCAACCAGACATCAACGGATGAATGCGAGAAACTCGACGTTTACCGACACCAACGGAGAGGTGACCAAACATCAACGGACGAATGCGAGAAACTCGACGTTTACCGACACCAACGGAGAGGTGACCAGACATCAACGGATGACTTGGAAGACTCAACCATATATCTAAGGATGAATCGGAGAAACTCGACATTTACCGACACCAACGGAGAGGTGACCAGACATCAACGGATGATTGGGAAGACTCAACCAGAAATAAACGGATGAATGGGAGAAACTCGACGATTACCGACACCAACAGAGAGGTGACCAGACATCAACGGATGACTGGGAGAAGCTCGACGTTTGCCAACACCAACAGAGAGGTGACCAGACATCAACGAATGACTGGAAAAAGATACAACCAGATGTCAACGGATAAATGGGAGAAACTCGACTTTTACCGACACCAACGGAGAGGTGACCAGACATCAACGGATGTCTGGGAAGACTCAACCAGACATCAACGGATGAATGGGAGAAACTCGACGTTTACCGACACCAACGGAGAAGTGACGAGACATCAACGGATGAATGGAAAAAGATACAACCAGACGTCAACGGACGAATGGGAAAAACTCGACGTTTACCGACACCAACGGAGAGGTGACCAGACATCAACGGATGACTGGGAAGACTCAACCATACATCAACGGATGAATGGGAGAAACTCGAGGTTTACCGACACCAACGGAGAGGTGACCAGACATCAATGGATGAATGGAAAAAGATACAACCAGACGTCAACGGACGAATGGGAAAAACTCGACGTTTACCGACACCAACGGAGAGGTGACCAGACATCAACGGATGACTGGGAGAGCTCGACGTTTACCGACACCGACGGAGAGGTGACCAGACATCAACGGATGATTGGAAAAAGATACAACCAGATGTCAACGGATGAATGGGAGAAACTCGACGTTTACCGACACCAACGGAGAGGTGACCAGACATCAAAGGATGACTGGGAAGAATCAACCAGACATCAACGGACGAATGGGAAAAACTCGACGTTTACCGACACCAACGGAGAGGTGACCAAACATCAACGGATGACTGGGAAGACTCAACCATACATCAACGGATGAATGGGAGAAACTCGACGTTTACCGACACCAATGGAGAGGTGACCAGACATCAACGGATGAATGGAAAAAGATACAACCAGACGTCATAGGACGAATGGGAAAAACTCGACGTTTACCGACACCAACGGAGAGGTGACCAGACATCAACGGATGACTGGGAAGACTCAACCATATATCAACGGATGAATGGGAGAAACTCGGCATTTACCGACACCAACGGAGAGGTGACCTGACATCAACGGATGACTGGGAAGACTCAACCAGACATCAACGGATGAATGCGAGAAACTCGACGTTTACCGACACCAACGGAGAGGTGACCAAACATCAACAGATGACTGAGAGAAGCTCGACGTTTACCGACACCAACAGAGAGGTGAACAGACATCAACGGATGACTGGAAAAAGATACAACCAGACGTCAACGGATGAATGGGAGAAACTCGAAGTTTACCGACACCAACGGAGAGGTTACCAGACATCAACGGATGAATGGAAAAAGATACAACCAGACGTCAACGGACGAATGGGAAAAACTCGACGTTTACCGACACCAACGGAGAGGTGACCAGACATCAACGAATGACTGGGAAGAGTCAACCATACATCAACGGATGAATGGGAGAAACTCGACGATTACCGACACCAACGGAGAGGTGACCAAACATCAACGGATGACTGGGAAGACTCAACCATACATCAACGGATGAATGGGAGAAGCTCGACGTTTACCGACACCGACGGAGACGTGACCAGACATCAACGGATGATTGGAAAAAGATACAACCAGATGTCAACGGATGAATGGGAGAAACTCGACGTTTACCGACACCAACGGAGAGGTGACCAGACATCAATGGATGTTTGGGAAGACTCAACCAGACATCAACGGACGAATGGGAAAAACTCGACGTTTACCGACACCAACGGAGAGGTGACCAGACATCAACGGATGACTGGGAAGACTCAACCATACATCAACGGATGAATGGGAGAAACTCGACGTTTACCGACACCAACAGAGAGGTGACCAGACATCAACGGATGAATGGAAAAAGATACAACCAGAATTCAACGGACGAATGGGAAAAACTCGACGTTTACCGACACCAACAGAGAGGTGACCAGACATCAACGGATGACTGGGAAGACTCAACCATATATCAACGGATGAATGGGAGAAACTCGACATTTACCGACACCAACGGAGAGGTGACCAGACATCAACGGATGATTGAGAAGACTCAACCAGAAATAAACGGATGAATGGGAGAAACTCGACGATTACCGACACCAACAAAGAGGTGACCAGACATCAACGGATGACTGGGAGAAGCTCGACGTTTGCCGATATCAATGAATGACTGGAAAAAGATACAACCAGATGTCAACGGATAAATGGGAGAAACTCGACTTTTTCCGACACCAACGGAGAGGTGACCAGTCATCAACGGATGTCTGGGAAGACTCAACCAGACATCAACGGATGAATGGGAGAAACTCGACGTTTACCAACACCAACGGAGAAGTGACGAGACATCAACGGATGAATGGAAAAAGATACAACCAAACGTCAACGGACGAATGGGAAAAACTCGACGTTTACCGACACCAACGGAGAGGTGACCAGACATCAATGGATGACTGGGAAGACTCAACCATACATCAACGGATGAATGGGAGAAACTCGACGTTTACCGACACCAACAGAGAGGTGACCAGACATCAATGGATGAATGGAAAAAGATACAACCAGACGTCAACGGACGAATGGGAAAAACTCGACGTTTACCGACACCAACGGAGAGGTGACCAGACATCAACGGATGACTGGGAGAAGCTCGACGTTTACCGACACCGACGGAGACGTGACCAGACATCAACGGATGATTGGAAAAAGATACAACCAGATGTCAACGGATGAATGGGAGAAACTCGACGTTTACCGACACCAACGGAGAGGTGACCAGACATCAACGCATGACTGGGAAGAATCAACCAGACATCAACGGACGAATGGGAAAAACTCGACATTTACCGACACCAACGGAGAGGTGACCAAACATCAACGGATGACTGGGAAGACTCAACCATACATCAACGGATGAATGGGAGAAACTCGACGTTTACCGACACCAACGGAGAGGTGACCAGACATCAACGGATGAATGGAAAAAGATACAACCAGACGTCATAGGACGAATGGGAAAAACTCGACGTTTACCGACACCAACGGAGAGGTGACCAGACATCAACGGATGACTGGGAAGACTCAACCATATATCAGCGGATGAATGGGAGAAACTCAACATTTACCGACACCAACGGAGAGGTGACCAGACATCAACGGATGACTGAGAAGACTCAACCAGACATCAACGGATGAATGCGAGAAACTCGACGTTTACCGACACCAACGGAGAGGTGACCAAACATCAACGGATGACTGAGAGAAGCTCGACGTTTACCGACACCAACAGAGAGGTGAACAAACATCAACGGATGACTGGAAAAAGATACAACCAGACGTCAACGGATGAATGGGAGAAACTCGACGTTTACCGACACCAACGGAGAGGTGACCAGACATCAATGGATGACTGGGAAGACTCAACCAGACATCAATGGATGAATGGAAAAAGATACAACCAGACGTCAACGGACGAATGGGAAAAACTCGACGTTTACCGACACCAACGGAGAGGTGACCAGACATCAACGGATGACTGGGAGAAGCTCGACGTTTACCGACACCGACGGAGAGGTGACCAGACATCAACGGATGATTGGAAAAAGATACAACCAGATGTCAACGGATGAATGGGAGAAACTCGACGTTTACCGACACTAACGGAGAGGTGACCAGACATCAAAGGATGACTGGGAAGAATCAACCAGACATCAACGGACGAATGGGAAAAACTCGACGTTTACCGACACCAACGGAGAGGTGACCAAACATCAACGGATGACTGGGAAGACTCAACCATACATCAACGGATGAATGGGAGAAACTCGACGTTTACCGACACCAACGGAGAGGTGACCAGACATCAACGGATGAATGGAAAAAGATACAACCAGACGTCATAGGACGAATGGGAAAAACTCGACGTTTACCGACACCAACGGAGAGGTGACCAGACATCAACGGATGACTGGGAAGACTCAACCAGACATCAACGGATGAATGCGAGAAACTCGACGTTTACCGACACCAACGGAGAGGTGACCAAACATCAACAGATGACTGAGAGAAGCTCGACGTTTACCGACACCAACAGAGAGGTGAACAGACATCAACGGATGACTGGAAAAAGATACAACCAGACGTCAACGGATGAATGGGAGAAACTCGACGTTTACCGACACCAACGGAGAGGTGACCAAATATCAATGGATGACTGGGAAGACTCAACCAGACATCAACGGATGAATGGGAGAAACTCGAAGTTTACCGACACCAACGGAGAGGTTACCAGACATCAACGGATGAATGGAAAAAGATACAACCAGACGTCAACGGACGAATGGGAAAAACTCGACGTTTACCGACACCAACGGAGAGGTGACCAGACATCAACGAATGACTGGGAAGAGTCAACCATACATCAACGGATGAATGGGAGAAACTCGACGATTACCGACACCAACGGAGAGGTGACCAAACATCAACGGATGACTGGGAAGACTCAACCATACATCAACGGATGAATGGGAGAAGCTCGACGTTTACCGACACCGTCGGAGACGTGACCAGACATCAACGGATGATTGGAAAAAGATACAACCAGATGTCAACGGATGAATGGGAGAAACTCGACGTTTACCGACACCAACGGAGAGGTGACCAGACATCAATGGATGTTTGGGAAGACTCAACCAGACATCAACGGACGAATGGGAAAAACTCGACGTTTACCGACACCAACGGAGAGGTGACCAGACATCAACGGATGACTGGGAAGACTCAACCATACATCAACGGATGAATGGGAGAAACTCGACGTTTACCGACACCAACAGAGAGGTGACCAGACATCAACGGATGAATGGAAAAAGATACAACCAGAATTCAACGGACGAATGGGAAAAACTCGACGTTTACCGACACCAACAGAGAGGTGACCAGACATCAACGGATGACTGGGAAGACTCAACCATATATCAACGGATGAATGGGAGAAACTCGACATTTACCGACACCAACGGAGAGGTGACCAGACATCAACGGATGATTGAGAAGACTCAACCAGAAATAAACGGATGAATGGGAGAAACTCGACGATTACCGACACCAACAGAGAGGTGACCAGACATCAACGGATGACTGGGAGAAGCTCGACGTTTGCCGATATCAATGAATGACTGGAAAAAGATACAACCAGATGTCAACGGATAAATGGGAGAAACTCAACTTTTTCCGACACCAACGGAGAGGTGACCAGACATCAACGGATGTCTGGGAAGACTCACCCAGACATCAACGGATGAATGGGAGAAACTCGACGTTTACCAACACCAACAGAGAAGTGACGAGACATCAACGGATGAATGGAAAAAGATACAACCAAACGTCAACGGACGAATGGGAAAAACTCGACGTTTACCGACACCCACGGAGAGGTGACCAGACATCAATGGATGACTGGGAAGACTCAACCATACATCAACGGATGAATGGGAGAAACTCGACGTTTACCGACACCAACGGAGAGGTGACCAGACATCAATGGATGAATGGAAAAAGATACAACCAGACGTCAACGGACGAATGGGAAAAACTGGACGTTTACCGACACCAACGGAGAGGTGACCAGACATCAACGGATGACTGGGAGAAGCTCGACGTTTACCGACACCGACGGAGACGTGACCAGACATCAACGGATGATTGGAAAAAGATACAACCAGATGTCAACGGATGAATGGGAGAAACTCGACGTTTACCGACACTAACGGAGAGGTGACCAGACATCAACGGATGACTGGGAAGAATCAACCAGACATCAACGGACGAATGGGAAAAACTCGACATTTACCGACACCAACGGAGAGGTGACCAAACATCAACGGATGACTGGGAAGACTCAACCATACATCAACGGATGAATGGGAGAAACTCGACGTTTACCGACACCAACGGAGAGGTGACCAGACATCAACGGATGAATGGAAAAAGATACAACCAGACGTCATAGGACGAATGGGAAAAACTCGACGTTTACCGACACCAACGGAGAGGTGACCAGACATCAACGGATGACTGGGAAGACTCAACCATATATCAGCGGATGAATGGGAGAAACTCAACATTTACCGACACCAACGGAGAGGTGACCAGACATCAACGGATGACTGAGAAGACTCAACCAGACATCAACGGATGAATGCGAGAAACTCGACGTTTACCGACACCAACGGAGAGGTGACCAAACATCAACAGATGACTGAGAGAAGCTCGACGTTTACCGACACCAACAGAGAGGTGAACAAACATCAACAGATGACTGGAAAAAGATACAACCAGACGTCAACGGATGAATGGGAGAAACTCGACGTTTACCGACACCAACGGAGAGGTGACCAGACATCAATGGATGAATGGGAAGACTCAACCAGACATCAATGGATGAATGGGAGAAACTCGAAGTTTATCGACACCAACGGAGAGGTTACCAGACATCAACGGATGAATGGAAAAAGATACAACCAGACGTCATAGGACGAATGGGAAAAACTCGACGTTTACCGACACCAACGGAGAGGTGACCAGACATCAACGGATGACTGGGAAGACTCAACCATATATCAGCGGATGAATGGGAGAAACTCAACATTTACCGACACCAACGGAGAGGTGACCAGACATCAACGGATGACTGAGAAGACTCAACCAGACATCAACGGATGAATGCGAGAAACTCGACGTTTACCGACACCAACGGAGAGGTGACCAAACATCAACAGATGACTGAGAGAAGCTCGACGTTTACCGACACCAACAGAGAGGTGAACAAACATCAACAGATGACTGGAAAAAGATACAACCAGACGTCAACGGATGAATGGGAGAAACTCGACGTTTACCGACACCAACGGAGAGGTGACCAGACATCAATGGATGAATGGGAAGACTCAACCAGACATCAATGGATGAATGGGAGAAACTCGAAGTTTATCGACACCAACGGAGAGGTTACCAGACATCAACGGATGAATGGAAAAAGATACAACCAGACGTCAACGGACGAATGGGAAAAACTCGACGTTTACCGACACCAAAGAGAGGTGACCAGACATCAACGAATGACTGGGAAGAGTCAACCATACATCAACGGATGAATGGGAGAAACTCGACGTTTACCGACACCAACGGAGAGGTGACCAAACATCAACGGATGACTGGGAAGACTCAACCATACATCAACGGATTAATGGGAGAAACTCGACGTTTACCGACACCAACGGAGAGGTGACCAAACATCAACGGATGACTGGGAAGACTCAACCATACATCAACGGATGAATGGGAGAAACTCGACGTTTACCGACACCAACGGAGAGGTGACCAGACATCAACGAATGACTGGAAAAAGATAGAACCAGACGTCAACGGATGAATGGGAGAAACTCGACGTTTACCGACACCAACGGAGAGGTGACCAGATATCAACGGATGTTTGGGAAGACTCAACCAGACATCAACGGACGAATGGGAAAAACTCGACGTTTACCGACACCAACAGAGAGGTGACCAGACATCAATGGATGACTGGGAAGACTCAACCATACATCAACGGATGAATGGGAGAAACTCGACGTTTACCGACACCAACAGATAGGTGACCAGACATCAACGGATGAATGGAAAAAGATACAACCAGAATTCAACGGACGAATGGGAAATACTCGACGTTTACCGAAACCAACGGAGAGGTGACCAGACATCAACGGATGACTTGGAAGACTCAACCATATATCAACGGATGAATGGGAGAAACTCGACATTTACCGACACCAACGGAGAGGTGACCAGACATCAACGGATGATTGGGAAGACTCAACCAGAAATAAACGGATGAATGGGAGAAACTCGACGATTACCGACACCAACAGAGAGGTGACCAGACATCAACGGATGACTGGGAGAAGCTCGACGTTTGCCGACACCAACAGAGAGGTGACCAGACATCAACGAATGACTGGAAAAAGATACAACGAGATGTCAACGGATAAATGGGAGAAACTCGACTTTTACCGACACCAACGGAGAGGTGACCAGACATCAACGGATGTCTGGGAAGACACAACCAGACATCAACGAATGAATGGGAGAAACTCGACGTTTACCGACACCAACGGAGAAGTGTCGAGACATCAACGGATGAATGGAAAAAGATACAACCAGACGTCAACGGACGAATGGGAAAAACTCGACGTTTACCGACACCAACGGAGAGGTGACCAGACATCAACGGATGACTGGGAAGACTCAACCATACATCAACGGATGAATGGGAGAAACTCGAGGTTTACCGACACCAACGGAGAGGTGACCAGACATCAATGGATGAATGGAAAAAGATACAACCAGACGTCAACGGACGAATGGGAAAAACTCGACGTTTACCGACACCAACGGAGAGGTGACCAGACATCAACGGATGACTGGGAGAAGCTCGACGTTTACCAACACCGACAGAGAGGTGACCAGACATCAACGGATGATTGGAAAAAGATACTACCAGATGTCAACGGATGAATGGGAGAAACTCGACGTTTACCGACACCAACGGAGAGGTGACCAGACATCAACGGATGACTGGGAAGAATCAACCAGACATCAACGGACGAATGGGAAAAACTCGACGTTTACCGACACCAACGGAGAGGTGACCAAACATCAACGGATGACTGGGAAGACTCAACCATACATCAACGGATGAATGGGAGAAACTCGACGTTTACCGACACCATCGGACAGGTGACCAGACATCAACGGATGAATGGAAAAAGATACAACCAGACGTCATAGGACGAATGGGAAAAACTCGACGTTTACCGACACCAACGGAGAGGTGACCAGACATCAACGGATGACTGGGAAGACTCAACCATATATCAACGGATGAATGGGAGAAACTCGGCATTTACCGACACCAACGGAGAGGTGACCAGACCTCAACGGATGACTGGGAAGACTCAACCAGACATCAACGGATGAATGCGAGAAACTCGACGTTTACCGACATCAACGGAGAGGTGACCAAACATCAACGGATGACTGAGAGAAGCTCGACGTTTACCGACACCAACAGAGAGGTGACCAGACATCAACGGATGATTGGAAAAAGATACAACCAGATGTCAACGGATGAATGGGAGAAACTCGACGTTTACCGACACCAACGGAGAGGTGACCAGACATCAACGAATGACTGGGAAGAATCAACCAGACATCAACGGACGAATGGGAAAAACTCGACGTTTACCGACACCAACGGAGAGGTTACCAGACATCAACGGATGAATGGAAAAGATACAACCAGACGTCAACGGACGAATGGGAAAAACTCGACGTTTACCGACACCAACGGAGAGGTGACCAGACATCAACGAATGACTGGGAAGAGTCAACCATACATCAACGGATGAATGGGAGAAACTCGACGTTTACCGACACCAACGGAGAGGTGACCAAACATCAACGGATGACTGGGAAGACTCAACCATACATCAACGGATGAATGGGAGAAACTCGACGTTTACCGACACCAACGGAGAGGTGACCAGACATCAACGAATGAATGGAAAAAGATACAACCAGAATTCAACGGACGAATGGGAAAAACTCGACGTTTACCGACACCAACGGAGAGGTGACCAGACATCAACGGATGACTTGGAAGACTCAACCATATATCAACGGATGAATGGGAGAAACTCGACATTTACCGACACCAACGGAGAGGTGACCAGACATCAACGGATGATTGGGAAGACTCAACCAGAAATAAACGGATGAATGGGAGAAACTCGACGATTACCGACACCAACAGAGAGGTGACCAGACATCAACGGATGACTGGGAGAAGCTCGACGTATGCCGACACCAACAGAGAGGTGACCAGACATCAACGAATGACTGGAAAAAGATACAACCAGATGTCAACGGATAAATGGGAGAAACTCGACTTTTACCGACACCAACGGAGAGGTGACAAGACATCAACGGATGTCTGGGAAGACTCAACCAGACATCAACGGATGAATGGGAGAAATTCGACGGTTACCGACACCAACGGAGAAGTGACAAGACATCAACGGATGAATGGAAAAAGATACAACCAGACGTCAACGGACGAATGGGAAAAACTCGACGTTTACCGACACCAACGGAGAGGTGACCAGACATCAACGGATGACTGGGAAGACTCAACCATACATCAACGGATGAATGGGAGAAACTCGAGGTTTACCGACACCAACGGAGAGGTGACCAGACATCAATGGATGAATGGAAAAAGATACAACCAGACGTCAACGGACGAATGGGAAAAACTCGACGTTTACCGACACCAACGGAGAGGTGACCAGACATCAACGGATGACTGGGAGAAGCTCGACGTTTACCAACACCGACGGAGAGGTGACCAGACATCAACGGATGATTGGAAAAAGATACTACCAGATGTCAACGGATGAATGGGAGAAACTCGACGTTTACCGACACCAACGGAGAGGTGACCAGACATCAACGGATGACTGGGAAGAATCAACCAGACATCAACGGACGAATGGGAAAAACTCGACGTTTACCGACACCAACGGAGAGGTGACCAAACATCAACGGATGACTGGGAAGACTCAACCATACATCAACGGATGAATGGGAGAAACTCGACGTTTACCGACACCATCGGACAGGTGACCAGACATCAACGGATGAATGGAAAAAGATACAACCAGACGTCACAGGACGAATGGGAAAAACTCGACGTTTACCGACACCAACGGAGAGGTGACCAGACATCAACGGATGACTGGGAAGACTCAACCATATATCAATGGATGAATGGGAGAAACTCGGCATTTACCGACACCAACGGAGAGGTGACCAGACATCAACGGATGACTGGGAAGACTCAACCAGACATCATCGGATGAATGCGAGAAACTCGACGTTTACCGACATCAACGGAGAGGTGACCAAACATCAACGGATGACTGAGAGAAGCTCGACGTTTACCGACACCAACAGAGAGGTGACCAGACATCAACGGATGATTGGAAAAAGATACAACCAGATGTCAACGGATGAATGGGAGAAACTCGACGTTTACCGACACCAACGGAGAGGTGACCAGACATCAACGAATGACTGGGAAGAATCAACCAGACATCAACGGACGAATGGGAAAAACTCGACGTTTACCGACACCAACGGAGAGGTTACCAGACATCAACGGATGAATGGAAAAAGATACAACCAGACGTCAACGGACGAATGGGAAAAACTCGACGTTTACCGACACCAACGGAGAGGTGACCAGACATCAACGAATGACTGGGAAGAGTCAACCATACATCAACGGATGAATGGGAGAAACTCGACGTTTACCGACACCAACGGAGAGGTGACCAAACATCAACGGATGACTGGGAAGACTCAACCATACATCAACGGATTAATGGGAGAAACTCGACGTTTACCGACACCAACGGAGAGGTGACCAAACATCAACGGATGACTGGGAAGACTCAACCATACATCAACGGATGAATGGGAGAAACTCGACGTTTACCGACACCAACGGAGAGGTGACCAGACATCAACGAATGACTGAAAAAGATACAACCAGACGTCAACGGATGAATGGGAGAAACTCGACGTTTACCGACACCAACGGAGAGGTGACCAGATATCAACGGTTTTTTTGGAAGACTCAACCAGACATCAACGGACGAATGGGAAAAACTCGACGTTTACCGACACCAACGGATAGGTGACCAGACATCAACGGATGAATGGAAAAAGATACAACCAGAATTCAACGGACGAATGGGAAAAACTCGACATTTACCGACACCAACGGAGAGGTGACCAGACATCAACGGATGACTTGGAAGACTCAACCATATATCAACGGATGAATGGGAGAAACTCGACATTTACCGACACCAACGGAGAGGTGACCAGACATCAACGGATGATTGGGAAGACTCAACCAGAAATAAACGGATGAATGGGAGAAACTCGACGATTACCGACACCAACAGAGAGGTGACCAGACATCAACGGATGACTGGGAGAAGCTCGACGTTTGCCGACACCAACAGAGAGGTGACCAGACATCAACGAATGACTGGAAAAAGATACAACCAGATGTCAACGGATAAATGGGAGAAACTCGACTTTTACCGACACCAACGGAGAGGTGACAAGACATCAACGGATGTCTGGGAAGACTCAACCAGACATCAACGGATGAATGGGAGAAATTCGACGTTTACCGACACCAACGGAGAAGTGACAAGACATCAACGGATGAATGGAAAAAGATACAACCAGACGTCAACAGACGAATGGGAAAAACTCGACGTTTACCGACACCAACGGAGAGGTGACCAGACATCAACGGATGACTGGGAAGACTCAACCATACATCAACGGATGAATGGGAGAAACTCGAGGTTTACCGACACCAACGGAGAGGTGACCAGACATCAATGGATGAATGGAAAAGATACAACCAGACGTCAACGGACGAATGGGAAAAACTCGACGTTTACCGACACCAACGAGAGGTGACCAGACATCAACGGATGACTGGGAGAAGCTCGACGTTTACCGACACCGACGGAGAGGTGACCAGACATCAATGGATGATTGGAAAAAGATACAACCAGATGTCAACGGATGAATGGGAGAAACTTGACGTTTACCGACACCAACGGAGAGGTGACCAGACATCAACGGATGACTGGGAAGAATCAACCAGACATCAACGGACGAATGGGAAAAACTCGACGTTTACCGACACCAACGGAGAGGTGAACAAACATCAACGAATGAATGGGAAGACTCAACCATACATCAACGGATGAATGGGAGAAACTCGACGTTTACCGACACCAACGGAGAGGTGACCAGACATCAACGGATGAATGGAAAAAGATACAACCAGACGTCATAGGACGAATGGGAAAAACTCGACGTTTACCGACACCAACGGAGAGGTGACCAGACATCAACGGATGACTGGGAAGACTCAACCATATATCAACGGATGAATGGGAGAAACTCGGCATTTACCGACACCAACGGAGAGGTGACCAGACATCAACGGATGACTGGGAAGACTCAACCAGACATCAATGGATGAATGCGAGAAACTCGACGTTTACCGACACCAACGGAGAGGTGACCAAACATCAACGTATGACTGAGAGAAGCTCGACGTTTACCGACACCAACAGAGAGGTGAACAGACATCAACGGATGACTGGAAAAAGACACAACCAGACGTCAACGGATGAATGGGAGAAACTCGACGTTTACCGACACCAACGGAGAGGTGACGAGATATCAATGGATGACTGGGAAGACTCAACCAGACATCAACGGATGAATGGGAGAAACTCGAAGTTTACCGACACCAACGGAGAGGTTACCAGACATCAACGGATGAATGGAAAAAGATACAACCAGACGTCAACGGACGAATGGGAAAAACTCGACGTTTACCGACACCAACGGAGAGGTGACCAGACATCAACGGATGACTGGGAGAAGCTCGACGTTTACCGAGACCGACGGAGAGGTGACCAGACATCAACGGATGATTGGAAAAAGATACAACCAGATGTCAACGGATGAATGGGAGAAACTCGACGTTTACCGACACCAACGGAGAGGTGACCAGACATCAACGGATGACTGGGAAGAATCAACCAGACATCAACGGACGAATGGGAAAAACTCGACGTTTACCGACACCAACGGAGAGGTGAACAAACATCAACGGATGACTGGGAAGACTCAACCATACATCAACGGATGAATGGGAGAAACTCGACGTTTACCGACACCAACGGAGAGGTGACCAGACATCAACGGATGAATGGAAAAAGATACAACCAGACGTCATAGGACGAATGGGAAAAACTCGACGTTTACCGACACCAACGGAGAGGTGACCAGACATCAACGGATGACTGGGAAGACTCAACCATATATCAACGGATGAATGGGAGAAACTCGGCATTTACCGACACCAACGGAGAGGTGACCAGACATCAACGGATGACTGGGAAGACTCAACCAGACATCAACGGATGAATGCGAGAAACTCGACGTTTACCGACACCAACAGAGAGGTGACCAAACATCAACGGATGACTGAGAGAAGCTCGACGTTTACCGACACCAACAGAGAGGTGAACAGACATCAACGGATGACTGGAAAAAGACACAACCAGACGTCAACGGATGAATGGGAGAAACTCGACGTTTACCGACACCAACGGAGAGGTGACGAGATATCAATGGATGACTGGGAAGACTCAACCAGACATCAACGGATGAATGGGAGAAACTCGAAGTTTACCGACACCAACGGAGAGGTTACCAGACATCAACGGATGAATGGAAAAAGATACAACCAGACGTCAACGGACGAATGGGAAAAACTCGACGTTTACCGACACCAACGGAGAGGTGACCAGACATCAACGAATGACTGGGAAGAGTCAACCATACATCAACGGATGAATGGGAGAAACTCGACGTTTACCGACACCAACGGAGAGGTGACCAAACATCAACGGATGACTGGGAAGACTCAACCAGACATCAACGGATGAATGGGAGAAACTCGACGTTTACCGACACCAACGGAGAAGTGACGAGACATCAACGGATGACTGGAAAAAGATACAACCATGCATCCACGGACGAATGGGAAAAACTCGACGTTTACCGACACCAACGGAGAGGTGACCAGACATCAACGGATGACTGGGAAGACTCAACCATACATCAACGGATGAATGGGAGAAACTCGAGGTTTACCGACACCAACGGAGAGGTGACTAGACATCAATGGATGAATGGAAAAAGATACAACCAGACGTCAACGGACGAATGGGAAAAACTCGACGTTTACCGACACCAACGGAGAGGTGACCAGACATCAACGGATGACTGGGAGAAGCTCGACGTTTACCGAGACCGACGGAGAGGTGACCAGACATCAACGGATGATTGGAAAAAGATACAACCAGATGTCAACGGATGAATGGGAGAAACTCGACGTTTACCGACACCAACGGAGAGGTGACCAGACATCAACGGATGACTGGGAAGAATCAACCAGACATCAACGGACGAATGGGAAAAACTCGACGTTTACCGACACCAACGGAGAGGTGAACAAACATCAACGGATGACTGGGAAGACTCAACCATACATCAACGGATGAATGGGAGAAACTCGACGTTTACCGACACCAACGGAGAGGTGACCAGACATCAACGGATGAATGGAAAAAGATACAACCAGACGTCATAGGACGAATGGGAAAAACTCGACGTTTACCGACACCAACGGAGAGGTGACCAGACATCAACGGATGACTGGGAAGACTCAACCATATATCAACGGATGAATGGGAGAAACTCGGCATTTACCGACACCAACGGAGAGGTGACCAGACATCAACGGATGACTGGGAAGACTCAACCAGACATCAACGGATGAATGCGAGAAACTCGACGTTTACCGACACCAACGGAGAGGTGACCAAACATCAACGGATGACTGAGAGAAGCTCGACGTTTACCGACACCAACAGAGAGGTGAACAGACATCAACGGATGACTGGAAAAAGACACAACCAGACGTCAACGGATGAATGGGAGAAACTCGACGTTTACCGACACCAACGGAGAGGTGACGAGATATCAATGGATGACTGGGAAGACTCAACCAGACATCAACGGATGAATGGGAGAAACTCGAAGTTTACCGACACCAACAGAGAGGTTACCAGACATCAACGGATGAATGGAAAAAGATACAACCAGACGTCAACGGACGAATGGGAAAAACTCGACGTTTACCGACACCAACGGAGAGGTGACCAGACATCAACGGATGTCTGGGAAGACTCAACCAGACATCAACGGATGAATGGGAGAAACTCGACGTTTACCGACACCAACGGAGAAGTGACGAGACATCAACGGATGACTGGAAAAAGATACAACCATGCATCAACGGACGAATGGGAAAAACTCGACGTTTACCGACACCAACGGAGAGGTGACCAGACATCAACGGATGATTGGAAAAAGATACAACCAGACGTCAACGGATGAATGGGAGAAACTCGACGTTTACCGACACCAACGGAGAGGTGACCAGACATCAACGGATGTTTGGGAAGACTCAACCAGACATCAACGGACGAATGGGAAAAACTCGACGTTTACCGACACCAACGGAGAGGTGACCAGACATCAATGGATGACTGGGAAGACTCAACCATACATCAACGGATGAATGGGAGAAACTCGACGTTTACCGACACCAACAGAGAGGTGACCAGACATCAACGGATGAATGGAAAAAGATACAACCAGAATTCAACGGACGAATGGGAAAAACTCGACGTTTACCGACACCAACGGAGAGGTGACCAGACATCAACGGATGACTGGGAAGACTCAACCATATATCAATGGATGAATGGGAGAAACTCGACATTTACCGACACCAACGGAGATGTGACCAGACATCAACGGATGATTGGGAAGACTCAACCAGTAATAAACGGATGAATGGGAGAAACTCGACGATTAACGACACCAACAGAGAGGTGACCAGACATCAACAGGTGACTGGGAGAAGCTCGACGTTTGACGATATCAACGAATGACTGGAAAAAGATACAACCAGATGTCAACGGATAAATGGGAGAAACTCGACTTTTACCGACACCAACGGAGAGGTGACCAGACATCAACGGATGTCTAGGAAGACTCAACCAGACATCAACGGATGTCTAGGAAGACTCAACCAGACACCAACGGAGAAGTGACGAGACATCAACGGATGAATGGAAAAAGATACAACCAGACGTCAACGGACGAATGGGAAAAACTCGACGTTTACCGACACCAACGGAGAGGTGACCAGACATCAACGGATGACTAGGAAGACTCAACCATACATCAACGGATGAATGGGAGAAACTCGACGTTTACCGACACCAACGGAGAGGTGACCAGACATCAATGGATGAATGGAAAAAGATACAACCAGACGTCAACGGACGAATGGGAAAAACTCGACGTTTATCGACACCAACGGAGAGGTGACCAGACATCAACGGATGACTGGGAAAGCTCGACGTTTACCGACACCGACGGAGAGGTGACCAGACATCAACGGATGATTGGAAAAAGATACAACCAGATGTCAACGGATGAATGGGAGAAACTCGACGTTTACCGACACCAACGGAGAGGTGACCGGACATCAACGGATGACTGGGAAGAATCAACCAGACATCAACGGACGAATGGGAAAAACTCGACGTTTACCGACACCAACGGAGAGGTGACCAAACATCAACGGATGACTGGGAAGACTCAACCATACATCAACGGATGAATGGGAGAAACTCGACGTTTACCGACACCAACGGAGAGGTGACCAGACATCAACGGATGAATGGAAAAAGATACAACCAGACGTCATAGGACGAATGGGAAAAACTCAAAGTTTACCGACACCAACGGAGAGGTGACCAGACATCAACGGATGACTGGGAAGACTCAACCATATATCAGCGGATGAATGGGAGAAACTCGACATTTACCGACACCAACGGAGTGGTGACCAGACATCAACGGATGACTGAGAAGACTCAACCATACATCAACGGATGAATGGGAGAAACTTGACGTTTACCGACACCAACGGAGAGGTGACCAGACATCAACGGATGAATGGAAAAAGATACAACCAGACGTCATAGGACGAATGGGAAAAACTCGACGTTTACCGACACCAACGGAGAGGTGACCAGACATCAACGGATGACTGGGAAGACTCAACCATATATCAACGGATGAATGGGAGAAACTCGGCATTTACCGACACCAACGGAGAGGTGACCAGACATCAACGGATGACTGGGAAGACTCAACCAGACATCAACGGATGAATGCGAGAAACTCGACGTTTACCGACACCAACGGAGAGGTGACCAAACATCAACGGATGACTGAGAGAAGCTCGACGTTTACCGACACCAACAGAGAGGTGAACAGACATCAACGGATGACTGGAAAAAGACATAACCAGACGTCAACGGATGAATGGGAGAAACTCGACGTTTACCGACACCAACGGAGAGGTGACGAGATATCAATGGATGACTGGGAAGACTCAACCAGACATCAACGGATGAATGGGAGAAACTCGAAGTTTACCGACACCAACGGAGAGGTTACCAGACATCAACGGATGAATGGAAAAAGATACAACCAGACGTCAACGGACGAATGGGAAAAACTCGACGTTTACCGACACCAACGGAGAGGTGACCAGACATCAACGAATGACTGGGAAGAGTCAACCATACATCAACGGATGAATGGGAGAAACTCGACGTTTACCGACACCAACGGAGAGGTGACCAAACATCAACGGATGACTGGGAAGACCAACCATGCATCAACGGATGAATGAGAGAAACTCGACGTTTACCGACACCAACGGAGAGGTGACCAGACATCAACGGATGATTGGAAAAAGATACAACCAGACGTCAACGGATGAATGGGAGAAACTCGACGTTTACCGACACCAACGGAGAGGTGACCAGACATCAACGGATGTTTGGGAAGACTCAACCAGACATCAACGGACGAATGGGAAAAACTCGACGTTTACCGACACCAACGGAGAGGTGACCAGACATCAATGGATGACTGGGAAGACTCAACCATACATCAACGGATGAATGGGAGAAACTCGACGTTTACCGACACCAACAGAGAGGTGACCAGACATCAACGGATGAATGGAAAAAGATACAACCAGAATTCAACGGACGAATGGGAAAAACTCGACGTTTACCGACACCAACGGAGAGGTGACCAGACATCAACGGATGACTGGGAAGACTCAACCATATATCAATGGATGAATGGGAGAAACTCGACATTTACCGACACCAACGGAGATGTGACCAGACATCAACGGATGATTGGGAAGACTCAACCAGTAATAAACGGATGAATGGGAGAAACTCGACGATTAACGACACCAATAGAGAGGTGACCAGACATCAACAGGTGACTGGGAGAAGCTCGACCTTCGACGATATCAACGAATGACTGGAAAAAGATACAACCAGATGTCAACGGATAAATGGGAGAAACTCGACTTTTACCGACACCAACGGAGAGGTGACCAGACATCAACGGATGTCTAGGAAGACTCAACCAGACATCAACGGATGTCTAGGAAGACTCAACCAGACACCAACGGAGAAGTGACGAGACATCAACGGATGAATGGAAAAAGATACAACCAGACGTCAACGGACGAATGGGAAAAACTCGACGTTTACCGACACCAACGGAGAGGTGACCAGACATCAACGGATGACTAGGAAGACTCAACCATACATCAACGGATGAATGGGAGAAACTCGACGTTTACCGACACCAACGGAGAGGTGACCAGACATCAATGGATGAATGGAAAAAGATACAACCAGACGTCAACGGACGAATGGGAAAAACTCGACGTTTACCGACACCAACGGAGAGGTGACCAGACATCAACGGATGACTGGGAAAGCTCGACGTTTACCGACACCGACGGAGAGGTGACCAGACATCAACGGATGATTGGAAAAAGATACAACCAGATGTCAACGGATGAATGGGAGAAACTCGACGTTTACCGACACCAACGGAGAGGTGACCGGACATCAACGGATGACTGGGAAGAATCAACCAGACATCAACGGACGAATGGGAAAAACTCGACGTTTACCGACACCAACGGAGAGGTGACCAAACATCAACGGATGACTGGGAAGACTCAACCATACATCAACGGATGAATGGGAGAAACTCGACGTTTACCGACACCAACGGAGAGGTGACCAGACATCAACGGATGAATGGAAAAAGATACAACCAGACGTCATAGGACGAATGGGAAAAACTCAAAGTTTACAGACACCAACGGAGAGGTGACCAGACATCAACGGATGACTGGGAAGACTCAACCATATATCAGCGGATGAATGGGAGAAACTCGACATTTACCGACACCAACGGAGAGGTGACCAGACATCAACGGATGACTGAGAAGACTCAACCAGACATCAACGGATGAATGCGAGAAACTCGACGTTTACCGACACCAACGGAGAGGGGACCAAACATCAACGGATGACTGAGAGAAGCTCGACGTTTACCGACACCAACAGAGAGGTGAACAGACATCAACGGATGACTGGAAAAAGATACAACCAGACGTCAACGGATGAATGGGAGAAACTCGACGTTTACCGACACCAACGGAGAGGTGACCAGACATCAATGGATGACTGGGAAGACTCAACCAGACATCAACGGATGAATGGGAGAAACTCGAAGTTTACCGACACCAACGGAGAGGTTACCAGACATCAACGGATGAATGGAAAAAGATACAACCAGACGTCAACGGACGAATGGGAAAAACTCGACCTTTACCGACACCAACGGAGAGGTGACCAGACATCAACGAATGACTGGGAAGACTCAACCAGACATCAACGGATGAATGCGAGAAACTCGACGTTTACCGACACCAACGGAGAGGTGACCAAACATCAACGGATGACTTAGAGAAGCTCGACGTTTATCGACACCAACAGAGAGGTGAATAGACATCAACGGATGACTGGAAAAAGATACAACCAGGCGTCAACGGACAAATGGGGAAAAACTCGACGTTTACCGACACCAACGGAGAGGTGACCAGACATCAACGAATGACTGGGAAGAGTCAACCATACATCAACGGATGAATGGGAGAAACTTGACGTTTACCGACACCAACAGAGAGGTGACCAGACAACAACGGATGACTGGGAAGTCTCAACCAGACATCAACGGATGAATGGGAGAAACTCGACGTTTACCGACACCAACAGAGAGGTGACCAGACATCAACGGATGACTGGGAGAAGCTCGACGTTTACCGACACCAACGGAGAGGTGACCAGACATCAACGGATGAATGGAAAAAGATACAACCAGACGTCAACGGACGAACGGGAAAAACTTGACGTTTACCGACACCAACGGAGAGGTGACCAGACATCAACGGATGAGTGGGAAGACTCAACCAGACATCAACGGATGAATGGGAGAAACTCGACGTTTACCGACACCAACGGAGACGTGACCAGACATCAACGGATGACTTGGAGAAGCTCGACGTTTACCGACACTAACATAGAGGTGACCAGACATAATCGGATGACTGGAAAAAGATACAACCAGACGTCAACGGACGAATGGGAAAAACTCGACGTTTACCGACACCAACGGAGAGGTGACCAGCCATCAACGGATGACTGGGAAGACTCAACCAGACATCAACGGATGAATGGGAGAAACTCGACGTTTACCGACACCAATGGAGAGGTGACCAGACATCAACCGATGACTTGGAGAAGATCGACGTTTACCGACACTAACGGAGAGGTGACCAGATATCAACGGATGATTGGAAAAAGATACAACCAGACGTCAACGGATGAATGGGAAAAACTCGACGTTTACCGACACCAACAGAGAGGTGACCAGACATCAACGGATGACTGGGAAGACTCAACCATACATCAACGGATGAATGGGAGAAACTCGACGTTTACTGACACCAACGGAGAGGTGACCAGACATCAACGGATGAATGGAAAAAGAGACAACCAGACGTCAACGGACGAATGGGAAAAACTCGACGTTTATCGACACCAACGGAGAGGTGACCAGACATCAACGGATGACTGGGAAGACTCAACCAGACATCAACGGATGAATGGGAGAAACTCGACATTTACCGACACCAACGGAGAGGTGACCAGACATCAACGGATGACTTGGAGAAGCTCGACGTTTACCAACACTAACGGAGAGGTGACCAGACATCAACGGATGACTGGAAAGAGATACGACCAGACGTCAACGGACGAATGGGAAAAACTCGACGTTTACCGACACCAACGGAGAGGTGACCAGACATCAACGGATGACTGGGAAGACTCAACCAGACATCAACGGATGAATGGGAGAAACTCGACGTTTACCGACACCAACGGAGAGGTGACCAGACATCAATGGATGAATGGAAAAAGATACAACCAGACGTCAACGGACGAATGGGAAAAACTCGACGTTTACCGACACCAACAGAGAGGTGACCATACATCAACGGATGACTGGGAGAAGCTCGACGTTTACCGACACCGACGGAGAGGTGACCAGACATCAACGGATGAATGGAAAAAGATACAACCAGACGTCATAGGACGAATGGGAAAAACTCGAAGTTTACCGACACCAACGGAGAGGTGAGCAGACATCAACGGATGACTGGGAAGACTCAACCATACATCAACGGATGAATGGGAGAAACTCGAGGTTTACCGACACCAACGGAGAGGTGACCAGACATCAATGGATGAATGGAAAAAGATACAACCAGACGTCAACGGACGAATGGGAAAAACTCGATGTTTACCGACACCAACAGAGAGGTGACCAGACATCAACGGATGACTGGGAGAAGCTCGACGTTTACCGACACCGACGGAGAGGTGACCAGACATCAACGGATGATTGGAAAAAGATACAACCAGATGTCAACGGATGAATGGGAGAAACTCGACGTTTACCGACACCAACGGAGAGGTGACCAGACATCAACGGATGACTGGGAAGAATCAACCAGACATCAACAGACGAATGGGAAAAACTCGACGTTTACCGACACCAACGGAGAGGTGACCAAACATCAACGGATGACTGGGAAGACTCAACCATACATCAACGGATGAATGGGAGAAACTCGACGTTTACCGACACCAACGGAGAGGTGACCAGACATCAACGGATGAATGGAAAAAGATACAACCAGACGTCATAGGACGAATGGGAAAAACTCGACGTTTACCGACACCAACGGAGAGGTGACCAGACATCAACGGATGACTGGGAAGACTCAACCATATATCAACGGATGAATGGGAGAAACTCGGCATTTACCGACACCAACGGAGAGGTGACCAGACATCAACGGATGAATGGAAAAAGATACAACCAGACGTCAACGGACGAATGGGAAAAACTCGACGTTTACCGACACCAACGGAGAGGTGACCAGACATCAACGGATGACTGGGAGAAGCTCGACGTTTACCGACACCGACGGAGAGGTGACCAGACATCAACGGATGATTGGAAAAAGATACAACCAGATGTCAACGGATGAATGGGAGAAACTCGACGTTTACCGACACCAACAGAGAGGTGACCAGACATCAACGGATGACTGGGAAGAATCAACCAGACATCAAAGGACGAATGGGAAAAACTCGACATTTACCGACACCAACGGAGAGGTGACCAAACATCAACGGATGACTGGGAAGACTCAACCATACATCAACGGATGAATGGGAGAAACTCGACGTTTACCGACACCAACGGAGAGGTGACCAGACATCAACGGATGAATGGAAAAAGATACAACCAGACGTCATAGGACGAATGGGAAAAACTCGAAGTTTACCGACACCAACGGAGAGGTGACCAGACATCAACGGATGACTGGGAAGACTCAACCATATATCAGCGGATGAATGGGAGAAACTCGACATTTACCGACACTAACGGAGAGGTGACCAGACATCAACGGATGACTGAGAAGACTCAACCAGACTTCAACGGATGAATGCGAGAAACTCGACGTTTACCGACACCAACGGAGAGGTGACCAAACATCAACGGATGACTGAGAGAAGCTCGACGTTTACCGACACCAACAGAGAGGTGAACAGACATCAACGGATGACTGGAAAAAGATACAACTAGACGTCAACGGATGAATGGGAGAAACTCGATGTTTACCGACACCAACGGAGAGGTCACCAGACATCAATGGATGACTGGGAAGACTCAACCAGACATCAATGGATGAATGGGAGAAACTCGAAGTTTACCGACACCAACGGAGAGGTTACCAGACATCAACGGATGAATGGAAAAAGATACAACCAGACGTCAACGGACGAATGGGAAAAACTCGACGTTTACCGACACCAACGGAGAGGTGACCAGACATCAACGAATGACTGGGAAGACTCAACCAGACATCAACGGATGAATGCGAGAAACTCGAAGTTTACCGACACCAACGGAGAGGTGACCAAACATCAACGGATGACTGAGAGAAGCTCGACGTTTATCGACACCAACAGAGAGGTGACCAGACATCAACGGATGACTGGGAGAAGCTCGACGTTTACCGACACCAACAGAGAGGTGACCAGACATCAACGGATGACTGGGAGAAGCTCGACGTTTACCGACACCAACGGAGAGGTGACCAGACATCAACGGATGAATGGAAAAAGATACAACCAGACGTCAACGGACGAATGGGAAAAACTTGACGTTTACCGACACCAACGGAGAGGTGACCTGACATCAACGGATGAGTGGGAAGACTCAACCAGACATCAACGGATGAATGGGAGAAACTCAACGTTTACCGACACCAACGGAGACGTGACCAGACATCAACGGATGACTTGGAGAAGCTTGACGTTTACCGACACTAACATAGAGGTGACCAGACATCAACGGATGACTGGAAAAAGATACAACCAGACGTCAACGGACGAATGGGAAAAACTCGACGTTTACCGACACCAACGGAGAGGTGACCAGACATCAACGGATGACTGGGAAGACTCAACCAGACATCAACGGATGAATGGGAGAAACTCGACGTTTACCGACACCAACGGAGAGGTGACCAGACATCAACCGATGACTTGGAGAAGATCGACGTTTACCGACACTAACGGAGAGGTGACCAGATATCAACGGATGACTGGAAAAAGATACAACCAGACGTCAACGGATGAATGGGAAAAACTCGACGTTTACCGACACCAACGGAGAGGTGACCAGACATCAACGGATGATGGGAAGACTCAACCATACATCAACGGTTGAATGGGAGAAACTCGACGTTTACTGACACCAACGGAGAGGTGACCAGACATCAACGGATGAATGGAAAAAGAGACAACCAGACGTCAACGGACGAATGGGAAAAACTCGACGTTTACCGACACCAACGGAGAGGTGACCAGACATCAACGGATGACTGGGAAGACTCAACCAAACATCAACGGATGAATGGGAGAAACTCGACATTTACCGACACCAACGGAGAGGTGACCAGACATCACGGATGACTTGGAGAAGCTCGACGTTTACCGACACTAACGGAGAGGTGACCAGACATCAACGGATGACTGGAAAGAGATACAACCAGACGTCAACGGACGAATGGGAAAAACTCGACGTTTACCGACACCAACGGAGAGGTGACCAGACATCAACGGATGACTGGGAAGACTCAACCAGACATCAACGGATGAATGGGAGAAACTCGACGTTTATCGACACCAACGGAGAGGTGACCAGACATCAATGGATGAATGGAAAAAGATACAACCAGACGTCAACGGACGAATGGGAAAAACTCGACGTTTACCGACACCAACAGAGAGGTGACCAGACATCAACGGATGACTGGGAGAAGCTCGACGTTTACCGACACCGACGGAGAGGTGACCAGACATCAACGGATGACTGGGAAGAATCAACCAGACATCAACGGACGAATGGGAAAAACTCGACGTTTACCGACACCAACGGAGAGGTGACCAACATCAACGGATGACTGGGAAGAATCAACCATACATCAACGGATGAATGGGAGAAACTCGACGTTTACCGACACCAACGGAGAGGTGACCAGACATCAACGGATGACTGGGAAGAATCAACCAGACATCAACGGACGAATGGGAAAAACTCGACGTTTACCGACACCAACGGAGAGGTGACCAAACATCAACGGATGACTGGGAAGACTCAACCATACATCAACGGATGAATGGGAGAAACTCGACGTTTACCGACACCAACGGAGAGGTGACCAGACATCAACGGATGAATGGAAAAAGATACAACCAGACGTCATAGGACGAATGGGAAAAACACGACGTTTACCGACACCAACGGAGAGGTGACCAGACATCAACGGATGACTGGGAAGACTCAACCATATATCAACGGATGAATGGGAGAAACTCGGCATTTACCGACACCAGCGGAGAGGTGACCAGACATCAACGGATGACTGGGAAGACTCAACCAGACATCAACGGATGAATGCGAGAAACTCGACGTTAACCGACACCAACGGAGAGGTGACCAAACATCAACGGATGACTGAGAGAAGCTCGACGTTTACCGACACCAACAGAGAGGTGAACAGACATCAACGGATGACTGGAAAAAGATACAACCAGACGTCAACGGATGAATGGGAGAAACTCGACGTTTACCGACACCAACGGAGAGGTGACCAGATATCAATGGATGACTGGGAAGACTCAACCAGACATCAACGGATGAATGGGAGAAACTCGAAGTTTACCGACACCAACGGAGAGGTTACCAGACATCAACGGATGAATGGAAAAAGATACAACCAGACGTCAACGGACGAATGGGAAAAACTCGACGTTTACCGACACCAACGGAGAGGTGACCAGACATCAACGGATGACTGGGAGAAGCTCGACGTTTACCGACACCGACGGAGAGGTGACCAGACATCACGGATGATTGGAAAAGATACAACCAGATGTCAACGGATGAATGGGAGAAACTCGACGTTTACCGACACCAACGGAGAGGTGACCAGACATCAACGGATGACTGGGAAGAATCAACCAGACATCAAAGGACGAATGGGAAAAACTCGACATTTACCGACACCAACGGAGAGGTGACCAAACATCAACGGATGACTGGGAAGACTCAACCATACATCAACGGATGAATGGGAGAAACTCGACGTTTTCCGACACCAACGGAGAGGTGACCAGACATCAACGGATGAATGGAAAAAGATACAACCAGACGTCATAGGACGAATGGGAAAAACTCGAAGTTTACCGACACCAACGGAGAGGTGACCAGACATCAACGGATGACTGGGAAGACTCAACCATATATCAACGGATGAATGGGAGAAACTCGGCATTTACCGACACCAGCGGAGAGGTGACCAGACATCAACGGATGACTGGGAAGACTCAACCAGACATCAACGGATGAATGCGAGAAACTCGACGTTAACCGACACCAACGGAGAGTGACCAAACATCAACGGATGACTGAGAAGCTCGACGTTTACCGACACCAACAGAGAGGTGAACAGACATCAACGGATGACTGGAAAAAGATACAACCAGACGTCAACGGATGAATGGGAGAAACTCGACGTTTACCGACACCAACGGAGAGGTGACCAGATATCAATGGATGACCGGGAAGACTCAACCAGACATCAACGGATGAATGGGAGAAACTCGAAGTTTACCGACACCAACGGAGAGGTTACCAGACATCAACGGATGAATGGAAAAAGATACAACCAGACGTCAACGGACGAATGGGAAAAACTCGACGTTTACCGACACCAACGGAGAGGTGACCAGACATCAACGGATGACTGGGAGAAGCTCGACGTTTACCGACACCGACGGAGAGGTGACCAGACATTAACGGATGATTGGAAAAAGATACAACCAGATGTCAACGGATGAATGGGAGAAACTCGACGTTTACCGACACCAACGGAGAGGTGACCAGACATCAACGGATGACTGGGAAGAATCAACCAGACATCAAAGGACGAATGGGAAAAACTCGACATTTACCGACACCAACGGAGAGGTGACCAACATCAACGGATGACTGGGAAGACTCAACCATACATCAACGATGAATGGGAGAAACTCGACGTTTACCGACACCAACGGAGAGGTGACCAGACATCAACGGATGAATGGAAAAAGATACAACCAGACGTCATAGGACGAATGGGAAAAACTCGAAGTTTACCGACACCAACGGAGAGGTGACCAGACATCAACGGATGACTGGGAAGACTCAACCATATATCAGCGGATGAATGGGAGAAACTCGACATTTACCGACACTAACGGAGAGGTGACCAGACATCAACGGATGACTGAGAAGACTCAACCAGACATCAACGGATGAATGCGAGAAACTCGACGTTTACCGACACCAACGGAGAGGTGACCAAACATCAACGGATGACTGAGAGAAGCTCGACGTTTACCGACACCAACAGAGAGGTGAACAGACATCAACGGATGACTGGAAAAAGATACAACCAGACGTCAACGGATGAATGGGAGAAACTCGATGTTTACCGACACCAACCGAGACGTCACCAGACATCAATGGATGACTGGGAAGACTCAACCAGACATCAACGGATGAATGGGAGAAACTCGAAGTTTACCGACACCAACGGAGAGGTTACCAGACATCAACGGATGAATGGAAAAAGATACAACCAGACGTCAACGGACGAATGGGAAAAACTCGACGTTTACCGACACCAACGGAGAGGTGACCAGACATCAACGAATGACTGGGAAGACTCAACCAGACATCAACGGATGAATGCGAGAAACTCGACGTTTACCGACACCAACGGAGAGGTGACCAAACATCAACGGATGACTGAGAGAAGCTCGACGTTTATCGACACCAACAGAGAGGTGACCAGACATCAACGGATGACTGGGAGAAGCTCGACGTTTACCGACACCAACAGAGAGGTGACCAAACATCAACGGATGACTGGGAGAAGCTCGACGTTTACCGACACCAACGGAGAGGTGACCAGACATCAACGGATGAATGGAAAAAGATACAACCAGACGTCAACGGACGAATGGGAAAAACTTGACGTTTACCGACACCAACGGAGAGGTGACCAGACATCAACGGATGAGTGGGAAGACTCAACCAGACATCAACGGATGAATGGGAGAAACTCGACGTTTACCGACACCAACGGAGACGTGACCAGACATCAACGGATGACTTGGAGAAGCTTGACGTTTACCGACACTAACATAGAGGTGACCAGACATCAACGGATGACTGGAAAAAGATACAACCAGACGTCAACGGACGAATGGGAAAACTCGACGTTTACCGACACCAACGGAGAGGTGACCAGACATCAACGGATGACTGGGAAGACTCAACCAGACATCAACGGATGAATGGGAGAAACTCGACGTTTACCGACACCAACGGAGAGGTGACCAGACATCAACCGATGACTTGGAGAAGATCGACGTTTACCGACACAACGGAGAGGTGACCAGATATCAACGGATGACTGGAAAAAGATACAACCAGACGTCAACGGATGAATGGGAAAAACTCGACGTTACCGACACCAACGGAGAGGTGACCAGACATCAACGGATGACTGGGAAGACTCAACCATACATCACGGATGATGAATGGGAGAAACTCGACGTTTACCGACACCAACGGAGAGGTGACCAGACATCAACGGATGAATGGAAAAAGAGACAACCAGACGTCAACGGACGAATGGGAAAAACTCGACGTTTACCGACACCAACGGAGAGGTGACCAGACATCAACGGATGACTGGGAAGACTCAACCAAACATCAACGGATGAATGGGAGAAACTCGACATTTACCGACACCAACGGAGAGGTGACCAGACATCAACGGATGACTTGGAGAAGCTCGACGTTTACCGACACTAACGGAGAGGTGACCAGACATCAACGGATGACTGGAAAGAGATACAACCAGACGCCAACGGACGAATGGGAAAAACTCGACGTTTACCGACACCAACGGAGAGGTGACCAGACATCAACGGATGACTGGGAAGACTCAACCAGACATCAACGGATGAATGGGAGAAACTCGAAGTTTACCGACACCAACGGAGAGGTGACCAGACATCAATGGATGAATGGAAAAAGATACAACCAGACGTCAACGGACGAATGGGAAAAACTCGACGTTTACCGCCACCAACAGAGAGGTGACCAGACATCAACGGATGACTGGGAGAAGCTCGACGTTTACCGACACCGACGGAGAGGTGACCAGACATCAACGGATGAATGGAAAAAGATACAACCAGACGTCATAGGACGAATGGGAAAAACTCGAAGTTTACCGACACCAACGGAGAGGTGACCAGACATCTACGGATGACTGGGAAGACTCAACCAAAAATCAACGGATGAATGGGAGAAACTCGAGGTTTACCGACACAAACGGAGAGGTGACCAGACATCAATGGATGAATGGAAAAAGATACAACCAGACGTCAACGGACGAATGGGAAAAACTCGACGTTTACCGACACCAACAGAGAGGTGACCAGACATCAACGGATGACTGGGAGAAGCTCGACGTTTACCGACACCGACGGAGAGGTGACCAGACATCAACGGATGATTGGAAAAAGATACAACCAGATGTCAACGGATGAATGGGAGAAACTCGACGTTTACCGACACCAACGGAGAGGTGACCAGACATCAACGGATGACTGGGAAGAATCAACCAGACATCAACGGACGAATGGGAAAAACTCGACGTTTACCGACACCAACGGAGAGGTGACCAAACATCAACGGATGACTGGGAAGACTCAACCATACATCAACGGATGAATGGGAGAAACTCGACGTTTACCGACACCAACGGAGAGGTGACCAGACATCAACGGATGAATGGAAAAAGATACAACCAGACGTCATAGGACGAATGGGAAAAACTCGACGTTTACCGACACCAACGGAGAGGTGACCAGACATCAACGGTTGACTGGGAAGACTCAACCATATATCAATGGATGAATGGGAGAAACTCGGCATTTACCGACACCAACGGAGAGGTGACCAGACATCAACGGATGACTGGGAAGACTCAACCAGACATCAACGGATGAATGCGAGAAACTCGACGTTAACCGACACCAACGGAGAGGTGACCAAACATCAACGGATGACTGAGAGAAGCTCGACGTTTACCGACACCAACAGAGAGGTGAACAGACATCAACGGATGACTGGAAAAAGATACAACCAGACGTCAACGGATGAATGGGAGAAACTCGACGTTTACCGACACCAACGGAGAGGTGACCAGATATCAATGGATGACTGGGAAGACTCAACCAGACATCAACGGATGAATGGGAGAAACTCGAAGTTTACCGACACCAACGGAGAGGTTACCAGACATCAACGGATGAATGGAAAAAGATACAACCAGACGTCAACGGACGAATGGGAAAAACTCGACGTTTACCGACACCAACGGAGAGGTGACCAGACATCCACGAATGACTGGGAAGAGTCAACCATACATCAACGGATGAATGGGAGAAACTCGACGTTTACCGACACCAACGGAGAGGTGACCAAACATCAACGGATGACTGGGAAGACTCAACCATACATCAACGGATGAATGGGAGAAACTCGACGTTTACCGACACCAACGGAGAGGTGACCAGACATCAACGGATGACTGGAAAAAGATACAACCAGACGTCAACGGATGAATGGGAGAAACTCGACGTTTACCGACACCAACGGAGAGGTGACCAGACATCAACGGATGTTTGGGAAGACTCAACCAGACATCAACGGACGAATGGGAAAAACTCGACGTTTACCGACACCAACGGAGAGGTGACCAGACATCAATGGATGACTGGGAAGACTCAACCATACATCAACGGATGAATGGGAGAAACTCGACGTTTACCGACACCAACAGAGAGGTGACCAGACATCAACGGATGAATGGAAAAAGATACAACCAGAATTCAACGGACGAATGGGAAAAACTCGACGTTTACCGACACCAACGTAGAGGTGACCAGACATCAACGGATGACTGGGAAGACTCAACCATATATCAATGGATGAATGGGAGAAACTCGACATTTACCGACACCAACGGAGAGGTGACCAGACATCAACGGATGATTGGGAAGACTCAACCAGTAATAAACGGATGAATGGGAGAAACTCGACGATTAACGACACCAACAGAGAGGTGACCATACATCAACGGATGACTGGGAGAAGCTCGACGTTTGCCGATATCAACGAATGACTGGAAAAAGATACAACCAGATGTCAACGGATAAATGGGAGAAACTCGACTTTTACCGACACCAACGGAGAGGTGACCAGACATCAACGGATGTCTAGGAAGACTCAACCAGACATCAACGGATGAATGGGAGAAACTCGACGTTTATCGACACCAACGGAGAAGTGACGAGACATCACGGATGAATGGAAAAAGATACAACCAGACGTCAACGGACGAATGGGAAAAACTCGACGTTTACCGACACCAACGGAGAGGTGACCAGACATCAACGGATGACTGGGAAGACTCAACCATACATCAACGGATGAATGGGAGAAACTCGACGTTTACCGACACCAACGGAGAGGTGACCAGACATCAATGGATGAATGGAAAAAGATACAACCAGACGTCAACGGACGAATGGGAAAAACTCGACGTTTACCGACACCAACGGAGAGGTGACCAGACATCAACGGATGACTGGTAGAAGCTCGACGTTTACCGACACCGACGGAGAGGTGACCAGACATCAACGGATGATTGGAAAAAGATACAACCAGATGTCAACGGATGAATGGGAGAAACTCGACGTTTACCGACACCAACAGAGAGGTGACCAGACATCAAT
Source organism: Lathyrus oleraceus (assembly GCF_024323335.1). Classification (NCBI taxonomy): domain Eukaryota; kingdom Viridiplantae; phylum Streptophyta; class Magnoliopsida; order Fabales; family Fabaceae; genus Lathyrus; species Lathyrus oleraceus. Next base: position 323,652,861 of record NC_066579.1, read on the forward strand.
GGATGACTGGGAAGAATCAACCAGACATCAACGGACGAATGGGAAAAACTCGACATTTACCGACACCAACGGAGAGGTGACCAAACATCAACGGATGATTGGGAAGACTCAACCATACATCAACGGATGAATGGGAGAAACTCGACGTTTACCGACACCAACGGAGAGGTGACCAGACATCAACGGATGAATGGAAAAAGATACAACCAGACGTCATAGGACGAATGGGAAAAACTCGAAGTTTACCGACACCAACGGAGAGGTGACCAGACATCAACGGATGACTGGGAAGACTCAACCATATATCAATGGATGAATGGGAGAAACTCGACATTTACCGACACCAACGGAGAGGTGACCAGACATCAACGGATGATTGGGAAGACTCAACCAGTAATAAACGGATGAATGGGAGAAACTCGACGATTAACGACACCAACAGAGAGGTGACCATACATCAACGGATGACTGGGAGAAGCTCGACGTTTGCCGATATCAACGAATGACTGGAAAAAGATACAACCAGATGTCAACGGATAAATGGGAGAAACTCGACTTTTACCGACACCAACGGAGAGGTGACCAGACATCAACGGATGTCTAGGAAGACTCAACCAGACATCAACGGATGAATGGGAGAAACTCGACGTTTATCGACACCAACGGAGAAGTGACGAGACATCAACGGATGAATGGAAAAAGATACAACCAGACGTCAACGGACGAATGGGAAAAACTCGACGTTTACCGACACCAACGGAGAGGTGACCAGACATCAACGGATGACTGGGAAGACTCAACCATACATCAACGGATGAATGGGAGAAACTCGACGTTTACCGACACCAACGGAGAGGTGACCAGACATCAATGGATGAATGGAAAAAGATACAACCAGACGTCAACGGACGAATGGGAAAAACTCGACGTTTACCGACACCAACGGAGAGGTGACCAGACATCAACGGATGACTGGTAGAAGCTCGACGTTTACCGACACCGACGGAGAGGTGACCAGACATCAACGGATGATTGGAAAAAGATACAACCAGATGTCAACGGATGAATGGGAGAAACTCGACGTTTACCGACACCAACAGAGAGGTGACCAGACATCAACGGATGACTGGGAAGAATCAACCAGACATCAACGGACGAATGGGAAAAACTCGACATTTACCGACACCAACGGAGAGGTGACCAAACATCATCGGATGACTGGGAAGACTCAACCATACATCAACGGATGAATGGGAGAAACTCGACGTTTACCGACACCAACGGAGAGGTGACCAGACATCAACGGATGAATGGAAAAAGATACAACCAGACGTCATAGGACGAATGGGAAAAACTCGAAGTTTACCGACACCAACGGAGAGGTGACCAGACATCAACGGATGACTGGGAAGACTCAACCATATATCAATGGATGAATGGGAGAAACTCGACATTTACCGACACCAACGGAGAGGTGACCAGACATCAACGGATGATTGGGAAGACTCAACCAGTAATAAACGGATGAATGGGAGAAACTCGACGATTAACGACACCAACAGAGAGGTGACCATACATCAACGGATGACTGGGAGAAGCTCGACGTTTGCCGATATCAACGAATGACTGGAAAAAGATACAACCAGATGTCAACGGATAAATGGGAGAAACTCGACTTTTACCGACACCAACGGAGAGGTGACCAGACATCAACGGATGTCTAGGAAGACTCAACCAGACATCAACGGATGAATGGGAGAAACTCGACGTTTATCGACACCAACGGAGAAGTGACGAGACATCAACGGATGAATGGAAAAAGATACAACCAGACGTCAACGGACGAATGGGAAAAACTCGACGTTTACCGACACCAACGGAGAGGTGACCAGACATCAACGGATGACTGGGAAGACTCAACCATACATCAACGGATGAATGGGAGAAACTCGACGTTTACCGACACCAACGGAGAGGTGACCAGACATCAATGGATGAATGGAAAAAGATACAACCAGACGTCAACGGACGAATGGGAAAAACTCGACGTTTACCGACACCAACGGAGAGGTGACCAGACATCAACGGATGACTGGTAGAAGCTCGACGTTTACCGACACCGACGGAGAGGTGACCAGACATCAACGGATGATTGGAAAAAGATACAACCAGATGTCAACGGATGAATGGGAGAAACTCGACGTTTACCGACACCAACAGAGAGGTGACCAGACATCAACGGATGACTGGGAAGAATCAACCAGACATCAACGGACGAATGGGAAAAACTCGACATTTACCGACACCAACGGAGAGGTGACCAAACATCAACGGATGACTGGGAAGACTCAACCATACATCAACGGATGAATGGGAAAAACTCGACGTTTACCGACACCAACGGAGAGGTGACCAGACATCAACGGATGAATGGAAAAAGATACAACCAGACGTCATAGGACGAATGGGAAAAACTCGAAGTTTACCGACACCAACGGAGAGGTGACCAGACATCAACGGATGACTGGGAAGACTCAACCATATATCAGCGGATGAATGGGAGAAACTCGACATTTACCGACACCAACGGAGAGGTGACCAGACATCAACGGATGACTGAGAAGACTTAACCAGACATCAACGGATGAATGCGAGAAACTCGACGTTTACCGACACCAACGGAGAGGTGACCAAACATCAACGGATGACTGAGAGAAGCTCGACGTTTACCGACACCAACAGAGAGGTGAACAGACATCAACGGATGACTGGAAAAAGATACAACCAGACGTCAACGGACGAATGGGAAAAACTCGACGTTTACCGACACCAACGGAGAGGTGACCAGACATCAACGGATGACTGGGAAGACTCAACCATACATCAACGGATGAATGGGAGAAACTCGACGTTTACCAACACCAACGGAGAGGTGACCAGACATCAATGGATGAATGGAAAAAGATACAACCAGACGTCAACGGACGAATGGGAAAAACTCGACGTTTACCGACACCAACGGAGAGGTGACCAGACATCAACGGATGACTGGTAGAAGCTCGACGTTTACCGACACCGACGGAGAGGTGACCAGACATCAACGGATGATTGGAAAAAGATACAACCAGATGTCAACGGATGAATGGGAGAAACTCGACGTTTACCGACACCAACAGAGAGGTGACCAGACATCAACGGATGACTGGGAAGAATCAACCAGACATCAACGGACGAATGGGAAAACTCGACATTTACCGACACCAACGGAGAGGTGACCAAACATCAACGGATGACTGGGAAGACTCAACCATACATCAACGGATGAATGGGAAAACTCGACGTTTACCGACACCAACGGAGAGGTGACCAGACATCAACGGATGAATGGAAAAAGATACAACCAGACGTCATAGGACGAATGGGAAAAACTCGAAGTTTACCGACACCAACGGAGAGGTGACCAGACATCAACGGATGACTGGGAAGACTCAACCATATATCAGCGGATGAATGGGAGAAACTCGACATTTACCGACACCAACGGAGAGGTGACCAGACATCAACGGATGACTGAGAAGACTTAACCAGACATCAACGGATGAATGCGAGAAACTCGACGTTTACCGACACCAACGGAGAGGTGACCAAACATCAACGGATGACTGAGAGAAGCTCGACGTTTACCGACACCAACAGAGAGGTGAACAGACATCAACGGATGACTGGAAAAAGATACAACCAGACGTCAACGGATGAATGGGAGAAACTCAAAGTTTACCGACACCAACGGAGAGGTGACCAGACAACAATGGATGACTGGGAAGACTCAACCAGACATCAACGGATGAATGGGAGAAACTCGAAGTTTACCGACACCAACGGAGAGGTTACCAGACATCAACGGATGAATGGAAAAAGATACAACCAGACGTCAACGGACGAATGGGAAAAACTCTACGTTTACCGACACCAACGGAGAGGTGACCAGACATCAACGAATGACTGGGAAGACTCAACCAGACATCAACGGATGAATGCGAGAAACTCGACATTTACCGACACCAACGGAGAGGTGACCAAACATCAATGGATGACTGAGAGAAGCTCGACGTTTATCGACACCAACAGAGAGGTGAACAGACATCAACGGATGACTGGAAAAAGATACAACCAGGCGTCAACGGACGAATGGGGAAAAACTCGACGTTTACCGACACCAACGGAGAGGTGACCAGACATCAACGAATGACTGGGAAGAGTCAACCATACATCAACGGATGAATGGGAGGAACTTGACGTTTACCGACACCAACGGAGAGGTGACCAGACAACAACGGATGACTGGGAAGTCTCAACCAGACATCAACGGATGAATGGGAGAAACTCGACGTTTACCGACACCAACAGAGAGGTGACCAGACATCAACGGATGACTGGGAGAAGCTCGACGTTTACCGACACCAACGGAGAGGTGACCAGACATCAACGGATGAATGGAAAAAGATACAACCATACGTCAACGGACGAATGGGAAAAACTTGACGTTTACAGACACCAACGGAGAGGTGACCAGACATCAACGGATGAGTGGGAAGACTCAACCAGACATCAACGGATGAATGGGAGAAACTCGACGTTTACCGACACCAACGGAGACGTGACCAGACATCAACGGATGACTTGGAGAAGCTCGACGTTTACCGACACTAACATAGAGGTGACCAGACATCAACGGATGACTGGAAAAAGATACAACCAGACGTCAACGGACGAATGGGAAAAACTCGACGTTTACCGACACCAACGGAGAGGTGACCAGACATCAACGGATGACTGGGAAGACTCAACCAGACATCAACGGATGAATGGGAGAAACTCGACGTTTACCGACACCAACGGAGAGGTGACCAGACATCAACGGATGACTGAGAAGACTCAACCAGACATCAACGGATGAATGCGAGAAACTCGACGTTTACCGACACCAACGGAGAGGTGACCAAACATCAACGGATGACTGAGAGAAGCTCGACGTTTACCGACACCAACAGAGAGGTGAACAGACATCAACGGATGACTGGAAAAAGATACAACCAGACGTCAACGGATGAATGGGAGAAACTCAAAGTTTACCGACACCAACGGAGAGGTGACCAGACATCAATGGATGACTGGGAAGACTCAACCAGACATCAACGGATGAATGGGAGAAACTCGAAGTTTACCGACACCAACGGAGAGGTTACCAGACATCAACGGATGAATGGAAAAAGATACAACCAGACGTCAACGGACGAATGGGAAAAACTCTACGTTTACCGACACCAACGGAGAGGTGACCAGACATCAACGAATGACTGGGAAGACTCAACCAGACATCAACGGATGAATGCGAGAAACTCGACATTTACCGACACCAACGGAGAGGTGACCAAACATCAACGGATGACTGAGAGAAGCTCGACGTTTATCGACACCAACAGAGAGGTGAACAGACATCAACGGATGACTGGAAAAAGATACAACCAGGCGTCAACGGACGAATGGGGAAAAACTCGACGTTTACCGACACCAACGGAGAGGTGACCAGACATCAACGAATGACTGGGAAGAGTCAACCATACATCAACGGATGAATGGGAGAAACTTGATGTTTACCGACACCAACGGAGAGGTGACCAGACAACAACGGATGACTGGGAAGTCTCAACCAGACATCAACGGATGAATGGGAGAAACTCGACGTTTACCGACACCAACAGAGAGGTGACCAGACATCAACGGATGACTGGGAGAAGCTCGACGTTTACCGACACCAACGGAGAGGTGACCAGACATCAACGGATGAATAGAAAAAGATACAACCATACGTCAACGGACGAATGGGAAAAACTTGACGTTTACAGACACCAACGGAGAGGTGACCAGACATCAACGGATGAGTGGGAAGACTCAACCAGACATCAACGGATGAATGGGAGAAACTCGACGTTTACCGACACCAACGGAGACGTGACCAGACATCAACGGATGACTTGGAGAAGCTCGACGTTTACCGACACTAACATAGAGGTGACCAGACATCAACGGATGACTGGAAAAAGATACAACCAGACGTCAACGGACGAATGGGAAAAACTCGACGTTTACCGACACCAACGGAGAGGTGACCAGACATCAACGGATGACTGGGAAGACTCAACCAGACATCAACGGATGAATGGGAGAAACTCGACGTTTACCGACACCAACGGAGAGGTGACCAGACATCAACGGATGACTGGGAAGACTCAACCAGACATCAACGGATGAATGGGAGAAACTCGACGTTTACCGACACCAACGGAGAGGTGACCAGACATCAACCGATGACTTGGAGAAGATCGACGTTTACCGACACTAACGGAGAGGTGACTAGATATCAACGGATGACTGGAAAAAGATACAACCAGACGTCAACGGATGAATGGGAAAAACTCGACGTTTACCGACACCAACGGAGAGGTGACCAGACATCAACGGATGACTGGGAAGACTCAACCATACATCAACGGATGAATGGGAGAAACTCGACGTTTACTGACACCAACGGAGAGGTGACCAGACATCAACGGATGAATGGAAAAAGAGACAACCAGACGTCAACGGACGAATGGGAAAAACTCGACATTTACCGACACCAACGGAGAGGTGACCAGACATCAACGGATGACTGGGAAGACTCAACCAGACATCAACGGATGAATGGGAGAAACTCGACATTTACCGACACCAACGGAGAGGTGACCAGACATCAACGGATGACTTGGAGAAGCTCGACGTTTACCGACACTAACGGAGAGGTGACCAGACATCAACGGATGACTGGAAAGAGATACAACCAGACGTCAACGGACGAATGGGAAAAACTCGACGTTTACCGACACCAACGGAGAGGTGACCAGACATCAACGGATGACTGGGAAGACTCAACCAGACATCAACGGATGAATGGGAGAAACTCGACGTTTACCGACACCAACGGAGAGGTGACCAGACATCAACGGATGACTGAGAGAAGCTCGACGTTTATCGACACCAACAGAGAGGTGAACAGACATCAACGGATGACTGGAAAAAGATACAACCAGGCGTCAACGGACGAATGGGGAAAAACTCGACGTTTACCGACACCAACGGAGAGGTGACCAGACATCAACGAATGACTGGGAAGAGTCAACCATACATCAACGGATGAATGGGAGAAACTTGATGTTTACCGACACCAACGGAGAGGTGACCAGACAACAACGGATGACTGGGAAGTCTCAACCAGACATCAACGGATGAATGGGAGAAACTCGACGTTTACCGACACCAACAGAGAGGTGACCAGACATCAACGGATGACTGGGAGAAGCTCGACGTTTACCGACACCAACGGAGAGGTGACCAGACATCAACGGATGAATAGAAAAAAGATACAACCATACGTCAACGGATGAATGGGAAAAACTCGACGTTTACCGACACCAACGGAGAGGTGACCAGACATCAACGGATGACTGGGAAGACTCAACCATACATCAACGGATGAATGGGAGAAACTCGACGTTTACTGACACCAACGGAGAGGTGACCAGACATCAACGGATGAATGGAAAAAGAGACAACCAGACGTCAACGGACGAATGGGAAAAACTCGACATTTACCGACACCAACGGAGAGGTGACCAGACATCAACGGATGACTGGGAAGACTCAACCAGACATCAACGGATGAATGGGAGAAACTCGACATTTACCGACACCAACGGAGAGGTGACCAGACATCAACGGATGACTTGGAGAAGCTCGACGTTTACCGACACTAACGGAGAGGTGACCAGACATCAACGGATGACTGGAAAGAGATACAACCAGACGTCAACGGACGAATGGGAAAAACTCGACGTTTACCGACACCAACGGAGAGGTGACCAGACATCAACGGATGACTGGGAAGACTCAACCAGACATCAACGGATGAATGCGAGAAACTCGACATTTACCGACACCAACGGAGAGGTGACCAAACATCAACGGATGACTGAGAGAAGCTCGACGTTTATCGACACCAACAGAGAGGTGAACAGACATCAACGGATGACTGGAAAAAGATACAACCAGGCGTCAACGGACGAATGGGGAAAAACTCGACGTTTACCGACACCAACGGAGAGGTGACCAGACATCAACGAATGACTGGGAAGAGTCAACCATACATCAACGGATGAATGGGAGAAACTTGATGTTTACCGACACCAACGGAGAGGTGACCAGACAACAACGGATGACTGGGAAGTCTCAACCAGACATCAACGGATGAATGGGAGAAACTCGACGTTTACCGACACCAACAGAGAGGTGACCAGACATCAACGGATGACTGGGAGAAGCTCGACGTTTACCGACACCAACGGAGAGGTGACCAGACATCAACGGATGAATAGAAAAAAGATACAACCATACGTCAACGGACGAATGGGAAAAACTTGACGTTTACAGACACCAACGGAGAGGTGACCAGACATCAACGGATGAGTGGGAAGACTCAACCAGACATCAACGGATGAATGGGAGAAACTCGACGTTTACCGACACCAACGGAGACGTGACCAGACATCAACGGATGACTTGGAGAAGCTCGACGTTTACCGACACTAACATAGAGGTGACCAGACATCAACGGATGACTGGAAAAAGATACAACCAGACGTCAACGGACGAATGGGAAAAACTCGACGTTTACCGACACCAACGGAGAGGTGACCAGACATCAACGGATGACTGGGAAGACTCAACCAGACATCAACGGATGAATGGGAGAAACTCGACGTTTACCGACACCAACGGAGAGGTGACCAGACATCAACGGATGACTGGGAAGACTCAACCAGACATCAACGGATGAATGGAGAAACTCGACGTTTACCGACACCAACGGAGAGGTGACCAGACATCAACCGATGACTTGGAGAAGATCGACGTTTACCGACACTAACGGAGAGGTGACTAGATATCAACGGATGACTGGAAAAAGATACAACCAGACGTCAACGGATGAATGGGAAAAACTCGACGTTTACCGACACCAACGGAGAGGTGACCAGACATCAACGGATGACTGGGAAGACTCAACCATACATCAACGGATGAATGGGAGAAACTCGACGTTTACTGACACCAACGGAGAGGTGACCAGACATCAACGGATGAATGGAAAAAGAGACAACCAGACGTCAACGGACGAATGGGAAAAACTCGACATTTACCGACACCAACGGAGAGGTGACCAGACATCAACGGATGACTGGGAAGACTCAACCAGACATCAACGGATGAATGGGAGAAACTCGACATTTACCGACACCAACGGAGAGGTGACCAGACATCAACGGATGACTTGGAGAAGCTCGACGTTTACCGACACTAACGGAGAGGTGACCAGACATCAACGGATGACTGGAAAGAGATACAACCAGACGTCAACGGACGAATGGGAAAAACTCGACGTTTACCGACACCAACGGAGAGGTGACCAGACATCAACGGATGACTGGGAAGACTCAACCAGACATCAACGGATGAATGGGAGAAACTCGACGTTTACCGACACCAACGGAGAGGTGACCAGACATCAACCAATGACTTGGAGAAGCTCGACGTTTACCGACACTAACGGAGAGGTGACCAGACATCAACGGATGACTGGAAAAAGATACAACCAGACGTCAACAGACGAATGGGAAAAACTCGACGTTTACCGACACCAACGGAGAGGTGACCAGACATCAACGGATGACTGGGAAGACTCAACCATACATCAACAGATGAATGGGAGAAACTCAACGTTTACTGACACCAACGGAGAGGTGACCAGACATCAACGGATGAATGAAAAAAGATACAACCAGACGTCAACGGACGAATGGGAAAAACTCGACGTTTACCGACACCAACGGAGAGGTGACCAGACATCAACCGATGAATGGGAAGACTCAACCATACATCAACGGACGAATGGGAGAAACAGATACAACCATACATCAACGGATGAATGGGAGAAACTCGACGTTTACCGACACCAACGGAGAGGTGACCAGACATCAACGGATGAATGGAAAAAGATACAACCAGACGTCAACGGACGAATGGGAAAAACTCGACGTTTACCGACACCAACATAGAGGTGACCAGACATCAACGGATGAATGGGAAGACTCAACCATACATCAACGGACGAATGGGTGAAAGAGATACAACCAGACGTCAACGGACGAATGGGAAAAACTCGACGTTTACCGACACCAACGGAGAGGTGTCCAGACATCAACGGATGAATGGAAAAAGAAACAACCAGACGTCAACGGACGAATGGGAAAAACTCGACATTTACCGACATCAACGTAGAGGTGACCAGACATCAACGGATGACCGGGAAGACTCAACCATACATCAACGGATGAATGGGAGAAAGAGATACAACCAGACGTCAACGAACGAATGGGAAAAACTCGACGTTTACCGACACCAACGGAGAGGTGACCAGACATCAACGGATGACTGGGAAGACTCAACCAGACATCAACGGATGAATGGGAGAAACTCGACGTTTACCGACACCAACGGAGAGGTGACCAGACATCAACCATCGACTTGGAGAAGCTCGACGTTTACCGACACTAACGGAGAGGTGACCAGACATCAACGGATGACTGGAAAAAGATACAACCAGACGTCAACGGACGAATGGGAAAAACTCGACGTTTACCGACACCAACGTAGAGGTGACCAGACATCAACGGATTACTGGGAAGACTCAACCATACATCAACAGATGAATGGGAGAAACTCGACGTTTACTGACACCAACGGAGAGGTGACCAGACATCAACGGATGAATGAAAAAAGATACAACCAGACGTCAACGGACGAATGGGAAAAACTCGACGTTTACCGACACCAACGGAGAGGTGACCAGACATCAACCAATGAATGGGAAGACTCAACCATACATCAACGGACGAATGGGAGAAACAGATACAACCATACATCAACGGATGAATGGGAGAAACTCGACGTTTACCGACACCAACGGAGAGGTGACCAGACATCAACGGATGAATGGAAAAAGATACAACCAGACGTCAACGGACGAATGGGAAAAACTCGACAATTACCGACACCAACATAGAGGTGACCAGACATCAACGGATGAATGGGAAGACTTAACCATACATCAATGGACGAATGGGTGAAAGAGATACAACCAGACGTCAACGGACGAATAGGAAAAACTCGACGTTTACCGATACCAACGGAGAGGTGTCCAGACATCAACGGATGAATGGAAAAAGAAACAACCAGACGTCAACGGACGAATGGGAAAAACTCGACATTTACCGACATCAACGTAGAGGTGACCAGACATCAACGGATGACCGGGAAGACTCAACCATACATCAACGGATGAATGGGAGAAAGAGATACAACCAGACGTCAACGAACGAATGGGAAAAACTCGACGTTTACCGACACCAACGGAGAGGTGACCAGACATCAACGGATGACTGGGAAGACTCAACCAGACATCAACGGATGAATGGGAGAAACTCGACGTTTACCGACACCAACAGAGAGGTGACCAGACATCAACCATCGACTTGGGGAAGCTCGACGTTTACCGACACTAACGGAGAGGTGACCAGACATCAACGGATGACTGGAAAAAGATACAACCAGACGTCAACGGACGAATGGGAAAAACTCGACGTTTACCGACACCAACGTAGAGGTGACCAGACATCAACGGATGACTGGGAAGACTCAACCATACATCAACAGATGAATGGGAGAAACTCGACGTTTACTGACACCAACGGAGAGGTGACCAGACATCAACGGATGAATGAAAAAAGATACAACCAGACGTCAACGGACGAATGGGAAAAACTCGACGTTTACCGACACCAACGGAGAGGTGACCAGACATCAACCAATGAATGGGAAGACTCAACCATACATCAACGGACGAATGGGAGAAACAGATACAACCATACATCAACGGATGAATGGGAGAAACTCGACGTTTACCGACACCAACGGAGAGGTGACCAGACATCAACGGATGAATGGAAAAAGATACAACCAGACGTCAACGGACGAATGGGAAAAACTCGACAATTACCGACACCAACATAGAGGTGACCAGACATCAACGGATGAATGGGAAGACTCAACCATACATCAACGGACGAATGGGTGAAAGAGATACAACCAGACGTCAACGGACGAATAGGAAAAACTCGACGTTTACCGATACCAACGGAGAGGTGTCCAGACATCAACGGATGAATGGAAAAAGAAACAACCAGACGTCAACGGACGAATGGGAAAAACTCGACATTTACCGACATCAACGTACAGGTGACCAGACATCAACGGATGACCGGGAAGACTCAACCATACATCAACGGATGAATGGGAGAAAGAGATACAACCAGACGTCAACGAACGAATGGGAAAAACTCGACGTTTACCGACACCAACGGAGAGGTGACCAGACATCAACGGATGACTGGGAAGACTCAACCAGACATCAACGGATGAATGGGAGAAACTCGACGTTTACCGACACCAACGGAGAGGTGACCAGACATCAACCATCGACTTGGAGAAGCTCGACGTTTACCGACACTAACGGAGAGGTGACCAGACATCAACGGATGACTGGAAAAAGATACAACCAGACGTCAACGGACGAATGGGAAAAACTCGACGTTTACCGACACCAACGTAGAGGTGACCAGACATCAACCGATGACTTGGAGAAGCTCGACGTTTACCGACACTAACGGAGAGGTGACCAGACATCAACGGATGACTGGAAAAAGATACAACCAGACGTCAACGGACGAATGGGAAAATCTCGACGTTTGCTGACACCAACGGAGAGGTGACCAGACATCAACAGATGAATGGAAAAAGAGACAACCAGACGTCAACGGACGAATGGGAAAAACTCGACGTTTACCGACACCAACGGAGAGGTGACCAGACATCAACGGATGACTGGGAAGACTCAACCAGACATCAACGGATGAATGGGAGAAACTCGACATTTACCGACACCAACGGAGAGGTGACCAGACATCAACGGATGACTTGGAGAAGCTCGACGTTTACCGACACTAACGGAGAGGTGACCAGACATCAACGGATGACTGGAAAGAGATACAACCAGACGTCAACGGACGAATGGGAAAAACTCGACAATTACCGACACAACATAGAGGTGACCAGACATCAACGGATGAATGGGAAGACTCAACCATACATCAACGGACGAATGGGTGAAAGAGATACAACCAGACGTCAACGGACGAATAGGAAAAACTCGACGTTTACCGATACCAACGGAGAGGTGTCCAGACATCAACGGATGAATGGAAAAAGAAACAACCAGACGTCAACGGACGAATGGGAAAAACTCGACATTTACCGACATCAACGTAGAGGTGACCAGACATCAACGGATGACCGGGAAGACTCAACCATACATCAACGGATGAATGGGAGAAAGAGATACAACCAGACGTCAACGAACGAATGGGAAAAACTCGACGTTTACCGACACCAACGGAGAGGTGACCAGACATCAACGGATGACTGGGAAGACTCAACCAGACATCAACGGATGAATGGGAGAAACTCGACGTTTACCGACACCAACGGAGAGGTGACCAGACATCAACCATCGACTTGGGGAAGCTCGACGTTTACCGACACTAACGGAGAGGTGACCAGACATCAACGGATGACTGGAAAAAGATACAACCAGACGTCAACGGACGAATGGGAAAAACTCGACGTTTACCGACACCAACGTAGAGGTGACCAGACATCAACGGATGACTGGGAAGACTCAACCATACATCAACAGATGAATGGGAGAAACTCGACGTTTACTGACACCAACGGAGAGGTGACCAGACATCAACGGATGAATGAAAAAAGATACAACCAGACGTCAACGGACGAATGGGAAAAACTCGACGTTTACCGACACCAACGGAGAGGTGACCAGACATCAACCAATGAATGGGAAGACTCAACCATACATCAACGGACGAATGGGAGAAACAGATACAACCATACATCAACGGATGAATGGGAGAAACTCGACGTTTACCGACACCAACGGAGAGGTGACCAGACATCAACGGATGAATGGAAAAAGATACAACCAGACGTCAACGGACGAATGGGAAAAACTCGACAATTACCGACACCAACATAGAGGTGACCAGACATCAACGGATGAATGGGAAGACTCAACCATACATCAACGGACGAATGGGTGAAAGAGATACAACCAGACGTCAACGGACGAATAGGAAAAACTCGACGTTTACCGATACCAACGGAGAGGTGTCCAGACATCAACGGATGAATGGAAAAAAACAACCAGACGTCAACGGACGAATGGGAAAAACTCGACATTTACCGACATCAACGTACAGGTGACCAGACATCAACGGATGACCGGGAAGACTCAACCATACATCAACGGATGAATGGGAGAAAGAGATACAACCAGACGTCAACGAACGAATGGGAAAAACTCGACGTTTACCGACACCAACGGAGAGGTGACCAGACATCAACGGATGACTGGGAAGACTCAACCAGACATCAACGGATGAATGGGAGAAACTCGACGTTTACCGACACCAACGGAGAGGTGACCAGACATCAACCATCGACTTGGAGAAGCTCGACGTTTACCGACACTAACGGAGAGGTGACCAGACATCAACGGATGACTGGAAAAAGATACAACCAGACGTCAACGGACGAATGGGAAAAACTCGACGTTTACCGACACCAACGTAGAGGTGACCAGACATCAACCGATGACTTGGAGAAGCTCGACGTTTACCGACACTAACGGAGAGGTGACCAGACATCAACGGATGACTGGAAAAAGATACAACCAGACGTCAACGGACGAATGGGAAAAACTCGACGTTTACTGACACCAACGGAGAGGTGACCAGACATCAACAGATGAATGGAAAAAGAGACAACCAGACGTCAACGGACGAATGGGAAAAACTCGACGTTTACCGACACCAACGGAGAGGTGACCAGACATCAACGGATGACTGGGAAGACTCAACCAGACATCAACGGATGAATGGGAGAAACTCGACATTTACCGACACCAACGGAGAGGTGACCAGACATCAACGGATGACTTGGAGAAGCTCGACGTTTACCGACACTAACGGAGAGGTGACCAGACATCAACGGATGACTGGAAAGAGATACAACCAGACGTCAACGGACGAATGGGAAAAACTCGACAATTACCGACACCAACATAGAGGTGACCAGACATCAACGGATGAATGGGAAGACTCAACCATACATCAACGGACGAATGGGTGAAAGAGATACAACCAGACGTCAACGGACGAATAGGAAAAACTCGACGTTTACCGATACCAACGGAGAGGTGTCCAGACATCAACGGATGAATGGAAAAAGAAACAACCAGACGTCAACGGACGAATGGGAAAAACTCGACATTTACCGACATCAACGTAGAGGTGACCAGACATCAACGGATGACCGGGAAGACTCAACCATACATCAACGGATGAATGGGAGAAAGAGATACAACCAGACGTCAACGAACGAATGGGAAAAACTCGACGTTTACCGACACCAACGGAGAGGTGACCAGACATCAACGGATGACTGGGAAGACTCAACCAGACATCAACGGATGAATGGGAGAAACTCGACGTTTACCGACACCAACGGAGAGGTGACCAGACATCAACCATCGACTTGGAGAAGCTCGACGTTTACCGACACTAACGGAGAGGTGACCAGACATCAACGGATGACTGGAAAAAGATACAACCAGACGTCAACGGACGAATGGGAAAAACTCGACGTTTACCGACACCAACGTAGAGGTGACCAGACATCAACGGATGACTGGGAAGACTCAACCATACATCAACAGATGAATGGGAGAAACTCGACGTTTACTGACACCAACGGAGAGGTGACCAAACATCAACGGATGAATGAAAAAAGATACAACCAGACGTCAACGGACGAATGGGAAAAACTCGACGTTTACCGACACCAACGGAGAGGTGACCAGACATCAACCAATGAATGGGAAGACTCAACCATACATCAACGGACGAATGGGAGAAACAGATACAACCATACATCAACGGATGAATGGGAGAAACTCGACGTTTACCGACACCAACGGAGAGGTGACCAGACATCAACGGATGAATGGAAAAAGATACAACCAGACGTCAACGGACGAATGGGAAAAACTCGACAATTACCGACACCAACATAGAGGTGACCAGACATCAACGGATGAATGGGAAGACTCAACCATACATCAACGGACGAATGGGTGAAAGAGATACAACCAGACGTCAACGGACGAATAGGAAAAACTCGACGTTTACCGATACCAACGGAGAGGTGACCAGACATCAACGGATGACCGGGAAGACTCAACCATACATCAACGGAAGAATGGGAGAAAGAGATACAACCAGACGTCATCGGACGAATGGGAAAAACTCGACGTTTACCGACACCAACGGAGAGGTGACCAGACATCAACGGATGACTGGGAAGACTCAACCAGACCTCAACGGATGAATGGGAGAAACTCGACGTTTACCGACACCAACAGAGAGGTGACCATACATCAACCGATGACTTGGAGAAGCTCGACGTTTACCGACACTAACGGAGAGGTGACCAGACATCAACGGATGACTGGAAAAAGATACAACCAGACGTCAACGGACGAATGGGAAAAACTCGACGTTTACTGACACCAACGGAGAGGTGACCAGACATCAACAGATGAATGGAAAAAGAGACAACCAGACATCAACGGACGAATGGGAAAAACTCGACGTTTACCGACACCAACGGAGAGGTGACCAGACATCAACGGATGAATGGGAAGACTCAACCAGACATCAACGGATGAATGGGAGAAACTCGACATTTACCGACACCAACGGAGAGGTGACCAGACATCAACGGATGACTTGGAGAAGCTCGACGTTTACCGACACTAACGGAGAGGTGACCAGACATCAACGGATGACTGGAAAGAGATACAACCAGACGTCAACGGACGAATGGGAAAAACTCGACGTTTACTGACACCAACGGAGAGGTGACCAGACATCAACGGATGACTGGGAAGACTCAACCAGACATCAACGGATGAATGGGAGA
This sequence comes from Lathyrus oleraceus, assembly GCF_024323335.1. Lineage (NCBI taxonomy): Eukaryota > Viridiplantae > Streptophyta > Magnoliopsida > Fabales > Fabaceae > Lathyrus > Lathyrus oleraceus. Next base: position 323,670,186 of record NC_066579.1, read on the forward strand.
AACTCGACGTTTACCGACACCAACGGAGAGGTGACCAGACATCAACCAATGACTTGGAGAAGCTCGACGTTTACCGACACTAACGGAGAGGTGACCAGACATCAACGGATGACTGGAAAAAGATACAACCAGACGTCAACTGATGAATGGGAAAAACTAGACGTTTACCGACACCAACATAGAGGTGACCAGACATCAACGGATGACTGGGAAGACTCAACCATACATCAACGGATGAATGGGAGAAACTCGACGTTTACTGACACCAACGGAGAGGTGACCAGACATCAACGGATGAATGAAAAAAGATACAACCAGACGTCAACGGACGAATGGGAAAAACTCGACGTTTACCGACACCAACGGAGAGGTGACCAGACATCAACCGATGAATGGGAAGACTCAACCATACATCAACGGACGAATGGGAGAAACAGATACAACCATACATCAACGGATGAATGGGAGAAACTCGACGTTTACCGACACCAACGGAGAGGTGACCAGACATCAACGGATGAATGGAAAAAGATACAACCAGACGTCAACGGACGAATGGGAAAAACTCGACAATTACCGACACCAACATAGAGGTGACCAGACATCAACGGATGAATGGGAAGACTCAACTATACATCAACGGACGAATGGGTGAAAGAGATACAACCAGACGTCAACGGACGAATGGGAAAAACTCGACGTTTACCGACACCAACGGAGAGGTGACCAGACATCAACGGATGACCGGGAAGACTCAACCATACATCAACGGATGAATGGGAGAAAGAGATACAACCAGACCTCAACGGACGAATGGGAAAAACTCGACGTTTACCGACACCAATGGAGAGGTGACCAGACATCAACGGATGACTGGGAAGACTCAACCAGACATCAACGGATGAATGGGAGAAACTCGACGTTTACCGACACCAACGGAGAGGTGACCAGACATCAACCGATGACTTGGAAAAGCTCGACGTTTACCGACACTAACGGAGAGGTGACCAGACATCAACGGATGACTGGAAAAAGATACAACCAGACGTCAACGGACGAATGGGAAAAACTCGACGTTCACCGACACCAACGGAGAGGTGACCAGACATCAACGGATGACTGGGAAGACTCAACCATACATCAACGGATGAATGGGAGAAACTCGACGTTTACTGACACCAACAGAGAGGTGACCAGACATCAACGGATGAATGGAAAAAGATACAACCAGACGTCAACGGACGAATGGGAAAACTCGACGTTTACCGACACCAACGGAGAGGTGACCAGACATCAACGGATGAATGGGAAGACTCAACCATACATCAACGGACGAATGGGAGAAACAGATACAACCATACATCAACGGATGAAAGGGAGAAACTCGACGTTTACCGACACCAACGGAGAGGTGACCAGACATCAACGGATAAATGGAAAAAGATACAACCAGACGTCAACGGACGAATGGGAAAAACTCGACGTTTACCGACACCAACATAGAGGTGACCAGACATCAACGGATGAATGGGAAGACTCAACCATACATCAACGGACGAATGGGTGAAAGAGATACAACCAGACGTCAACGGACGAATGGGAAAAACTCGACGTTTACCGACACCAACGGAGAGGTGTCCAGACATCAACGGATGAATGGAAAAAGAAACAACCAGATGTCAACGGACGAATGGGAAAAACTCGACATTTACCGACATCAACGTAGAGGTGACCAGACATCAACGGATGACCGGGAAGACTCAACCATACATCAACGGATGAATGGGAGAAAGAGATACAACCACACGTCAACGGACGAATGGGAAAAACTCGACGTTTACCGACACCAACGGAGAGGTGACCAGACATCAACGGATGACTGGGAAGACTCAACCAGACATCAACGGATGAATGGGAGAAACTCGACGTTTACCGACACCAACGGAGAGGTGACCAGACATCAACCGATGACTTTGAAAAGCTCGACGTTTACCGACACTAACGGAGAGGTGACCAGACATCAACGGATGACTGGAAAAAGATACAACCAGACGTCAACGGACGAATGGGAAAAACTCGACGTTCACCGACACCAACGGAGAGGTGACCAGACATCAACGGATGACTGGGAAGACTCAACCATACATCAACGGATGAATGGGAGAAACTCGACGTTTACTGACACCAACAGAGAGGTGACCAGACATCAACGGATGAATGGAAAAAGATACAACCAGACGTCAACAGACGAATGGGAAAAACTCGACGTTTACCGACACCAACGGAGAGGTGACCAGACATCAACGGATGAATGGGAAGACTCAACCATACATCAACGGACGAATGGGAGAAACAGATACAACCATACATCAACGGATGAATGGGAGAAACTCGACGTTTACCGACACCAACGGAGAGGTGACCAGACATCAACGGATGAATGGAAAAAGATACAACCAGACGTCAACGGACGAATGGGAAAAACTCGACGTTTACCGACACCAACATAGAGGTGACCAGACATCAACGGATGAATGGGAAGACTCAACCATACATCAACGGACGAATGGGTGAAAGAGATACAACCAGACGTCAACGGACGAATGGGAAAAACTCGATGTTTACCGACACCAACGGAGAGGTGTCCAGACATCAACGGATGAATGGAAAAAGAAACAACTAGATGTCAACGGACGAATGGGAAAAACTCGACATTTACCGACATCAACGTAGAGGTGACCAGACATCAACGGATGACCGGGAAGACTCAACCATACATCAACGGATGAATGGGAGAAAGAGATACAACCAGACGTCAACGAACGAATGGGAAAAACTCGACGTTTACCGACACCAACGGAGAGGTGACCAGACATCAACGGATGACTGGGAAGACTCAACCAGACATCAACGGATGAATGGGAGAAACTCGACGTTTACCGACACCAACGGAGAGGTGACCAGACATCAACCATCGACTTGGAGAAGCTCGACGTTTACCGACACTAACGGAGAGGTGAGCAGACATCAACGGATGATTGGAAAAAGATACAACCAGACGTCAACGGACGAATGGGAAAAACTCGACGTTTACCGACACCAACGTAGAGGTGACCAGACATCAACGGATGACTGGGAAGACTCAACCATACATCAACAGATGAATGGGAGAAACTCGACGTTTACTGACACCAACGGAGAGGTGACCAGACATCAACGGATGAATGAAAAAGGATACAACCAGACGTCAACGGACGAATGGGAAAAACTCGACGTTTACCGACACCAACGGAGAGGTGACCAGACATCAACCGATGAATGGGAAGACTCAACCATACATCAACGGACGAATGGGAGAAACAGATACAACCATACATCAACGGATGAATGGGAGAAACTCGACGTTTACCGACACCAACGGAGAGGTGACCAGACATCAACGGATGAATGGAAAAAGATACAACCAGACGTCAACGGACGAATGGGAAAAACTCGACAATTACCGACACCAACATAGAGGTGACCAGACATCAACGGATGAATGGGAAGACTCAACCATACATCAACGGACGAATGGGTGAAAGAGATACAACCAGACGTCAAAGGACGAATAGGAAAAACTCGACGTTTACCGATACCAACGGAGAGGTGACCAGACATCAACGGATGACCGGGAAGACTCAACCATACATCAACGGATGAATGGGAGAAAGAGATACAACTAGACGTCAACGGACGAATGGGAAAAACTCGACGTTTACCGACACCAACGGAGAGGTGACCAGACATCAACGGATGACTGGGAAGACTCAACCAGACATCAACGGATGAATGGGAGAAACTCGACGTTTACCGACACCAACGGAGAGGTGACCAGACATCAACCGATGACTTGGAGAAGCTCGACGTTTACCGACACTAACGGAGAGGTGACCAGACATCAACGGATGACTGGAAAAAGATACAACCAGACGTCAACGGACGAATGGGAAAAACTCGACGTTTACTGACACCAACGGAGAGGTGACCAGACATCAACGGATGAATGGAAAAAGAGACAACCAGACGTCAACGGACGAATGGGAAAAACTCGACGTTTACCGACACCAACGGAGAGGTGACCAGACATCAACGGATGACTGGGAAGACTCAACCAGACATCAACGGATGAATGGGAGAAACTCGACATTTACCGACACCAACGGAGAGGTGACCAGACATCAACGGATGACTTGGAGAAGCTCGACGTTTACCGACACTAACGGAGAGGTGACCAGACATCAACGGATGACTGGAAAGAGATACAACCAGACGTCAACGGACGAATGGGAAAAACTCGACGTTTACCGACACCAACGGAGAGGTGACCAGACATCAACGGATGACTGGGAAGACTCAACCAGACATCAACGGATGAATGGGAGAAACTCGACGTTTACCGACACCAACGGAGAGGTGACCAGACATCAACCAATGACTTGGAGAAGCTCGACGTTTACCGACACTAACGGACAGGTGACCAGACATCAACGGATGACTGGAAAAAGATACAACCAGACGTCAACGGACGAATGGGAAAAACTCGACGTTTACCGACACCAACATAGAGGTGACCAGACATCAACGGATGACTGGGAAGACTCAACCATACATCAACGGATGAATGGGAGAAACTCGACGTTTACTGACACCAACGGAGAGGTGACCAGACATCAACGGATGAATGAAAAAAGATACAACCAGACGTCAACGGACGAATGGGAAAAACTCGACGTTTACCGACACCAACGGAGAGGTGACCAGACATCAACCGATGAATGGGAAGACTCAACCATACATCAACGGACGAATGGGAGAAACAGATACAACCATACATCAACGGATGAATGGTAGAAACTCGACGTTTACCGACACCAACGGAGAGGTGACCAGACATCAACGGATGAATGGAAAAAGATACAACCAGACGTCAACGGACGAATGGGAAAAACTCGACAATTACCGACACCAACATAGAGGTGACCAGACATCAACGGATGAATGGGAAGACTCAACCATACATCAACGGACGAATGGGTGAAAGAGATACAACCAGACGTCAACGGACGAATAGGAAAAACTCGACGTTTACCGATACCAACGGAGAGGTGACCAGACATCAACGGATGACCGGGAAGACTCAACCATACATCAACGGATGAATGGGAGAAAGAGATACAACCAGACGTCAACGGACGAATGGGAAAAACTCGACGTTTACCGACACCAATGGAGAGGTGACCAGACATCAACGGATGACTGGGAAGACTCAACCAGACATCAACGGATGAATGGGAGAAACTCGACGTTTACCGACACCAACGGAGAGGTGACCAGACATCAACCGATGACTTGGAGAAGCTCGACGTTTACCGACACTAACGGAGAGGTGACCAGACATCAACGGATGACTGGAAAAAGATACAACAAGACGTCAACGGACGAATGGGAAAAACTCGACGTTTACCGACACCAACGTAGAGGTGACCAGACATCAACGGATGACTGGGAAGACTCAACCATACATCAACGGATGAATGGGAGAAACTCGACGTTTACTGACACCAACGGAGAGGTGACCAGACATCAACGGATGAATGGAAAAAGATACAACCAGACGTCAACGGACGAATGGGAAAAACTCGACGTTTACCGACACCAACGGAGAGGTGACCAGACATCAACGGATGAATGGAAAAAGATACAACCAGACGTCATAGGAAGAATGGGAAAAACTCGACGTTTACCGACACCAACGGAGAGGTGACCAAACATCAACGGATGACTGGGAAGACTCAACCAGACATCAACGGATGAATGGGAGAAACTCGACGTTTACCGACACCAACGGAGAGGTGACCAGACATCAACCGATGACTTGGAGAAGCTCGACGTTTACCGACACTAACGGAGAGGTGACCAGACATCAACGGATGACTGGAAAAAGATACAATCAGACGTCAACGGACGAATGGGAAAAACTCGACGTTTACCGACACCAACGTAGAGGTGACCAGACATCAACGGATGACTGGGAAGACTCAACCATACATCAACGGATGAATGGGAGAAACTCGACGTTTACTGACACCAACGGAGAGGTGACCAGACATCAACGGATGAATGGAAAAAGATACAACCATACATCAACGGATGAATGGGAGAAACTCGACGTTTACCGACACCAACGGAGAGGTGACCAGACATCAACGGATGAATGGAAAAAGATACAACCAGACGTCAACGGACGAATGGGAAAAACTCGACAATTACCGACACCAACATAGAGGTGACCAAACATCAACGGATGAATGGGAAGACTCAACCATACATCAACGGACAAATGGGTGAAAGAGATACAACCAGACGTCAACGGACGAATGGGAAAAACTCGACGTTTACCGACACCAACGGAGAGGTGACCAGTTATCAACGGATGAATGAAAAAAGATACAACCAGACGTCAAGGACGAATGGGAAAAACTCGACGTTTACCGACACCAACGGAGAGGTGACCAGACATCAACCGATGAATGGGTAGACCCAACCATACATCAACGGACGAATGGGAGAAACAGATACAACCATACATCAACGGATGAATGGGAGAAACTCGACGTTTACCGACACCAACGGAGAGGTGACCAGACATCAACGGATGAATGGAAAAAGATACAACCAGACGTCAACGGACGAATGGGAAAAACTCGACAATTACCGACACCAACATAGAGGTGACCAGACATCAACGGATGAATGGGAAGACTCAACCATACATCAACGGACGAATGGGTGAAAGAGATACAACCAGACGTCAACGGACGAATAGGAAAAACTCGACGTTTACCGATACCAACGGAGAGGTGACCAGACATCAACGGATGACCGGGAAGACTCAACCATACATCAACGGATGAATGGGAGAAAGAGATACAACCAGACGTCAACGGACGAATGGGAAAAACTCGACGTTTACCGACACCAATGGAGAGGTGACCAGACATCAACGGATGACTGGGAAGACTCAACCAGACATCAACGGATGAATGGGAGAAACTCGACGTTTACCGACACCAACGGAGAGGTGACCAGACATCAACCGATGACTTGGAAAAGCTCGACGTTTACCGACACTAACGGAGAGGTGACCAGACATCAACGGATGACTGGAAAAAGATACAACCAGACGTCAACGGACGAATGGGAAAAACTCGACGTTTACCGACACCAACGTAAAGGTGACCAGACATCAACGGATGACTGGGAAGACTCAACCATACATCAACGGATGAATGAGAGAAACTCGACGTTTACTGACACCAACGGAGAGGTGACCAGACATCAACGGATGAATGGAAAAAGATACAACCAGACGTCAACGGACGAATGGGAAAAACTCGACGTTTACCGACACCAACGGAGAGGTGACCAGACATCAACGGATGAATGGAAAAAGATACAACCAGACGTCATAGGACGAATGGGAAAAACTCGACGTTTACCGACACCAACGGAGAGGTGACCAGACATCAACGGATGACTGGGAAGACTCAACCAGACATCAACGGATGAATGGGAGAAACTCGACGTTTACCGACACCAACGGAGAGGTGACCAGACATCAACCGATGACTTGGAGAAGCTCGACGTTTACCGACACTAACGGAGAGGTGACCAAACATCAATGGATGACTGGAAAAAGATACAACCAGACGTCAACGGACGAATGGGAAAAACTCGACGTTTACCGACACCAACGTAGAGGTGACCAGACATCAACGGATGACTGGGAAGACTCAACCATACATCAACGGATGAATGGGAGAAACTCGACGTTTACTGACACCAACGGAGAGGTGACCAGACATCAACGGATGAATGGAAAAAGATACAACCATACATCAACGGATGAATGGGAGAAACTCGACGTTTACCGACACCAACGGAGAGGTGACCAGACATCAACGGATGAATGGAAAAAGATACAACCAGACGTCAACGGACGAATGGGAAAAACTCGACAATTACCGACACCAACATAGAGGTGACCAGACATCAACGGATGAATGGGAAGACTCAACCATACATCATCGGACAAATGGGTGAAAGAGATACAACCAGACGTCAACGGACGAATGGGAAAAACTCGACGTTTACCGACACCAACGGAGAGGTGACCAGACATCAACGGATGACCGGGAAGACTCAACCATACATCAACGGATGAATGGGAGAAAGAGATACAACCAGACGTCAACGGACGAATGGGAAAAACTCGACGTTTACCGACACCAACGGAGAGGTGACCAGACATCAACGGATGACTGGGAAGACTCAACCAGACATCAACGGATGAATGGGAGAAACTCGACGTTTACCGACACCAACGGAGAGGTGACCAGACATCAACCGATGACTTGGAGAAGCTCGACGTTTACCGACACTAACGGAGAGGTGACCAGACATCAACGGATGACTGGAAAAAGATACAACCAGACGTCAACGGACGAATGGAAAAAACTCGACGTTTACCGACACCAACGGAGAGGTGACCAGACATCAACGGATGACTGGGAAGACTCAACCATACATCAACGGATGAATGGGAGAAACTCGACGTTTACTGACACCAACAGAGAGGTGACCAGACATCAACGGATGAATGGAAAAAGATACAAACAGACGTCAACGGACGAATGGGAAAAACTTGACGTTTACCGACACCAACGGAGAGGTGACCAGACATCAACGGATGAATGGGAAGACTCAACCATACATCAACGGACGAATGGGAGAAACAGATACAACCATACATCAACGAATGAATGGGAGAAACTCGACGTTTACCGACACCAACGGAGAGGTGACCAGACATCAACGGATGAATGGAAAAAGATACAACCAGACGTCAACGGACGAATGGGAAAAACTCGACGTTTACCGACACCAACATAGAGGTGACCAGACATCAACGGATGAATGGGAAGACTCAACCATACATCAACGGACGAATGGGTGAAAGAGATACAACCAGACGTCAACGGACGAATGGGAAAAACTTGACATTTACCGACACCAACGGAGAGGTGTCCAGACATCAACGGATGAATGGAAAAAGAAACAACCAGACGTCAACGGACGAATGGGAAAAACTCGACGTTTACCGACATCAACGTAGAGGTGACCAGACATCAACGGATGATCGGGAAGACTCAACCATACATCAACGGATGAATGGGAGAAAGAGATACAACCAGACGTCAACGGACGAATGGGAAAAACTCGACGTTTACCGACACCAACGGAGAGGTGACCAGACATCAACGGATGAATGGAAAAAGATACAACCAGACGTCAACGGACGAATGGGAAAAACTCGACGTTTACCGACACCAACGTAGAGGTGACCAGACATCAACGGATGAATGGGAAGACTCAACCATACATCAACGGACGAATGGGTGAAAGAGATACAACCAGACGTCAACGGACGAATGGGAAAAACTTGACATTTACCGACACCAACGGAGAGGTGTCCAGACATCAACGGATGAATGGAAAAAGAAACAACCAGACGTCAACGGACGAATGGGAAAAACTCGACGTTTACCGACATCAACGTAGAGGTGACCAGACATCAACGGATGATCGGGAAGACTCAACCATACATCAACGGATGAATGGGAGAAAGAGATACAACCAGACGTCAACGGACGAATGGGAAAAACTCGACGTTTACCGACACCAACGGAGAGGTGACCAGACATCAACGGATGAATGGAAAAAGATACAACCAGACGTCAACGGACGAATGGGAAAAACTCGACGTTTACCGACACCAACGTAGAGGTGACCAGACATCAACGGATGACCGGGAAGACTCAACCATAATTCAACGGATGAATGGGAGAAAGAGATACAACCAGACGTCAACGGACGAATGGGAGAAACGACGTCCAGACATCGAGAGATGATGAATGGGAAGAGAAAGAATGCTACGAACATCGAAAGATGATGTCCACAGACACCAAAAGGACCCACACAGGGATCAACACGACACCTACTGGTATCACAAGGATGACATCTACATATGTCGAGACAAGGCCAACATTTGTCAGGGGCTACGCTGAGGAGTCAAGCTTTCCTTTCGCTGACGGGTGCAGAAATAAACCTCTCTGGGGACTTATCAATCTTGAATGCTGTCTGTCAGGAGCAACTGTAGCAAATATGCCGTACAGATGTTGAACAATGATTCACCTCTGCTGGGGACCTGATCTAAGCTTGCAAGATGCTACCAATTGTGGGGAGTAGCATTTCAGGGGATACCCACTCAACTAAGGAGTCACTGGTTGGGGAAAACACCAACCTCTCAACCATGCTGGGGAAACCAACTCTAAAATCAACCCCAATGACCCAATCATTGTGTCGCATCCGCGAAAAACAACCGGCGGGCTAAAACAAAACAAACAGAGCCGCCACCGTGCGTTATTTATCCCAAAGAGGGAAAGGAAACGCTCGAAGTAAACCTGGAAAAGACATGGTCTCGCGACCAAAGAGAGATGGGATCGGGAGTCGGTTATGCGAAGGGAAGGTATTAGCACCCCTACGCATCCGTCGTACTCAACGGGATCCACGCTCAGAAAGAAAGAAAAAGGTTGCTAAAACTGCTCACAAACATCACACACACACACTGGGAACGACACAGGTAGGAGAAGAGGGGAACGGGCTCGCTAGGATATCGCATCCTATGCCTACGTATCTCATCTGGAATGAGAATCAGAGCTACCGTAGTTCGGCTCACGCACGCCGAAACAAAACACACACACACACAGGCAAACAGGGAAACCGAATGCCAATCGCTGGACTTATATCGGGCTCCGAACCAACAAACACACACATGAAACCAACTACCAATCGCTGGACTTACGTCGGACTCCAAGCACACAACAATAGGATACAGAATGCCAATCACTGGGCTTACATCCATCTCCTAACACACACAAGAAGGATAACAAACAACAAGTTACTAAGGAGTCTGGCACTCGAGCCTAGTAACTGTCAAGCAAACACACACAAAAAGAAAAAGGGTGCCCGGAGAGATCTCGTACGACCTCCTGCCTACGTACCTCATCTGGTATGAGGATCAGGGCAACGTAGTTCCCCTTAACAGGGGAGAAGCTTTCTCTTAATCAGAGACTGGGGAATGACAAACTAGAAGGGAGACTGACTCGAGCCTAATAGTTATCATGTAATCCACAATGGTCCTAGGTTGAGGTTTCTATCTAACTTGCACAGGCAGCAAGCTATCTTAATCAGCACAAACCAAGCAAACATACACAATTAGCACACACTATTATACAAACAAAGTGGGCTCACACAAAGTTAAGCTTTAGTCGAGGGGTCATGTCAACCTCAACAAACAAGCCACTTTAACCCTAACATTGAGAGTTAGGGTGAAGCAGATGAAATGGGAAGTGAGGGTAAGACCTCACAGCTCTTATCCCTGGCCTGGGAGAGCTTCAGACAAATGAAAGTGTGGGAGTTCAGAAAGTTGGAACTCTTCTCCACATATGACTAACTCAACAAAGATCTTGGGTTAATATCCACAATGCATCAACACAAGGTGTGTGAGCAAAGTGGATGACACACAGAATAACAGGAGATGGATTGCATATCTCTTTTATCTGCCAATTGCCTTATCAAAGGTCTTTTCCTGCTTGGCACAAAGATAAACAAACACAAGCATTGCCTCTTAAGGAGGACTTCAGACACGTGCCTGCCCAAGTAACAGGACAGGTCTTCCAGACTACATGAAGTCAGAGAAATTATACCTCAATGCTTAAGCAACCAAGCAAAAGCAAAAGCAAGTTCAAAAGAACTTAAGCAACTAATGTACCTGAAAAAAATCTAACTCAATCAGTATACAAGTCAAAAAGTCAAACAGACAACCAATAGTCAACAGTCAACAGTGCACAGTCAAACAAACAATGCAACAAGGTGAAATCCACAAGCTCAACTCAAATGAGATAATATCAACCTACAAAACAACTCAAGATTAGTCAACATCAAACAATTAACCAACTCAAATGAGTGAATCAATTCCATCATGGCCATGTACTTCTTAACCTGAAAACAAAGCTCAACTGTGAGAGGCAAACCACTAGGACAAGGCCTAGGGTCAAAGAGGGAGAAATAATTCAAAACAGAACATGAAATTCAGCATGAATCAACCTCAACCAATTAATAACATAATCCAAAAGGTCTCATGTCAATAACATCAACCAAATTCATTTCATGAATCAAATATGGCAAGGTATGCAAGTTGAAAGCACATTGAAGCAACAGAATGAACAAATGCACATCAATTCAAAAATGATTCAATTAATCTCAAGAAAAATCATGGCTAAACAGAACACACAACATGATCATCACACAAAGAATTAGGGCAATTGGACATGATTAGGCATGGTAATCAAATTCATCAAGTCAAGGCAATCAAAACAAGCTCAAATAGGACACAACTTGGCATATCAACTTAGCACAAGCCTAAAACAGAATTGGAACATGATAAAGACCTCAAACCAAAGCCAAAACAAACTTCAACATGTCTAGAAACAATATGCAAAATTTCACATCCATAGGATAAAACATAAGCATTGCACAAGTGATTGAAATTCAAGACTATCCAAAAGTGTACAAATGACCATCCAGAATGAAAAATCTCAAACAAATCAGAAATGAATCCAAAAATTCCAAGAAAATTCATGATCAATGACAACATCCATAAGAAGCATCACACCAGAAATCAAGGCATTTGGAATTTATTTGGCATGTCAAACAAATTAATCAAGTTGAGCAAGCAAAGGTGTGACACACATTGTCTCACCTACATTCACAAGATCATATCTCAGCAATGGCACATGATAAAATTGCAAACTCAACACCAAAATGTCCAGCATGAATTCTATTTTAAGCATCTCAAATTTCATAGGCATTGGATAAAAACTCATCATTTCACAAAGGATATGGCAAGCAAGGTACAAAATATGATACATGCACACAAACCCTAGGCCAAATCATTTTCCATCCAAGCACAATTTCTGGAAAAATGCTCATAAAAAACAAGAAACAATAGGGAGCATGATGCAAAAATTCCCACATTATTTGGATGAATATTTATTTAGTTATGAATTTTTTAAAGTGAAAGGAAAAATAAAAAATGCATGAAAAGTATGTATAGAATATCATGGAGGGAAAATGTAAAAAAAACACAAAAGGCATTTGAATTTGTGGTAGAGGCCGGAATCGAACACGACACAAATTTGAATTAAAGCGCCCAAAGTGAAACGCGCCGTTTCACTTAAGCAGACGTGGCCAGGTTAAGCAATGAGGACCAATCAAAAGGCCACGCAAGCGCTGAGTTTGACCAATACATGTCCATAAACACATAAACACATGCAAAAACGCGCTGGAATGGATCAAACAGAATTCTGGACATGAAACCCTAGCAACTTCATCGTGTTCTTCATGGATGATGAACAAATTTCTCAGAAATGCAAAATAACCATATCATCGTGTTCATCTTTTAACACACAACATGAATCCAGGCTTACTTTAACCTAATTCCACACATATTCAAGGAATCGAGCAAAAGAATGTTCATACATCAAACTTTAAATCACAATATCTACTTCAATACTGCATGGAAATCATTGATCTAAAGCTCAGCTTGCTCAGTGTTCAAAGATCTACAACTATCACCTATCAATTTCACGAATTAAGGGAATCGAATTCTGACCTTGTTGAAGATGCAGAAGTGGAATTGGTGATTTCAGGCCTTGAACAGCTCAAACAGATGCTCCAAAGCTCTTATATGATTGAATGGATGAAGGTTTGTGACTTAATCTTGCACGATCTTGCCAGAATTTCCAACTGCCATGGATGAGTGCAAGCTTCGAGTTGCTTCAAATCTGCATGAATTGTGATGGTTCTTGCTTCAAACATGCGCCATAATCCTTCCAGATGATGATTTGATCAATGGATGATGAATTGGTTTGAAGAAAATTGCAAAAGCTTGAGAGAGAAAATGTGAAGAAAATTTTCAGATCTGAAAATGTGATGATGTTAATGCTGAATTCTGTTAGGATTAGCTATATATAGGTCCTGTTAATCCAACCCTTAATCATGTTTAACCATATGGTAAGTGGATTAGTGAGAATGGAGTGTTTAGGCAAATTTGCAATTTCACCCTTTATGCATGAAATGAATGGAACAGTACACGAATTCTTGATCAAATTCACTCAAAAGTTCATTTTAGAGCCAATGTAAGTGTTGGAATGTGAAAACAATGCATTATTTTTAAATTTGCATTTTCCCTCCAAAATTCAAATGAAAAACCAAAAAAAAATGTGATGGAAATGCATGGCATGTGATGCATGATTTGGATAGTGTATGTCAAGACATGAATGTTGCAAAAAGAGCCATCTCATTTGGACATTTGGTATGAAGGTTATGCATGTTTGAAGTTCAAATTCACTTGGCCATGATTGATCCATATCTTTTCAACCACACATGAGAAATTGATGATCTTGGACTTTTTGGAAATGGGAGAGCAAGATCTACAACTTTAATGTTCAACAAAATTTCATTTGAAGCTTTCTTGATGATGTAATCTTGAGTTGAAAACCTTTCCATTTTTGGCAACTGATTAGGGTTGACCAGAGGTCAAAACCCTAATCCCAAAGAAGCTGATCAGGAATAATGAACCTCTTGGTGATGATAAGACCATGATGATGGTGATGTATTACTTCAACCAAGATAACACCCAATCTCCTTGAGGAACCAAGAACCCTAATTGAAGCACAAACCCTCAGATGGCTAGTGATCAATTCATGAAACCCTCAAGCTTGAATCTTTTAACCTCTTTATCTTCTGAGCAAGACTTAGGAGGATGACTTGCTTATTGTTCCCACATGATATGAAAATATGTAATGACTAATGCCCTAAAAATGAAATGCAATATGCTAAGCTAGTCCCAAGAGAGGAGGGAAAATTTTGAGGTGTTACACATTGCGATGCTAAACCTTTCTGAATAACATTTCCCCCTACCACATGAACCCATTCTCGGATGGTCACCACGGCTCAGGGCTAGTCTATGCTTGCAATGCTGATGCATGAGTTTTTTTTAGCGCAATGCTCCATAATCATGGAAATGCTACGCACTAATGATGCAATATGTCATGCTTATGATGAATGCATAACAACATGTCCCCTCCAGGGACAACACCGGGGAGCTCAAGGAACTCTGCTGAGGAATTCAATACCACTTCAATTTCCACCCTGCTGGGGAAAGATAACCTTTGCTGGGGATGATCTCCACCGAACCCGATCTGCTTGGGGACTACCTGTCGCATCTCGAAAAATACGATTCCTCGCGATGGTCGCGGAAAAATTTATGTTCGAACAGAGTCGCCACCCAACTTTATTTATCCCAATAAAGGGATAGGAAAATATCGATAAAACCTTTAGGAAATTGAATAATGGTCGTCGCAACCATATTCGGGTTCGGGAGTGGATTACGTAAGGGGAAGGTATTAGCACCCCTTACGTCCGTTGTACTCAACGGGACCTTTTAGTTCTAATGTGCGTTTCGAGTGTTAATTTATGTTTGTTTGTTATCTTTGGGTTATAAAATTATTAAAAATAGAAATGGATGGGAACCTTAGAAAGGGAAAGGGGAGGTTTTTTATTAGTGTGCTCGCGAAGATACATCAATCTCCTGCCTACGTATCCTTATGGTATAATAAGGAAATCAGAGCATTCGTAGTTCGGGGAACTACGGTTGGTTGGTGTCTTTTAGTGAACATATGTTTAGGTTGCATTCTAAAGGCTAAAAGTTGGCTTGTCTACTCTCAGCGGAGGCTTAAACATTTAGTTTGTTGTGCGCATTAGAAAGGATTAACAGTGTTCTTTCTGAAAAGAGTTTCAGTCACATGGGGGTGACAAGTTGGATTAATATGTCAGATGTTTTGATTGGTCGAGATGTTTTTGGTCGGATGACGATTACTCGGATAGTCGAGTAAGACAACTCGTATCCTAACAGTCGGGAAAGGGAATAGAAGACTCTAGACCACTTTCTTTTTCATCTTTAATTATAGAAAGGATTTGATAATAATTAAGGTGTTTTAAATGGATGACGAATACTCAGATAATCGAGTAAGACAACCCGTATCCTAATAATCGGGAAAAGGAATAGAAAACTCTAGACCACTTTCTCTTTCATCTAAGTGATTATAAAAATAAGTTTATGTATGGTCGATGTATTTTTAGAATGAACGACAAGTGCTTGAATGACTGAGTAAAATAACTCATATTCAAGCATTTGAGAAGAGGAATTGAAAACTCAAAACCATCTCCCTTTTCGTACAGTTTGTTATGAAAATGATTTGATTAAGTTGTATGTTTGCGGAAAAATGACAATTGTTCGACTGACCGAATAAGAGAACTCGTATTCGATCAATTGAGGAGTGAAGCTGAAAACTCAAAGTCAACTCCCTTTTCATTTAGCTTGTTTTTTAAAGTGTTTTGATTTAATCAGAGTTTGGAAGTTGGTAGAGGAACGACAATTATTTGACTAACCAAGTAAGAGAACTTGTATTCAAATAATCGAGGAGAAAAATTGAAGACTCAAAGTCATCTCCCTTTTCGTTTCTTATTATAAGATGATTCTATTTGTTTGTGCTTAGGTGGGTTAGAAATGACGATTACTTGACTAACCGAGTAAGAGAACTCGTATTCAAATAATCGAGGAGAAGAATTGAAAACTCAAAGCCATCTCCCTTTTCATTTCCAAATGAAACAGTATTTGATTGTGATCGGGCATTTTAATTTGATTTGGATAAAAATACTCGACATTTGATCGAGGTTTTAAATATGTATTTTGTGAATGAATTGAACTACTTTAGTGTATTGTTGTTCTACTCGATTAAATAAAATCGAATAGGTCTCATTGTAAGAAAGCCCAAGAGTAAGCTATGTGAGGTCGATGGCGACGCTTAAAAGCAATCGGCTTACAAGGGTGTTTGAAAATGGACTCGATTTTGAATCGAGAATTGTGTGATTTTAATGATTTATCATGATAATTAGGGAAATCAAGTGATGAAGGTTATTATGAAAATATGACTTAGAACATGATTCATACGAACCTAAAAGTTACACAAATGAGTTTAATCAATCATATACAAAAATGATAGCTCAAACAAATTTACGAATTAAATCAACGATTGATTTTAAATCTACAAATAAAGTATTAAATCCATGATTAATTTTAACTTTTACAAATAAAATATTTAAAATAATAGTTAAGTAAATAAAATAATAAAATAAAAGAAAAAATTAAGTCTATAGTAACAATAGTCTATATGTATTTTACATAAAAATAGGAGAAAACAAAATGGGTGAAAAAATAAATAGTAATAAAAAAATGGGCTTTTATCTTTCCATCACTCAATTGACTCAAAAATCTACATTTTAAATTTAGATCTAAAACAAACAATGAATCCATAATATTTAAACAAATATCCTATTAAAAACTAAATGAATTTGACTTTTTCAAACTCTTTATTTACTCTTCCTGAAAAAAGAACTTTGACAGACCAAACACAACAGGAACATTTTACAAACCCTGTTGTCAATATTTATAACAATATAAATGGCCTTTAATTTTGGAAGGTGCAACCAGTATGCAAAGTAAACTATATCATGAAATAGAAATGATACATTACTGGAGCGTAAATGCCACGACATACTCAAAGGTTACAACACCACTTCGACAACTTTCCAATCTATTTCCAAGTTGAAAACAAAAAAATGCACAATCAAGGGCACACAATAATAATTATCATTCTGATTTCAACAAAACTACAATTCCACAGAAGTTGTTATTGAAACGAAAATATAACCGACATAACAACACGACACGATAACATACGCGTGCCATTATATAAATTATTATAGAAAATCAAGAATTAGTAACAACAATGGAACATCACATACCCAACAAGTGCACCAAGTTGAAGACAAAACATTTTTGATAGTGAAATATGGAAAATGGCGATGAAATTCATAACAATTTAGTAGAAACAACCAACGATTTAAGCCAAACCGCAACAGCATAATAGATTTGTCTGAAGAAAAAAACTCGAGATCGTTACCGAAAGTGCAGGACTCCAATGCTACAAGTTGTTGTCGCACTTGTCAATGTTGTTGTCGTAAATGGTCGATCGAAGAAATTCGGCATTGAGATTTATGCAATAAAGCCGACATGTAATGCAACCATATTGAAACCAAAACAAATATTAGAGCTATAAGCATGATTTAACAGCTAGAACAAAACCAGAATATGATACCAGTTCCTGTTTATAACAGTATTTTCAACATTATAATATCGAATACCAAAACGGTATAACCCAATCGGAAAGGAAGTAAATATGCAATTGAAACAGAAATATAATCGAAACATTTACGCGTCGAAGCTGCGAATGATATTTGATTTTAAATGCGACAACTTAAGCACACAACAACAACAACAACACGATCACATTGAAAACACCCCGGAAAAGAATATTACAACATACCCATCAGCATAGATTACTGCAACCGAATCAAAACCAAAAACAGTGGTTATAACAAATAGCATAACATCCAGGAAAACATGACATAAACTGTTATACGCGATGCCAAACCATTTTAATTCCGCAGCAAGAAAATAATAGCATTAAACCTGTAACCAATCCATTGTAATCAATACTTAATTACCCCGACATAACACATCATGAAGTTTAATATGCCCACAAAATCAACATGATACGATTAACGGGACGTAAAGAGAATCACATCAACAAACCTGTTGGATATAACAATAAACAAAAGCCTTGCCCATAAGAACAATATAACACTTTGCCAAACGGAAAATCAACTGGACGTGCCAAATATAAGTTGCAATTCAATATGTATAATGCTCACAAATTATCATAACAGCAAAAACCTTCTAAAGTTAGTTACCGCAACACCTTGTTAAGATAATCTACAAACTAAAATACAATATGAAATCAGTAGAGAACAATGAGGCCAAAGTCGTATTCAAACCGACTATCAAATGGAATCAATTTCAGAATATCCATATTACTATAATAGTTGCAACAATTTGTGATACAAGAGAAATCAACACAAACCAGTGATAAAAGTTTATCGTAATAACAGAGTTACTCTCAAAACAAACCAGTGATAAAATTTTACTGTAATAACAGAGTTATTCTCAAAACAAACCAGTGATGAAAGTTTACTGTAATAACAGAGTTATTATCGAAACAAACCAGTGATAAGAGTTTACTGTAGTAACATAGTTATTCTCAAAATAAACCAGTAACAAAATTTTACTGTAATAACAGAGTTATTCTCAAAACCACAACACAGTAAGGATACGAAATCGAGATTTTTACCGAAATTGTGTCACTACTGTCATTTGTTGTCGTTGCAGAGCTGAAAGGTTTGTTGCTTGGTTTCGTCGGTTGTGGAAGCACGGCGGAAAGAAACGAGGCGAAGTTGCTCAAATTCCCGTTGTTGCGGAAACATGGGTTGAGTCGAGGTTGTAGTTGACGGTGTGAATAGTGAATTCGAACACGAACGGAGGTTTATTGGTGATGAGCTGAGCCGTGTCGATTCCGGCGGAAGGAAAAAGATGAGCGAGGCGATGGTGTCGATGTGGTGTTATGCAGCGGGTTTTGAAGGTGTGCCGACAATGGTGTTTTTCGCCGGTTTTGTGAGGGATTTGGATGGTTGGATCGGCGGGTGTTGTGGTGTTTAACGGCAAACCGTGAGGTTACGTTTTCTCGTTGATGGCTGGTTTACTTGGTGAGTTTTGTGGAGTGTTCAGGTGAGTGAGGGGTTTGGTTTGTTAGTGGAGGTGTGTGTTGATGTATGGGAGGAAGGAAGTTCACGGTGAAACGGAGGTGGGTGGTGACCGAAAGTTACGTGGGTGTCGCGCTCAGGGGAAGACGAAGAGGTTTCTTTTATTTTTCTGTTTTATATTTTTTATCCTCTCTGTTTTCCAGCCAGGGGTTTAAAATGTGATGGAGATCAGGTTGAGAATCCGGTTTGTGTTTTAATTGTGTGAGGATGGAGTTTTTTTGAGATGAACAGTGGGAGCCTTAAAAAGAGGAACTGTTTTTGCGTTTTTTCTCCCCCTTTCTTTTTACTGTGTATGGGATATAGATAATAGTGGTAGGAGTATCAGTAGGAGCATCCCCCTGTGTGCCCTTTTTCCTTATTTTCCGCTGAGAGAGAGTTATTAGTGTAGATAGCCTCTCTCTCTTTCTTCCTCTTTTGTCTTTTTTTCACAGAAAAAACGTTGAGTGTGTTATTAAATAAGGGGATTGAGAAAGATTTTAAGTATGGTCAACGTGAATGACAAGGTGATAGGTGGCGTGCAGAGTGAGGGAAACGTGAGAGAGTGAAGGAAATCTGTGTGAGAGAGAAAATGTATCATAATTTTATTTTTCTTTTCTTTTTATATTACTAATTCTTATTATATATTATTTAAAGAAAAATAATGATTAGATAATAATTTAATTTAGAAAAATATAATAATAAGATAAATCCCTAATTTTGGATACTAGAATAAAATAAAAGACCGATTATAAATGGAAGTCGGAAGAAAATTTGCTCGAAAAATTAAATCAGACACATTAAAATGATCAGCACAAAATATACTTATTGAAAAAATACAGCGTTTCTTCAAATGCTGAAATAAATTTTCACCGGTTAAAAGCCTCAGGCGGGTCAAAATGCAACCGAAATAGTCGCTGAAAAATATAACGAGCACACCAGGTTAAACTACGTGAACCGTAGATTAATAATACTGATGTCTGTAATTTTAATTCTGAAACTTTTTACCCGCTGATTTTACATGTTCTTGAGAAATGATTTAACCAATTTGTCTGTATTTTCAATAAATTTATTCTGAATGATATTTTAGGTTTTATTCATGATGAAATGCATGTCATGTTGTGCGTATGATGCAAATAAAAAATGAAATCAGATTTACGAAAATTTAAATATGGCCGGACAAAATTGGGGTATGACAGCTGCCCCTATTTCATTATCTTGAACTAGAAGGTAAGAATGACAACAGTCTTCATACATTCGTAGTGGAAGATAATTAAATACGAAAAGACCCAAATTTTGTCTTTTTGAAATGCAAGGAAGAAATGCAGAAAGAAAATGCAGTGAGAAATACAAAAGACATTATCCCACAATAAAATGGAACACTCAAGACTTTCTGGGAGTCGTTAGAACAGTATCTTGGACGTCATAGTCGAGATATGTTAGCAATGGAATGACATCCCTAGCTAAAACTCCATATTTTCAAGATGTTAGAGCAGTATAAAGAAAATTTGGCATGAGACTCTTCATATCGATGAAGCAGCATCTCAACAGTAAAAATGAGACTCTCTGTATCGAGTCGAAGCAGCATCTTATATGATAGAATTAAAATATTCCCGCAAGGGAAAAATACTTTAATTGAATCTAAGACTTTCCGAGGATACTTAGAGCAGTATCTCTAAAAAAATCTGAAATAAGACTCTTCACATTGATGAAGCAGCATCTCAAACAGTAAAAGTGAGATTCTCTGTATCGAGTCGAAACAGCATCTTATATGATAGAATTAAGATGTTCCAGCAAGGGAAAGATACCTTAATTGAATCTAAGACTCTCCGAGGATACTTAGAGCAGTATCTCTAGAAATCTTGAAATGAGATTCTCCATATTGATGAAGCAGTATCTCAAACAGCAAAAATGAGACTCTCTGTATCGAGTCGAAGCAGCATCTTATATGATAGAATTAAGATATTCCAACAAGGGAAAGATACCTTAACCGAATCTAAGACTCTCCGAGGATATTAGAGCAGTATCTCTAAAAGAATCTGAAATGAGACTCTTCATATTGATGAAGCAGTATCTCAAACAGTAAAAATATGAGATTCTCTGTATCGAGTCGAAGCAGCATCTTATATGATAGAATTAAGATATTCCGAATAAGGGGAATGATACCTTAATTGAATCTAAGACTCTCCGGGGATACTTAGAGCAGTACCTCTAAAAAATCTGAAATGAGACTCTTCATATTGATGAAGCAGTATCTCAAACAGTAAAAGTGAGATTCTCTGTATCGGGTCGAAGCAGCATCTTTACGATAGAATTAAGATATTCCAACAAGGGAAAGATACCTTAATTGAATCTAAGACTCTCCGAGGATATTAGAGCAGTATCTCTAAAAAAATCTGAAGTGAGACTCTTCATATTGATGAAGCAGTATCTCAAACAGTAAAAATGAGATTCTCTGTATCGAGTCGAAGCAGCATCTTATATGATAGAATTAAGATATTCCAACAAGGGAAAGATACCTTAATTGAATTTAGGACTCTCCGAGGATACTTAGAGCAGTACCTCTAAAAAATATGAAATGAGACTCTTCATATTGATGAAGCAGTATCTCAAACAGTAAAAATGAGTTTCTCGGTATCGAGTCGAAGCAGCATATCATATGATAGAATTAAGATATTCCAAACAAGGGAATGATACCTTAATTGAATCTAAGACTCTCCGAGGATACTTAAGCAGTATCTCTAAAAAGATCTGAAATGAGACTCTTCATATTGATGAAGCAGTATCTCAAACAGTAAAAGTGAGATTCTCTGTATCGGGTCGAAGCAGCATCTTATATGATAGAATTAAGATATTCCGAACAAGGGGAATGATACCTTAATTGAATCTAAGACTCTCCGATGATACTTAGAGCAGTACCTCTAAAAAATCTGAAATGAGACTCTTCATATTGATGAAGCAGTATCTCAAACGGTAAAAATGAGATTCTCTGTATCGAGTCGAAGCAGCATCTTATATGATAGAATTAAGATATTCCAAACAAGGGAAAAATACCTTAATTGAATCTAAGACTCTCCGAGGATATTAGAGCAGTATCTCTAAAAAAATCTGAAATGAGACTCTTCATATTTATGAAGCAGCATCTCAAACAGTAAAAATGAGATTCTCTGTATCGGGTTGAAACAGCATCTTATATGATAGAATTAAGATATTCCAAACAAGGGAATGATACTTTTATTGAATCTAAGACTCTCCGAGGATACTTAGAGCAGTATCTCTAAAAAACAAATGAGATTCTTCAAATTGATGAAGCAATATCTCAAACAGAGAGATGAGATTCTTCAGATAAATGAAGCAGTATCTCAAATATTCGTCTGTTGGGGGAATTTTTGAACAGACTTCCTTTGAGGGAGATTTACTAGAAATGCTCTACAGAGGAAAAATCTCATAAGAGACTTTTTAGGGTAACCTCTGCTTGGGGAGCAATGACTGTAAAGAAAAATGCTGGGAACATCATTATTAATCATAAAGTTGAAAAATGAGTTGCTGAGAAACAATCCCACGAGCATATGCAGGGTAATAACTACATGTGGAAATGAGGAATGTCCAAGATATGTATGAATGACCTTGGATCCTGATACTTTATGTTTGATTTTTGTATGATGTCCCACTTTAGGTGGGAATACCATGCATAGGATGGTGCATGAGATGCATGCAAGTATGCAATTGCTGGGGATATTTGGGATGTGCATATAGGAATGCGGATGATCTTTGTTTTGTTGAAATTTCCATTTTGTGGGAGTGTTATGCATGAGTATGCTGATGATTGATATGACTGTGTTTTTTTGAATTTTCTGTTTGGTAGGAAAACCATGTATGGGTGATTCGTGTGATGCATGTGGGAATGCAACTGGGTAATTGGATGTCTTTGTAGGGTTTAATTCTTGATTGCCAATGAGATTGGACTTTAAATGGTAACTGCCAAATGAGAACTAGTGAAGGAGATTGAACTGCCTGATGAGGACAACACTCAAAGAGTATGTTACCAGACGCAAACTGGTGAAAATAATTGAAATGTCAGACGAGACTGAATTTGTTTTTGTTTGTCAAACGGGAACTGACTTTTTTAAAATAGGCTACCAGACGAGAACTGGTGAAAATAATTGACTACCAGACGAGAACTGGTATCGAAATAAGTGACCTACCAGACGAGAACTGGTATTAAGAGATAATTTACCAGACGAGAACTGGTATTTGGCAAATGATTTATCATGCAAGAACTGATTTTTGATATAGTTCGCCAGACGAGAACTGGACTTTGGAAATAAATCGCCAGACGAGAACTGAACTTTGGAAATAAATTTCGAGACGGGAACTGGGCTTTTGAAAAAGGTTGCCAGACGGGAACTGGGCTTTGAAATAAAATTCCAGACAGGAACTGGCCCTTGAAATAAATTTCCAAGCGAGAACTGGACTTTGAAAAAGGTTGCCAGACGGGAACTGGGTTTGAAATAAATTGCCAAACGGGAACTGGGCTTTTGAAAAAGATTGCCAGACGGGAACTGGGCTTTGAAATAAATTGTCAGACGGGAACTGGACCTTGAAATAAATTTCCAGACGAGAACTGGGCTTTGAAATAATTTGCCAAACGAGAATTGGACTTTGGCGTCAGATTTTGGGTTTCAAGGCTTTTTGATGTCGGGTTCATGTTATGGGTTATGCCTGATAAATGATATGATATGCATGGCTTTATGCTAGAGCAAAGCGACATGACTAATGCATGATGATGATTTATGTAATGATTGGAAGGTTTCCAAAAAGGCTTCTATCTGTCAAAAGGTTATTTTATGGGGTGGTAGCATGATTCCCCAACACTCATCTTGAACTCTGCATTTGCTGACTTGCGAAAAAAGCTTTTGCTTGAACTGCTTGAAAACATGGAGAGGACTCACTCTTGTATGGCTCATCTTTCCCCAATGTGATGGGCCTATGCAAAATATTTGCCTCGAAAGGATTTTGAAAACAATTGTGTCGTAATTTGGAAATGGATTGCCCCAGAATTTTGATCCATGAAAGGATTTAACCTTGGTTAACCGACTCTTGGAGTGGTTGACTTCTCTGTGCTCTTGAGGTAGCTTGCCCTGGTATGAGCGTTGGAGCGACTTAACTCACCCTAACTGAACATTGAGGGGGTTTTCCCTGGCCAACATAACCTCTAGGTGATCTGCCCCTAGTTAATATAATTTTGAGATGATTTGCTCTGATCAACTGATTCTTGAAATGATTTGCACATTTATTAACAGATGTTGGAGACTGTTTAAGACTGACCAATTCTTGGAGTAATTTTCCTATGATCAACTGATGTTTAGGTGGCATGCACCTGATTTGTGGGTTATGAGGTAGTCTTGATTCGGGTTAGCACCAACGAATGTCCAAGCTCCTCTGATTGTTCCTTATTGTTGGAATTTCCCTGACGTTAAGTACTGACTTGCAGTTAAAATTATTTATTCAAAAATGGTAATTTTAATGTGATACTCATGCAAGTTTTGAAAAGAATTTATTTGAATGATGTGATAATGTGTGACGAGTGGACCATGGGTCCAAATGTAATGCTGATTTAGCAATTTAAAGTGTGAAACACACAGCGAGAATAATGACATTGATGTTGAATATTTGCAAATCTTTAGGAGTCAGTTTACGCAACCTTGTTGTAGTATGCTTTCGGAATAAACCCTACCTCAATTAGGTCTTTTGAGGGTTGTAACGTGGCTTGGTTCATGGTTATTGAAACAAAAGGATATAAGGCTCAAAGTTTATTTTAACCCACCCCTTCTTCATGATGATCTCCAATCCTACGTTCAAGTAATTCAACCTACACATTCGTCTTTTTTGAAGGTGTAAGGATAAAGATGATGATTCAAAGTCTCTTGAAATGACAGTCAGTTTATTTCATTTTCTGGATGTCGGTGACCCTTTGATTCTTGATATGGTGGTCACTAAATCTTGTTTTTATTTTGTTGAGGGTTTTCGTGACCTCCTTTGATTTTTGTTGATCCCTAACTTTTGCATGGACCGCTTTTTGAAGCTTTAGTCCATCGGGATTGCCCCTATTTTTGCCTAAGTCTACTTTTGGGGTATCGACTTAGCGGGCTTTTCTTTGATTCTTTTTTGAAAATTTGTGACTGCCAAGTCAATGGTCATTCGGAGAACAACCAACATAACTTTTTGATTTTTCAAGGTTCCTTCGACACTTTAGGATGTGTGCGAAGAATGGCATGTAGTTGATCCACATATTGGATATTTCATCTTGTGATTTGAATGCATAGTCAGATTAACTGAACACTACCCTGCCCCAGGTTTAATGTAAGGTTTTTTTAGATCCGAAAGAAACTTCTACTTCTAGGCTCGAAGTGGTTGACTAGGGATTAACTCCTTATCTCTCTACTGTTTGGGGATTTGAAACAATGCCTGTACATCATCAGTAGGATTTTATCCGAAAGCATACAGTCAGCAATTACGGGTATTTTGTTTTCGTCATCCTCCCTCAAATCTTTGCTAAAACAAAAATTATGATAAAGAAAAGTGAATGGGAGAAATAATGATGTATTTTTGTTTTTGATATAAGAGAAGAAAAATGAGCGAATGCGAGATAATTAATTCAAAACATGCATCATTACTTCATCAATATTACCATTAAAAACAACAATGTTTAAACACAAGCAGCTTTTAACAACAAAGAAATTACAAATGCAAAAATAGAAACAAATCAGTCCAACGATTGTCCGTGTTGAGGATGTCTTCCTTTTTTGATGAAACTATCATAGCTTCCACAAGTTAGTCTAGCTGATTTTTTATCGAGTCCACATCTCCTCCCAATGCAATATGACTTTGCTCCAACGGATCCATGATCTTTCAAGAGCTACTTCAAGTCTGATATGAGCATCGGGAAATCAACTGCAGGCTATGGACGAAGGGTGGATGAGTTTTTTTGTATTTATTTTTGGTGAAAATGATATGAAATGTATGATGATGAATGTGAATGCAATGATATGTGTATGAATGTAGTGACATGTTTAGGATCATAAGTTCAAAGTGTTCTCAGATGGATCAGAATAACGGGTAAATGACAGATATCTCTGATTAATGGAACCCCATGGGTAGGCTCTATAATTGGTAGGTTCCCAGAGTCATGGATATTTCTTGAGGACGTCACTGCCGTGACGAAAACTCGTCGGACAATAATATCCTTAAGAAGATCTCGTCTAGGTGAGGTCTTCGTATTGTCCCAACAAGGAAAACTCCATGAGGATTCTACTACACGACTCTCGAGTCCAGGGTTCTAACAAGGTTCTCAGAGTCATAGATCGAGGTTGGAAATATTACTGTAAGATAGTAATACGTCCAAGGGATCTCATCTGATTGGGGCTTTCGTATTAACCCAACAAGTCTGAAACTTTGTAGTTTAATACAACATAACCACCGGATATAGTGGGTTAAAAGGTCCCTAGAGTCATTGATCCAACTTGAAAATACTATCGTCGTGACGAAGACTCGTCGGAAAATAATATCTCAAGAGAATCTCCTCTAGGCGGGGTCTTCGTTTCTTCCCAACAAGGAAGACTCCTTGTGAGCGCCCACTACGCAACCACCAACTTAATCTTATGGTTTTTCTCAGACTCGGGTGGAGAGCTTATCTCACAAAGCACCCCCAACAGAGAGCCCCAAATAAGACATAGTCAATAAATCACAATACAATAATTACAACAGAATAATAATAACAGAATAATAATAACAGAATAAAAATAACAGACAAACAAACAAGATTAACACAAAATACAAAAACTAAACTAAATTAGGCTTCACTCTCTTTTGCTTGGAGCTAGTCCCCAGCAGAGTCGCCATCTGTCGCATCTTGAAAAATACGATTCCTCGCGATGGTCGCGGAAAAATTTATGTTCGAACAGAGTCGCCACCGAACTTTATTTATCCCAATAAAGGGATAGGAAAATATCGATAAAACCTTTAGGAAATTGAATAATGGTCGTCGCAACCATATTCGGGTTCGGGAGTGGATTACGTAAGGGGAAGGTATTAGCACCCCTTACGTCCGTTGTACTCAACGGGAACCTTTTAGTTCTAATGTGCGTTTCGAGTGTTAATTTATGTTTGTTTGTTATCTTTGGGTTATAAAATTATTAAAAATAGAAATGGATGGGAACCTTAGAAAGGGAAAGGGGAGGTTTTTTATTAGTGTGCTCGCGAAGATACATCAATCTCCTGCCTACGTATCCTTATGGTATAATAAGGAAATCAGAGCATTCGTAGTTCGGGGAACTACGGTTGGTTGGTGTCTTTTAGTGAACATATGTTTAGGTTGCATTCTAAAGGCTAAACGTTGGCTTGTCTACTCTCAGCGGAGGCTTAAACATTTAGTTTGTTGTGCGCATTAGAAAGGATTAACAGTGTTCTTTCTGAAAAGAGTTTCAGTCACATGGGGGTGACAAGTTGGATTAATATGTCAGATGTTTTGATTGGTCGAGATGTTTTTGGTCGGATGACGATTACTCGGATAGTCGAGTAAGACAACTCGTATCCTAACAGTCGGGAAAGGGAATAGAAGACTCTAGACCACTTTCTTTTTCATCTTATTATGATAGAATTAAAATATTCCAGCAAGGGAAAAATACTTTAATTGAATCTAAGACTTTCCGAGGATACTTAGAGCAGTATCTCTAAAAAAATCTGAAATATGACTCTTCACATTGATGAAGCAGCATCTCAAACAGTAAAAGTGAGATTCTCTGTATCGAGTCGAAACAACATCTTATATGATAGAATTAAGATGTTCCAGCAAGGGAAAGATACCTTAATTGAATCTAAGACTCTCCGAGGATACTTAGAGCAGTATCTCTAGAAATCTTGAAATGAGATTCTCCATATTGATGAAGCAGTATCTCAAACAGCAAAAATGAGACTCTCTGTATCGAGTCGAAGCAGCATCTTATATGATAGAATTAAGATATTCCAACAAGGGAAAGATACCTTAACCGAATCTAAGACTCTCCGAGGATATTAGAGCAGTATCTCTAAAAGAATCTGAAATGAGACTCTTCATATTGATGAAGCAGTATCTCAAACAGTAAAAATATGAGATTCTCTGTATCGAGTCGAAGCAGCATCTTATATGATAGAATTAAGATATTCCGAATAAGGGGAATGATACCTTAATTGAATCTAAGACTCTCCGGGGATACTTAGAGCAGTACCTCTAAAAAATCTGAAATGAGACTCTTCATATTGATGAAGCAGTATCTCAAACAGTAAAAGTGAGATTCTCTGTATCGGGTCGAAGCAGCATCTTATACGATAGAATTAAGATATTCCAACAAGGGAAAGATACCTTAATTGAATCTAAGACTCTCCGAGGATATTAGAGCAGTATCTCTAAAAAAATCTGAAGTGAGACTCTTCATATTGATGAAGCAGTATCTCAAACAGTAAAAATGAGATTCTCTGTATCGAGTCGAAGCAGCATCTTATATGATAGAATTAAGATATTCCAACAAGGGAAAGATACCTTAATTGAATCTAAGACTCTCCGAGGATACTTAGAGCAGTACCTCTAAAAAATATGAAATGAGACTCTTCATATTGATGAAGCAGTATCTCAAACAGTAAAAATGAGTTTCTCGGTATCGAGTCGAAGCAGCATCTCATATGATAGAATTAAGATATTCCAAACAAGGGAATGATACCTTAATTGAATCTAAGACTCTCCGAGGATACTTAAGCAGTATCTCTAAAAAGATCTGAAATGAGACTCTTCATATTGATGAAGCAGTATCTCAAACAGTAAAAGTGAGATTCTCTGTATCGGGTCGAAGCAGCATCTTATATGATAGAATTAAGATATTCCGAACAAGGGGAATGATACCTTAATTGAATCTAAGACTCTCCGATGATACTTAGAGCAGTACCTCTAAAAAATCTGAAATGAGACTCTTCATATTGATGAAGCAGTATCTCAAACGGTAAAAATGAGATTCTCTGTATCGAGTCGAAGCAGCATCTTATATGATAGAATTAAGATATTCCAAACAAAGGAAAAATACCTTAATTGAATCTAAGACTCTCCGAGGATATTAGAGCAGTATCTCTAAAAAAATCTGAAATGAGACTCTTCATATTTATGAAGCAGCATCTCAAACAGTAAAAATGAGATTCTCTGTATCGGGTCGAAACAGCATCTTATATGATAGAATTAAGATATTCCAAACAAGGGAATGATACTTTTATTGAATCTAAGACTCTCCGAGGATACTTAGAGCAGTATCTCTAAAAAACAAATGAGATTCTTCAAATTGATGAAGCAATATCTCAAACAGAGAGATGAGATTCTTCAGATAAATGAAGCAGTATCTCAAATATTCGTCTGTTGGGGGAATTTTTGAACAGACTTCCTTTGAGGGAGATTTACTAGAAATGCTCTACAGAGGAAAAATCTCATAAGAGACTTTTTAGGGTAACCTCTGCTTGGGGAGCAATGACTGTAAAGAAAAATGCTGGGAACATCATTATTAATCATAAAGTTGAAAAATGAGTTGCTGAGAAACAATCCCACGAGCATATGCAGGGTAATAACTACATGTGGAAATGAGGAATGTCCAAGATATGTATGAATGACCTTGGATCCTGATACTTTATGTTTGATTTTTGTATGATGTCCCACTTTAGGTGGGAATACCATGCATAGGATGGTGCATGAGATGCATGCAAGTATGCAATTGCTGGGGATATTTGGGATGTGCATGTAGGAATGCGGATGATCTTTGTTTTGTTGAAATTTCCATTTTGTGGGAGTGTTATGCATGAGTATGCTGATGATTGATATGACTGTGTTTTTTGAATTTTCTGTTTGGTAGGAAAACCATGTATGGGTGATTCGTGTGATGCATGTGGGAATGCAACTGGGTAATTGGATGTCTTTGTAGGGTTTAATTCTTGATTGCCAATGAGATTGGACTTTAAATGGTAACTGCCAAATGAGAACTAGTGAAGGAGATTGAACTGCCTGATGAGGACAACACTCAAAGAGTATGTTACCAGACGCAAACTGGTGAAAATAATTGAAATGTCAGACGAGACTGAATTTGTTTTTGTTTGTCAAACGGGAACTGACTTTTTTAAAATAGGCTACCAGACGAGAACTGGTGAAAATAATTGACTACCAGACGAGAACTGGTATCGAAATAAGTGACCTACCAGACGAGAACTGGTATTAAGAGATAATTTACCAGACGAGAACTGGTATTTGGCAAATGATTTATCATGCAAGAACTGATTTTTGATATAGTTCGCCAGACGAGAACTGGACTTTGGAAATAAATCGCCAGACGAGAACTGAACTTTGGAAATAAATTTCGAGACGGGAACTGGGCTTTTGAAAAAGGTTGCCAGACGGGAACTGGGCTTTGAAATAAAATTCCAGACAGGAACTGGCCCTTGAAATAAATTTCCAAGCGAGAACTGGACTTTGAAAAAGGTTGCCAGACGGGAACTGGGTTTGAAATAAATTGCCAAACGGGAACTGGGCTTTTGAAAAAGATTGCCAGACGGGAACTGGGCTTTGAAATAAATTGTCAGACGGGAACTGGACCTTGAAATAAATTTCCAGACGAGAACTGGGCTTTGAAATAATTTGCCAAACGAGAATTGGACTTTGGCGTCAGATTTTGGGTTTCAAGGCTTTTTGATGTCGGGTTCATGTTATGGGTTATGCCTGATAAATGATATGATATGCATGGCTTTATGCTAGAGCAAAGCGACATGACTAATGCATGATGATGATTCATGTAATGATTGGAAGGTTTCCAAAAAGGCTTCTATCTGTCAAAAGGTTATTTTATGGGGTGGTAGCATGATTCCCCAACACTCATCTTGAACTCTGCATTTGCTGACTTGCGAAAAAAGCTTTTGCTTGAACTGCTTGAAAACATGGAGAGGACTCACTCTTGTATGGCTCATCTTTCCCCAATGTGATGGGCCTATGCAAAATATTTGCCTCGAAAGGATTTTGAAAACAATTGTGTCGTAATTTGGAAATGGATTGCCCCAGAATTTTGATCCATGAAAGGATTTAACCTTGGTTAACCGACTCTTGGAGTGGTTGACTTCTCTGTGCTCTTGAGGTAGCTTGCCCTGGTATGAGCGTTGGAGCGACTTAACTCACCCTAACTGAACATTGAGGGGGTTTTCCCCTGGCCAACATAACCTCTAGGTGATCTGCCCCTAGTTAATATAATTTTGAGATGATTTGCTCTGGATCAACTGATTCTTGAAATGATTTGCACATTTATTAACAGATGTTGGAGACTGTTTAAGACTGACCAATTCTTGGAGTAATTTTCCTATGATCAACTGATGTTTAGGTGGCATGCACCTGATTTGTGGGTTATGAGGTAGTCTTGATTCGGGTTAGCACCAACGAATGTCCAAGCTCCTCTGATTGTTCCTTATTGTTGGAATTTCCCTGACGTTAAGTACTGACTTGCAGTTAAAATTATTTATTCAAAAATGGTAATTTTAATGCGATACTCATGCAAGTTTTGAAAAGAATTTATTGGAATGATGTGATAATGTGTGACGAGTGGACCATGGGTCCAAATGTAATGCTGATTTAGCAATTTAAAGTGTGAAAGACACAGCGAGAATAATGACATTGATGTTGAATATTTGCAAATCTTTAGGAGTCAGTTTACGCAACCTTGTTGTAGTATGCTTTCGGAATAAACCCTACCTCAATTAGGTCTTTTGAGGGTTGTAACGTGGCTTGGTTCATGGTTATTGAAACAAAAGGATATAAGGCTCAAAGTTTATTTTAACCCACCCCTTCTTCATGATGATCTCCAATCCTACGTTCAATTAATTCAACCTACACATTCGTCTTTTTTGAAGGTGTAAGGATAAAGATGATGATTCAAAGTCTCTTGAAATGACAGTCACTTTATTTCATTTTCTGGATGTCGGTGACCCTTTGATTCTTGATATGGTGGTCACTAAATCTTGTTTTTATTTTGTTGAGGGTTTTCGTGACCTCCTTTGATTTTTCTTGATCCCTAACTTTTGCATGGACCGCTTTTTGAAGCTTTAGTCCATCGGGATTGCCCCTATTTTTGCCTAAGTCTACTTTTGGGGTATCGACTTAGCGGGCTTTTCTTTGATTCTTTTTTGAAAATTTGTGACTGCCAAGTCAATGGTCATTCGGAGAACAACCAACATAACTTTTTGATTTTTCAAGGTTCCTTCGACACTTTAGGATGTGTGCGAAGAATGGCATGTAGTTGATCCACATATTGGATATTTCATCTTGTGATTTGAATGCATAGTCAGATTAACTGAACACTACCCTGCCCCAGGTTTAATGTAAGGTTTTTTTAGATCCGAAAGAAACTTCTACTTCTAGGCTCGAAGTGGTTGACTAGGGATTAACTCCTTATCTCTCTAGTGTTTGGGGATTTGAAACAATGCCTGTACATCATCAGTAGGATTTTATCCGAAAGCATACAGTCAGCAATTACGGGTATTTTGTTTTCGTCATCCTCCCTCAAATCTTTGCTAAAACAAAAATTATGATAAAGAAAAGTGAATGGGAGAAATAATGATGTATTTTTTGTTTTTGATATAAGAGAAGAAAAATGAGCGAATGCGAGATAATTAATTCAAAACATGCATCATTACTTCATCAATATTACCATTAAAAACAACAATGTTTAAACACAAGCAGCTTTTAACAACAAAGAAACTACAAATGCAAAAATAGAAACAAATCAGTCCAACGATTGTCCGTGTTGAGGATGTCTTCCTTTTTTGATGAAACTATCATAGCTTCCACAAGTTAGTCTAGCTGATTTTTTATCGAGTCCACATCTCCTCCCAATGCAATATGACTTTGCTCCAACGGATCCATGATCTTTCAAGAGCTACTTCAAGTCTGATATGAGCATCGGGAAATCAACTGCAGGCTATGGACGAAGGGTGGATGAGTTTTTTTGTATTTATTTTTTGGTGAAAATGATATGAAATGTATGATGATGAATGTGAATGCAATGATATGTGTATGAATGTAGTGACATGTTTAGGATCATAAGTTCAAAGTGTTCTCAGATGGATCAGAATAACGGGTAAATGACAGATATCTCTGATTAATGGAACCCCATGGGTAGGCTCTATAATTGGTAGGTTCCCAGAGTCATGGATATTTCTTGAGGACGTCACTGCCGTGACGAAAACTCGTCGGACAATAATATCCTTAAGAAGATCTCGTCTAGGTGAGGTCTTCGTATTGTCCCAACAAGGAAAACTCCATGAGGATTCTACTACACGACTCTCGAGTCCAGGGTTCTAACAAGGTTCTCAGAGTCATAGATCGAGGTTGGAAATATTACTGTAAGATAGTAATACGTCCAAGGGATCTCATCTGATTGGGGCTTTCGTATTAACCCAACAAGTCTGAAACTTTGTAGGTTAATACTACATAACCACCGGATATAGTGGGTTAAAAGGTCCCTAGAGTCATTGATCCAACTTGAAAATACTATCGTCGTGACGAAGACTCGTCGGAAAATAATATCTCAAGAGAATCTCCTCTAGGCGGGGTCTTCGTTTCTTCCCAACAAGGAAGACTCCTTGTGAGCGCCCACTACGCAACCACCAACTTAATCTTATGGTTTTTCTCAGACTCGGGTGGAGAGCTTATCTCACAAAGCACCCCCAACAGAGAGCCCCAAATAAGACATAGTCAATAAATCACAATACAATAATTACAACAGAATAATAATAATAGAATAAAAATAACAGACAAACAAACAAGATTAACACAAAATACAAAAACTGAACTAAATTAGGCTTCACTCTCTTTTGCTTGGAGCTAGTCCCCAGCAGAGTCGCCATCTGTCGCATCTCGAAAAATACGATTCCTCGCGATGGTCGCGGAAAAATTTATGTTCGAACAGAGTCGCCACCGAACTTTATTTATCCCAATAAAGGGATAGGAAAATATCGATAAAACCTTTAGGAAATTGAATAATGGTCGTCGCAACCATATTCGGGTTCGGGAGTGGATTACGTAAGGGGAAGGTATTAGCACCCCTTACGTCCGTTGTACTCAACGGGAACCTTTTAGTTCTAATGTGCGTTTCGAGTGTTAATTTATGTTTGTTTGTTATCTTTGGGTTATAAAATTATTAAAAATAGAAATGGATGGGAACCTTAGAAAGGGAAAGGGGAGGTTTTTTATTAGTGTGCTCGCGAAGATACATCAATCTCCTGCCTACGTATCCTTATGGTATAATAAGGAAATCAGAGCATTCGTAGTTCGGGGAACTACGGTTGGTTGGTGTCTTTTAGTGAACATATGTTTAGGTTGCATTCTAAAGGCTAAACGTTGGCTTGTCTACTCTCAGCGGAGGCTTAAACATTTAGTTTGTTGTGCGCATTAGAAAGGATTAACAGTGTTCTTTCTGAAAAGAGTTTCAGTCACATGGGGGTGACAAGTTGGATTAATATGTCAGATGTTTTGATTGGTCGAGATGTTTTTGGTCGGATGACGATTACTCGGATAGTCGAGTAAGACAACTCGTATCCTAACAGTCGGGAAAGGGAATAGAAGACTCTAGACCACTTTCTTTTTCATCTTTAATTATAGAAAGGATTTGATAATAATTAAGGTGTTTTAAATGGATGACGAATACTCAGATAATCGAGTAAGACAACCCGTATCCTAATAATCGGGAAAAGGAATAGAAAACTCTAGACCACTTTCTCTTTCATCTAAGTGATTATAAAAATAAGTTTATGTATGGTCGATGTATTTTTAGAATGAACGACAAGTGCTTGAATGACTGAGTAAAATAACTCATATTCAAGCATTTGAGAAGAGGAATTGAAAACTCAAAACCATCTCCCTTTTCGTACAGTTTGTTATGAAAATGATTTGATTAAGTTGTATGTTTGCGGAAAAATGACAATTGTTCGACTGACCGAGTAAGAGAACTCGTATTCGATCAATTGAGGAGTGAAGCTGAAAACTCAAAGTCAACTCCCTTTTCATTTAGCTTGTTTTTGAAAGTGTTTTGATTTAATCAGAGTTTGGAAGTTGGTAGAGGAACGACAATTATTTGACTAACCAAGTAAGAGAACTTGTATTCAAATAATCGAGGAGAAAAATTGAAGACTCAAAGTCATCTCCCTTTTCGTTTCTTATTATAAGATGATTCTATTTGTTTGTGCTTAGGTGGGTTAGAAATGACGATTACTTGACTAACCGAGTAAGAGAACTCGTATTCAAATAATCGAGGAGAAGAATTGAAAACTCAAAGCCATCTCCCTTTTCATTTCCAAATGAAACAGTATTTGATTGTGATCGGGCATTTTAATTTGATTTGGATAAAAATACTCGACATTTGATCGAGGTTTTAAATTTGTATTTTGTGAATGAATTGAACTACTTTAGTGTATTGTTGTTCTACTCGATTAAATAAAATCGAATAGGTCTCATTGTAAGAAAGCCCAAGAGTAAGCTATGTGAGGTCGATGGCGACGCTTAAAAGCAATCGGCTTATAAGGGTGTTTGAAAATGGACTCGATTTTGAATCGAGAATTGTGTGATTTTAATGATTTATCATGATAATTAGGGAAATCAAGTGATGAAGGTTATTATGAAAATATGACTTAGAACATGATTCATACGAACCTAAAAGTTACACAAATGAGTTTAATCAATCATATACAAAAATGATAGCTCAAACAAATTTACGAATTAAATCAACGATTGATTTTAAATCTACAAATAAAGTATTAAATCCATGATTAATTTTAACTTTTACAAATAAAATATTTAAAATAATAGTTAAGTAAATAAAATAATAAAATAAAAGAAACAATTAAGTCTATAGTAACAATAGTCTATATGTATTTTACATAAAAATAGGAGAAAACAAAATGGATGAAAAAATAAATAGTAATAAAAAAATGGGCTTTTATCTTTCCATCACTCAATTGACTCAAAAATCTACATTTTAAATTTAGATCTAAAACAAACAATGAATCCATAATATTTAAACAAATATCCTATTAAAAACTATATGAATTTGACTTTTTCAAACTCTTTATTTACTCTTCCTGAAAAAAGAACTTTGACAGACCAAACACAACAGGAACATTTTACAAACCCTGTTGTCAATATTTATAACAATATAAATGGCCTTTAATTTTGGAAGGTGCAACCAGTATGCAAAGTAAACTATATCATGAAATAGAAATGATACATTACTGGAGCGTAAATGCCACGACATACTCAAAGGTTACAACACCACTTCGACAACTTTCCAATCTATTTCCAAGTTGAAAACAAAAAAATGCACAATCAAGGGCACACAATAATAATTATCATTCTGATTTCAACAAAACTACAATTCCACAGAAGTTGTTATTGAAACGAAAATATAACCGACATAACAACACGACACGATAACATACGCGTGCCATTATATAAATTATTATAGAAAATCAAGAATTAGTAACAACAATGGAACATCACATACCCAACAAGTGCACCAAGTTGAAGACAAAACATTTTTGATAGTGAAATATGGAAAACGGCGATGAAATTCATAACAATTTAGTAGAAACAACCAACGATTTAAGCCAAACCGCAACAGCATAATAGATTTGTCTGAAGAAAAAAACTCGAGATCGTTACCGAAAGTGCAGGACTCCAATGCTACAAGTTGTTGTCGTAAATGGTCGATCGAAGAAATTCGGCATTGAGATTTATGCAATAAAGCCGACATGTAATGCAACCATATTGAAACCAAAACAAATATTAGAGCTATAAGCATGATTTAACAGCTAGAACAAAACCAGAATATGATACCAGTTCCTGTTTATAACAGTATTTTCAACATTATAATATCGAATACCAAAACGGTATAACCCAATCGGAAAGGAAGTAAATATGCAATTGAAACAGAAATATAATCGAAACATTTACGCGTCGAAGCTGCGAATGATATTTGATTTTAAATGCGACAACTTAAGCACACAACAACAACAACAACACGATCACATTGAAAACACCCCGGAAAAGAATATTACAACATACCCATCAGCATAGATTACTGCAACCGAATCA
Source organism: Lathyrus oleraceus (assembly GCF_024323335.1). NCBI lineage: Eukaryota > Viridiplantae > Streptophyta > Magnoliopsida > Fabales > Fabaceae > Lathyrus > Lathyrus oleraceus. The sequence goes on from NC_066579.1 coordinate 323,708,359, forward strand.
AAACCAAAAACAGTGGTTATAACAAACAGCATAACATCCAGGAAAACATGACATAAACTGTTATACGCGATGCCAAACCATTTTAATTCCGCAGCAAGAAAATAATAGCATTAAACCTGTAACCAATCCATTGTAATCAATACTAAATTACCCCGACATAACACATCATGAAGTTTAATATGCCCACAAAATCAACATGATACGATTAACGGGACGTAAAGAGAATCACATCAACAAACCTGTTGGATATAACAATAAACAAAAGCCTTGCCCATAAGAACAATATAACACTTTGCCAAACGGAAAATCAACTGGACGTGCCAAATATAAGTTGCAATTCAATATGTATAATGCTCACAAATTATCATAACAGCAAAAACCTTCTAAAGTTAGTTACCACAACACCTTGTTAAGATAATCTACAAACTAAAATACAATATGAAATCAGTAGAGAACAATGAGGCCAAAGTCGTATTCAAACCGACTATCAAATGGAATCAATTTCAGAATATCCATATTACTATAATAGTTGCAACAATTTGTGATACAAGAGAAATCAACACAAACCAGTGATAAAAGTTTATCGTAATAACAGAGTTACTCTCAAAACAAACCAGTGATAAAATTTTACTGTAATAACAGAGTTATTCTCAAAACAAACCAGTGATGAAAGTTTACTGTAATAACAGAGTTATTATCGAAACAAACCAGTGATAAGAGTTTACTGTAGTAACATAGTTATTCTCAAAATAAACCAGTAACAAAATTTTACTGTAATAACAGAGTTATTCTCAAAACCACAACACAGTAAGGATACGAAATCGAGATTTTTACCGAAATTGTGTCACTACTGTCATTTGTTGTCGTTGCAGAGCTGAAAGGTTTGTTGCTTGGTTTCGTCGGTTGTGGAAGCACGGCGGAAAGAAACGAGGCGAAGTTGCTCAAATTCCCGTTGTTGCGGAAACATGGGTTGAGTCGAGGTTGTAGTTGACGGTGTGAATAGTGAATTCGAACACGAACGGAGGTTTATTGGTGATGAGCTGAGCCGTGTCGATTCCGGCGGAAGGAAAAAGATGAGCGAGGCGATGGTGTCGATGTGGTGTTATGCGGCGGGTTTTGAAGGTGTGCCGACAATGGTGTTTTTCGCCGGTTTTGTGAGGGATTTGGATGGTTGGATCGGCGGGTGTTGTGGTGTTTAACGGCAAACCGTGAGGTTACGTTTTCTCGTTGATGGCTGGTTTACTTGGTGAGTTTTGTGGAGTGTTCAGGTGAGTGAGGGGTTTGGTTTGTTAGTGGAGGTGTGTGTTGATGTATGGGAGGAAGGAAGTTCACGGTGAAACGGAGGTGGGTGGTGACCGAAAGTTACGTGGGTGTCGCGCTCAGGGGAAGACGAAGAGGTTTCTTTTATTTTTCTGTTTTATATTTTTTATCCTCTCTGTTTTCCAGCCAGGGGGTTTAAAATGTGATGGAGATCAGGTTGAGAATCCGGTTTGTGTTTTAATTGTGTGAGGATGGAGTTTTTTTGAGATGAACAGTGGGAGCCTTAAAAAGAGGAACTGTTTTTGCGTTTTTTCTCCCCCTTTCTTTTTACTGTGTATGGGATATAGATAATAGTGGTAGGAGTATCAGTAGGAGCATCCCCCTGTGTGCCCTTTTTCCTTATTTTCCGCTGAGAGAGAGTTCTTAGTGTAGATAGCCTCTCTCTCTTTCTTCCTCTTTTGTCTTTTTTTCACAGAAAAAACGTTGAGTGTGTTATTAAATAAGGGGATTGAGAAAGATTTTAAGTATGGTCAACGTGAATGACAAGGTGATAGGTGGCGTGCAGAGTGAGGGAAACGTGAGAGAGTGAAGGAAATCTGTGTGAGAGAGAAAATGTATCATAATTTTATTTTTCTTTTCTTTTTATATTAATAATTCTAATTATATATTATTTAAAGAAAAATAATTATTAGATAATAATTTAATTTAGAAAAATATAATAATAAGATAAATCCCTAATTTTGGATACTAGAATAAAATAAAAGACCGATTATAAATGGAAGTCGGAAGAAAATTTGCTCGAAAAATTAAATCAGACACATTAAAATGATCAGCACAAAATATACTTATTGAAAAAATACAGCGTTTCTTCAAATGCTGAAATAAATTTTCACCGGTTAAAAGCCTCAGGCGGGTCAAAATGCAACCGAAATAGTCGCTGAAAAATATAACGAGCACACCAGGTTAAACTACGTGAACCGTAGATTAATAATACTAATGTCTGTAATTTTAATTCTGAAACTTTTTACCCGCTGATTTTACATGTTCTTGAGAAATGATTTAACCAATTTGTCTGTATTTTCAATAAATTTATTCTGAATGATATTTTAGGTTTTATTCATGATGAAATGCATGTCATGTTGTGCGTATGATGCAAATAAAAAATGAAATCAGATTTACGAAAATTTAAATATGGCCGGACAAAATTGGGGTATGACACTACCCTGCTAAGGGAAGCAAACAATGCTTATCTCTACTGGGGATAATTTTCACCGAACCTGATCCGCTTGGGGACCTCGCTGGGGGAAAACCATCAAGACAACCTCCGCTGGGAAGCCTGCCCACTTCAGCCTTGGAAAAAAAACACAACCCTGCTGGGGAAAGGCGCTCAGAACCTACTGGGGATCACGGTACTTCAAACCCGACAACTGAGAAACAAACCACCCCCGGACACCTCCGTTGGGGATATAGCAACCTTTCAGGCTCAGTGGGGAACTAACAGTCTTCAGACCCACTGGGAAAAAGGCCACCTGCCGACCTGGCTGAAAAACATCTTCAACCCTGCTGGGGAAAAACATCTCCCCACCCTGCTGGGGGAAAGGCATTTCGAACCTGATTGCTGAGAAACAATCTACCCACAGACACCTCCGCTGGGGATACGGAAACCTTCAGGCTTGCTGAGGAGACAACGATCTCGAATCTGCTGTGGAGAGAACACTCCCAAATCCACTGAGGAGATACGGCCTATTTGACACGGAACACTTGTCGACTCGTCGAACACTGGCATTTATCCTCCAACCACAGTGTCAACTTTCCACTTTTGAGAGCTCCCCTGATTCATTAACTAGTATTCTCGTCTTTTCTAGGCTTCGAGACAATTGATCTCCTCAGATTTGGGCTAACTCTCTAATCTTCAGACTTTGAAGAGTCTTCTTGATTACCCTCTAGGATCGTCGTCGTAATTTTTCCACTGTCCTTTCACCGTTCTTCTATCCCTTGCCCCTGATTGGACTCTGCGGGGATCTCTTTTGTCAAAAGGCTTCATATTACAACCTGCAAGTGAGTGAAAATATATAACAGCACATGCACAAGAGATCGTTAGATAAAAGCGTGTCCTAGGCGTGCCAACATTTCAACACCTAGGTCACTCAAACTTCCGAATAAGATTTCTAGATTTCAATCTTATAAGCATGCATCGGAAGGGATCTCCATGTTTCAAAATGCAAATATTCTTTATCAAACTAAACAGATGTTTTTGCAATCAAAGCGGTAATGAAGACAAAAACAAATTATTTGACTAAACATGCATTTTATTGACTGAAAAAAGGTGGCTCAGAACCGAGCAACACACAGGAATCAAACCCTGAAAAGAGGTGGTTGCGCACAAAAGGAAAAATCTATCCTAATGGCAATGTGAAACCGTGATCTCATCGGGTTCCAACTCGGTTACACCCCATATGTCCTCAAGACTTTCCGCACTTTCCGCTTTCTGAACAAGACGCTTCGGATCGATCTCTGTCGGGGATTATCCAAGTCATATCCAAAGCACAAACGACCATGCTAGACGCAGTTGTTCGTTTCAATCCCTCTTTTGCCTGGACCGCCCTTTCGGGTTTTCGGTCTACAGGGATACCCTTTTTTGCCCAAGTCGCCCTTGTGGGATTTTCAACTTGCCGGGTGTATAGTTTTTTTTTTCTTTTATCCCTAATTTTTGCCCGAACCTTTTCTTCTTTTCTCTTGGTTCGCCGGGATGCCCTTTTTTGCCTGGACTATTTTATTCTTTTCGTCCAGCGGGTCTCTTTTACGAAGTATCTTTTAACTGCGTCCGCATTCACAAGGGATGGAAAATCCTCGTCATCCGTGGTCGTCAACAACAAGGCTCTGTCAGAGAAAACCTTTTTGACCACGAATGGGCATTCATAACTGTATATCCACTTGCCCCACGATCGTCCTGAGGAGGAAGGATCCTTTTCAACACCACTTCTCCTACGTGGGATGCACGAGGTCGCACCTTTCGGTTAAGAGCCCGTTTCATGCACTAGGTACAACTGCCCCATGACAAATAACTGCCATCCTTTTTTCCTCAATCGGGCTCCCTTCATACCGAGTCCTTATCCACTCGGCCTTTTCTAATTTCTCATCCATCAGGACTCTCCACAATGGGATCTGGACCTCAGTAAGTAATACCACTTCTATCCCATACACGAGCGAGAGCGGCGTTGCCCCAGTAGACGTACGTACCAAGGTCGATACCCAGGATACAAGCTTCGTACTCAGTTACCATTGTCAGTGCATTCCAATGTTATCCGGACAACAAAAAGGACCGTGGGCTCCCCTTCGGTGTAACCAAAGCAATACCAATCCTGCTTCCATTCACGCTAATGACCCCATCAGACATCCGAATCCGTTCGGATTTAGGGTCAGGCCCCTCCTCCGGGATCGGTTCCTCACAATCTTTTGATTTGAGAACCTCGATGTCCTCATCAAGGAATTCAAACTTCCTCGGTTGATAATCCTCAAGGGGTTGCTAGGCGAGGTAATCAGACAATACACTTCCCTTGACCGCCCTCTGAGAGTATCACAAATCAGTCAACATTCCTTTTGCCCTCTCGCAACCCGTCCAGTCAATGCAGGCTTCTTAAACACATACTTGATCGGATCCATCTTGGACATCCACAAAATGGTATGAACCAGCATATACTGTCTCAGTTGGCGAGCAGCCTATGCCAAAGTACAACAAGTTTTCTCGAACAGTGAATGTATTGTTTCACAATCGGTAAACTTTTTGCTAAGGTAAATTGCATGCTCTTTTCGACCAGACTCGTTATGTTGACCCAGTACACACCTCATAGACCCCGAGAGGGCTGTCAAGTACAGAATTAATGACCGTTTCTCCACCGAGAGGCATCAGAATCGGAGGCTCCTACAACTTATTCTTTTGACCTTTCAATGCCCCTTGGCAACCATTATCCACCTGACCGTTTGCTTTTTTTTCCAGCTTGAATGGGTTCCCACGCGTGGCGATTAGATGAGATGTGAACCATGAAATGTAGTTCAATCTGCCTAAGAGACCACGAACCTCTTTTTTTTTGTTTTCGGTTCAGGCATTTCTTTGTATTGCTTTTTTCTCTCTCTTATTTTATTTTTTTTTTATTTTTTTTTATAGCAGGATCGGCCTCGATTCCTCTTTCGTTCGCAATAAGCCTCGGCAACTTATCGGAAAGCACTCCACAAGTGCACTGATTCAGACTCAACCTCGGTCTGAGTTGTCTCAACAGGTCAAACAACTTGGCCAGATCCACCATATGCCCCTCTTCTGCTCAGGACTTTGCTATCATGTCATCAACATATCATTTGATTCCACGATGAATCATATCATGACACAAAGTCACCATGGCTCTTTGATACATGGCCCCGACGCTCTTGAGACTGAACGACATCATCTTATAACGTAAAGTGCCCCATGGTATGATGGACATTGTTTTCTCCATATCATATGGAGACATTTTGATCTGACTACAGCCAGCAAAGCCATTCATGAAGGAAAACACCGAGAACTGAGCTGTATTATCTACCCCACATCGATGTAATGGGAAATCACCATTCAGACTGGCTCTGTTCAATCTCGGTAGCCAACACACATTCTCACCTTCTCATCCTTTTTTGGCACCGGCTTTTGCTTCACTGGAGGACAGTCTTCTCTCAATGGTAGCTTGTGCGCCATGACATCGGTATTCCACCCTGGCATATTTTGATAAGACCGGGCGAAGATATCGACATACTCTTTCAACAGTGCTACCATTCTGCTCTTGACATTTGCCTCTGAATCGGCCCCATCTCTCACTTCCTTTCTGACCTCGGCGGTGCCTGGATTAACAATCTTGAATCGCTCCTCGTGCGGTTGAATCACCTTCTCCTCTTGTTTCAACAACCTGGCTAATTCCAGCAGATCACAATCTTCTTCGCCTTCTTCTTTGGCATGATAGATCGGATTGTCGAAGTCATACAGAGGTGTAACCGAATTGTTATCAATGAGATCAGGAGGATAGTCACTTTTGAGGTCGGAACAAGACAAATCAAAAGGAAAGAAAAATGAAAATAAACATTGCCATTTTTATTTTATTTATTTTTTGAAACTGCAAAAATAAATGAAAAACAGGGAACACCGCTTTTACTACAAAAACATCCATTTATTAATGATGCAAAATGTTGCAAAATGACACATGAGGTGGCCCTTACCATGGACCATTACGTTTCGGGCAAAACGTATGGCTTTCATGCAAACAGAACTGAAAAACAGAAATACTACTCTTCATGATGAGTGACAGTGATGATCTTTGAGGCCTTCCAGTTCCCTGGTACGCACGATTTTATCCACGAGTCGAGATCGCAGTCACTGCCAATCTCTTCACCCACTGTACAGGCGTGACTTGGATCCAGCATTCCGGCACTGACGAATGTGAACGGTTGACGACGTCCTCTGTTCTGTCCAGATGAGTCTTGACTTGGCTGATAGCCAACCCCGAACATATCCGCTTTCACCACAATGTCTATGATCTTTCCCCAGCCTAGGGCTTCTCCGTTCTTCACCACTTCCATGGCCTGTTTGTAAGAAGAAATGGACAACTTCTTCTCTTTCTTAGCTAGAATGGCATCCTCTACCTTGACAGTTTCAACTGCCTGACTTGGTGTTTAAAATTTTTCACCGTCCATTTCTACTTCCATCATCCTCTGAATCGTTTCCCTCACCACTACACACCCGTTTGTAGCGACAGCCGCACAACAATTATCGCCACCAGGGAAAGCTCCACTCTTCATCAGATGTTTCTGGACCACAGACATTGGAGTTTTTAACTGATCCCCATCAGTCACCTTTATTCCTCTCTTGTCCTTTGACATCACTTTCACTTCTACAGGACCATGCATTGGCACGGGGTTAGCATTAACATTCAGTATCGGTGCCAAACTGATGACCTTAGAATCCACCATGTCCTGGACGACATGCTTAAAAGCTCTACAACCCTCAATGTTATGTCCTGGTGCCCCAGAATGGAACTCGCACCTAGCATTCTCATCCTAGTTTGCAGGCCTCCGATGCAGTTCTACAGGAACCAATATCCTCTGCCAAACTAACCCAAGATCCCTCAACCTCTTGAACAGAAGGGTATAAGTCACGGGTGGCTTATCAAACTGACGATCCGTCGTCCCCTTCTTCACTTGGCCCTTAGCTTTCTGTGCTTTCTGTTGAGGTGGCGGTTGTTGCTGTGGTGCAGGTGGATTACCAACAGGAGTGGTTACAGTGGCAGCATAAGGGTGGTAACGATCCTTACCGCGTTCTTTTTTGGCCTGCACACCACCTGATTCAACCTCCTTCTTGGGCTGACCATTGCCAGAGGGCTTCTTTACTACGGATGACGGAGCCTTTCCCTGAACTTTCTCCTTTATCATCCAGCTTTCAATCCTCTCCAACCTCTCAGCCATTGCTTTCTGCCCCAAGGCGAGCCCCTGCACGACTTTGAACAACTCTCTCATTATCTCTTTCAATTCGAGAATGTCGGCGTTGGGGGGATCCATCAGTTTGGATTTGTTGAGCCTGGCAGGATATCTGGACGGAGGAGCTATATGCACCGGTTAGATACTGACACCTACACAACAGCAAACAGGTTAATATGACTCACACACGCAATGTCTATCCGTACTAGGAATATTCTTCCCTTTGATTCTGGATTCATCGAGACGGATAATATTTTAACAATAACCTTTTGTAACATTTCGACATCAGGATGTCTCTCAACCAGAATCTTAATCAAAAATGGACCCTGAGTACGGGTAGACATGGGTTAAATGCATATGAATGCGAAATGGAATGATGCAAAATGCATGCAGGCAGGTCACTGTGCCATCTTCCAAGTCATCTGAGGATCAACTGTACTGGACCGGTCTCTGAACTGATCACATTCATCTGAGGGCCCGAGTAACCGTAAATCCAACTTGGGAGGTTCCGAAATAAACGGAACCGGGGGATATATCACTATCATCACAAGAAATCCACTGAACGGATGACAACTAGATCCTCTGAACAAGTATCCTCAAATTCAACCCGGGGATCCGAAATAAACGGAACCCGCTGATAGATATCACGGACAGAATTCCGGTGTGTCAGAGATAGATATCCATAGGTCCATATGAACCATAGTCACCATCTGTACCTGCAAATGATTCAATCCCTCGCCACTCACGAGTGTCATCTAGGCCAGGGTAAGGATAAGAGAAACGCAGGATAAACAACCCTTTCAAGAATATCATCATGTACACAACAGATGTATGCAACGATAATACCCCATCAGAATCTGAACTGCTCGTTATATCATGTTCCGCTAAGTGGCGCCATACCACCCGCTTCCCATGAATCACTCTATTCCTAGGTGTCCTAAAGTTCACTCATAGCCTGGGTATTGGGCCTTTTATCTCTTGTGATCCCCACCCAACAGAGAAACAGATACACAACCAGCACAATGATAATATGATGCATGCAAACACATAATGCATATATACAATCACATCATAATCATAAATGCAATAAATAAAGCAGTAAAAGCAACCAACACTATCCTAAAGAGCGCTAGGATTGACTCGCTTAGGGAAGATGGACCAGCAAGAGGTCAACTTCTCTCAATTCCCCAGTAGAGTCGCCAGCTATCGCGTTACGCGAAAAACCCGCGGGAAAAAGAAACACAGAGCTGCCACCGTGCGTTATTTATCCCAAAGGCGGGAAAGGAAACGCTCGAAGTAAACCTGGAAAGGACATGGTCTCGTGACCGGAGATTGCAAGGATCGGGAGTCGGTTATGCGAAGGGAAGGTATTAGCACCCCTACGCATCCGTCGTACTCGACGGGATCCACGCTCAGAAAGAATAGAAGGAAGGTTGCTAAAAGACTACTCAAAACTGCACACACACTGAACTGAAACACAAATGAAAGACGGAAGAAAGTAACCGACAGGATATCGCATCTTGGGCCTACTTAGTTTGTCAGACACAAACATCAGAGTCAACGTAGTTCGGGGACATGGGAACGTGCTCGCTAGGATGTCGCATCCTATGCATACGTATCTTCTCTAACCTGAGAAAGAATCAGAGCACTCGTAGCTCGGCTAACGCACGCCAAACAAAACACAAACAGGAAACCGACTGCCAATCGCTGGACTTATGTCAGACTCCGAACAAACAAACACATTCAGGAAACCGACTGCCAATCGCTGGACTTACGTCAGACTCCAACAAACAAACACACACAGGAAACCGAGTGCCAATCGTTGGACTTACGTTAGACTCCAACAAACAAAGATAGGAAACCGAATGCCAATCGCTGGACTTACATCAGACTCCAAACGCACACAAGAGGGTTGAAAAAGAAAAAGGGCGCCCGGAGAGATCAGCTCATCTCTTGCCTACGTACCTCATCTGGTATGAGGATCAGGGTGACGTAGTTCCCCTTATCAGGGAAAGAACTTCTATCCTAACCAGAGACTAGGGAGATAATAAGCCACTAGGGAGACTACGACTCGAGCCTAGAAGTTGTCATGCATACGATCCCTATGTTGAGGTCTCTATCCTAACTTGCACAGGAAGCAAGCTAGCCTAAACAGCACATAAGCAATCACAAGCACAAGTATCACACACTACATGCAAACAATTGGCTCACACAGGGCTAGACTTTAGTCAAGGGGTCAAATCAACCTCGACAAACAAGCCAACTGGAATGGGGTGTTTTTTAGCTCTTAACCCTAACATTGAGAGTTAAGGTGAAGCAGATGAAATGGAGATGAGGGTTATGCCTCATAGCTCTTATCCCTGGCCTGGGAGAGCTTCAATCAAATAGAAAGTGTGGGAGTTCAGAATGCAGGAACTCTTCTCCACAAATGACACAACAAGATTTTGGGTTTTTATTCAAATTGCATCAACACATGGTGTGAGCAAAGTGAATGACACAACTGAACAGCAGGGGATGGATTGCACATCCCTTGTATCTGCCAATTGCCTCTTAAGAGGACTTAACCTGCTTGGCACAAAACTAAACAACCACAAACATTGCCTCTTAAGGAGGGCTTCAGACAGGTGTCTGCCAAAGTAACATGACAGGTCTTCCAGAATACATGAAGATCAAAGAATTATACCTCAGTGGTATGCCAACCACAAGCAAAGCAAAGCAAAGTTCAAATGAACTTAAAGCAACTTAGGTACCTGTGGAAACAACTAAACCAATCAGTACAAAATTCAGACAACAGTCAACAACAGTCAATATCAAACAGGCAATCCCAATGTACAACAAATAAGCCATGAGGCAAACTCAAATGAGTTACCATCAACCTACAAAACAGCAAATGTTAGCAATCAAAAGCAAATATCAACATTTAAATGATGAAGCAACATTAACCACGTAATTTGGATGTTTGAACCTGAAATTCAAAGCTCACATGTGAGTACAAACCACTAGGTCAAAGCCTAGGGTCAAAGATGAAGAAAATATTCAAAACAGGAGCTGAAATTCAAGACAATGCAACTTCAAACACATATTAACATTTCCTAAAAAGGATCACAAAAAAATCATCAAGCAAATCCATGTAATAAGCAAGAGAAGTCAAAGGCAATTTCAAAGCTCATATTTGGACATCATGAATGAAAATTCTAAATCAAAATAGAAATGATTCAAATAATTCTGGAAAAATTCATGGGCATTCAACACATCCAATATGATCAACATACAAAAAATAAGAAGCATCAAAGATCAATTGGCATGGAAATTAAATTGTACAAGTTGAACAACCAAAGGTGTGACACAAATTGTCACACCATGCAAACACATGCATAAAACAGAAATGGTAAATGGGAAAAGTACCAAACCAAGCCTAAAACATCCATCAATGTGTCTAGAATCATCATGTAAAATTTCATGGCATTTGGATCAATATCAAGCATTTCACAATAAAAAGAACAAGGCAATGTCACATATGCACACATGTTCACATAATCAGCCACAATTCAAATTCCAGAAGTGATAAAATCATGAAACCACTACCAAAAATTAATAGACATCTCAAGGGTCATGCAGCAAAAAATCTGGAATTAATTGGATGATTTTTCAATTTGATATGAATTTTTGAAGTTGACAAAAAAGTGATGAAATAAAATTTGACATGTGTACATGATATTTGGAGGGAAAGAAGAAATGGAAAAGAAATTTGAAAATATGCAGCATGCAGGAATCGAAGCGTGTGCGCGCCTGAACCAGACAAAACCCTAGCGCTGGTACGCGTATGGTACGCGTAATGTCAAAATTATAGCAGGTCGTACGCGTATGATACGCGTACGTTGCGTGGAGGTTTCCACTGTCTTCTTCCCGAAGACGGTGGCGCTACAGTGCATGTGTTCAGAAATTTTTTCCATAATTTCGAAATGCATACATCAACAAAAAGCTCTTCCAATGTAGGTTACAGATCAATCAATATCTAAGCCTAACAAGCCATGGATTAAGAGATAAGAGCAAAAACATTTTGACATGTCAAACTTTAATCAAGCATAACTCATTCATTTCTCATCCATTTCACACGAATTTTATATCAGATTAATCAGCATGAGAAGCTCTACCTAAACATGTTAATGGATTTAAGAATTGTGAGATTCGAAAACTGAACCTCTTGAAGAGCAGTTCCTAAAAACGCACGATCCAAGGCTTCAAATGATCCAAATCAACTCCTGAGATGATAACTTGAAGCTTTATGTGTGAATTGAAGCTTGAAACGAACTAGATCTTGATTAATTTTCCACTTCCATCTTCATGAGTTTGCTTGGAGTATGCACAAATTCTGCTCGAATTTAATGATCCAATGCTTGATTCTTCATCCACTACACTCAATAAACCATAATATGGAAGAAAAATGCTATGCTATGTGGAGAATTTTCAAGTTTTGATTGAGAGAAAATTTTGGAGGGAAAAAGTTTTATATCTAGAAATGGTGAAAAAATGATTAACTCCTTCAAATTCTGTTAGATTAGAGTATTTATATGCTTCCTTAGTCACCTTGCTAATCCATAATTAGTTTGGTTAATGAAAATAAGGTGTTTTGCAAAAAATCAAAATTGCATGGTGCATGTAGTAAACCCACGTGAACAGTACCACTTCCTTCATCAAAGTCACTTAAAATCATCTTTTAACCACAATGGCAATGGTAGAAAGTCCATACAATGCACCATTTTTGAATTTTGCAATTTCCCTCCAAAAAAGGCATGGATATGTAAGTGATCATATGATGACAATTTCATGCAATGTGATGAGGTATTTGGAAAATTCATGACATGAGAAACATTTTGCAAAAAGAACCACCAAATTTGGAGTTTTGGTTCAAAAGATATGGTCATTTGAAGTTTCAAGCACACTCGGCAATGATTTGATCATAACTCCTTAACCACCCATCAGACGCTCGTGATCTTGGACTTTTTGGAAATGGGAGAGAAAGATATTCAACTTTAATGTTGGACAAAATTTCATTTGAAGCTTCTTTGATGTTGGAAAGTTGCGTTGAAGTTGGTCCAAAAACTTGCCATTTTTGGAAACTTGAAATTACAAGTCACTTTCCATTTTTGGACACTTTTGATCTGGCTTCAAAATCTTCAATGTAGACACTTGTCATGATGAATGAACCTCTTTGGGACATGAATGAAGTGTCTCAAACCATTTCTCCACTTCCTAGCCCTTAGTTGACTTGCAGTTGACTTTTATGGGCCTCAGATGACTTGGACATGTACTGATGACTTTGAGCCTTCAACACTTGGCCAAATTGCATCAAAATGAACCTTAATTCACACAAACCCTCTAGAACAACCATAGGGCCTTCATCTCATGGAAATGCTTGGTCTCTTAAACAGTTGACTTCTTCTGTTGCCAGTCTTGACTGATGCAATGCAAGGTACTATGCAATCTTAATGCAATGTTAATGACCTAAAAATGAAATGAATGTACAAATGGGGGGTGCAAATTTGAGGTGCTACACCTTCCTACCTCCAACATAGAACAAATTATCATAATTTGTGGAGACTTCCCGAATGTGCCACTCATGGGTCCACGAGGTTGCACCAATTACAACCCTTCGTTGGCCCTGAGGAAGTTGGGATACCCGATGGTGAAAGAACCTAGGGCTGAATTACTGAAGGACTTCATCTTGTCTTGTTTAGGTACAGAGAACCCAACTCTGTTGCAAAAGTTTAAGAGAGCTTGGACCCAGATTTATTGTAAGGACAAAGTTGGTTCTACAATATATCTCTAAGATTTTGATGATAATAAAGGATGAAACCAAAAATGGTACTCTAACGAGATTTTTTCTTAGTGTGCAGGACTCTGAACATTTACGCAGGATTCTGACCATACATCAGATACAAAATTACATCAGATATAAAATATTCGATGATCAGATGCCACTCAGAAAGGATACATCCAGAAGGTTCTAATTCTGATCAACGCAAATACCAGTGCAATAGTTAAGAAGTCAGAAGCTCCGACGAAAGACTACTAGATTCAGACTCTGATACTTAAGAAGACTAGAGCACTGAGAAGCTCTAATGAAGTCATACATAATCATCCTCTGAAGATAAACTCTGGTATATCAAGACTCTGATGCAGACTCACCAGTCCAGAATGCGTAACTGAAAAGAATCTCATTATGGAAAGAAAGTATTTAAAGAAAGGATTAATGAGGCGGACAAAATGGTTTTATAAAGAAACAATAGAAGTAATGACATTAATTATTCTTCAATGACCAAGATTCTGTCATCACTCCAACGGTCCTTCACAACGACTATATAAAGGACGAATTACTTCTCTAGAGAACACACCTGAGACACACAGAAATCTCATTCATTCTCTCTCTTTTTTCACGAGCTGCTGCTCTTACGTGAAAAGTTATTGCTTTCATATTTTCTGTAATACTTGCTTGTTGTTAGAAGCACTTTACATTACAATTTACTTTTGCTTAAACTATTTCCTCAAGTGACTCTGCGCAGTCTGAATAATTGAGAGGGCTAAGAGATTATTCTCTTAGACTTTTGGTTGTGTAACCTTTCAAGATTAGTGGATTAAGTCCTTGTTGAAGGCGAAATCACCTTGGCCGGGTGGACTGGAGTAACTTTGAATTTCAAACGAACTAGTAAAAATTTTTGTGTGTGTTTTGATTTCTGAAAAAAGTTTTATTTCCAAAACAATTCAAACCCCCCTTTCTTGTTTTTCTCAACCTTCATTTATCGCCAAGGCAAAAAGCTTGGCAAATGGGACTGCCGAGCTAAAGAGCCGTATCGCCAGTGGGTAATGCAAAAGGCCAAAGAAGTCAAGCTACCATACAGTGTGGATGTCCAGATTCCCCCTCCAGAAGCAGAACTAGTATATGCTTCTAAGGAAGAAGTAGATGCGCTAAAAACAACTATCGCACAGTTAACCAAAGAGAATGAAGACTTGTGATCGAAGCTTCCCACATTGGATAGAGACCATGCTAAGTTGAAAAGAAAGAGTGAAGAGGATCTCGAGCTTTTTTCAGAAAGCAGAAAGAAGGAAAAACCTGAGGAAGACCTCAAAGAGAAATACCAAGATTGTTTGGCTCAAGCAGATATGAGGCTGAGTTCTCTCCGAAAACAGTTAAAACAGGCGAAAAAAGAGTGAGGTGACAACCACCATTGGTTCGAGTTGGCTGTCAAAGAGAAGAAGGCATTGAGAGATGAATCCGACCTGGAGATTCAAGATCTCAAGCTTTCCCTTCGCGAGGCCAATGTCAAGATAGAGATGGAACATCGTCTTAAGGAGGAAGCAATCAGGGTTTCCTACGTTACCCCTCAAATCTGGAGAGAGAAAATGTCACAAAGTTGAGATTTCCATCTCGAGTGCCGAACATTAGAGAGATCATTTTTCTGCTTTGAAGAATGAGAGTTTGGGCTGGCTCAAGGAGAAGGCTCGGGTGAATAGTCTTCTTGATACTTATGCTGGATCTATCAACTTGTTGCAACCTGCGGCCGCTTTGTACCGAGCCAAGTATGATTGCTTAGTAAGGTTTTGCAACGAATTAACCCAAGAAGTTCCTTGGAAGTTAGAATATGCTCTAGAGGACGTTGATGAGAAAACCACTCCCCACTTTATACTTCGATTCATCTGCCTCTATAACCGAATGATGAAAAGGTTCAAAGTTGAGCTAAAGGAGATGAAGGAGCGGAAAACAAAGCACACCATTTGACCATAGCTTCATGTTTCATGTTTTGAATTACTTTACCAGATATCTTTGTAATTGTAATATCAAATTCATGAATAAAATTGCTTGATTTGTGTGAAGTCGGTGTTCCTACTTTATATGCCTATTCTATAATGCTTTACTGTCATATCATGAATCGTATAAGGTTTCCCCGAGAATAAAAAAAACGAACATGCTGTAGCGGTGTATTCATCACTTTATGATTTATTGACTAAATCAAAAGCAAAGCATACAAAGATAGAGTCGCCACCACACTTTTATTTATCCAAAGGAATGGCTAAAAAGCGAACAAAAGCCTAAGAAGTTTTACATAGAAAACTAATAAAAGAGGTACAAAGATCTGGGTAAGGGGGTAATTATGCAAAGGGAAGGTGTTAGGCACCCAATGCATCCTAGGTACTCCTAGGGAACCCTTTTCACAACTTGTTGTAAAAAGTTATTGTTTATGAAAACATTTATTGTGCAAACATTGATTGGGAGGATGAGAGAAGAATGTACAATTTTTATTATTTTTGTGTTTGGATGGAAAGATCCATTGCCTACGTACCTTTACAGGATCAAAACCTCGTAGTTCGGCTAAAAGATTTCCAAAAAGTAAGTGGATTGATTTTAAACAAAATCCCTAAGGTATTTCATTATCCATGGGAGAAAACTCAACCTATACAACCACAAGTCCACCATGTGAGAAAAGCTTCAACTTGCTAGTGAGGGACCATGCCCTATAATAAGCAAGGAAGTCTTACAATTCAATCACTAAGGACAAAAGGTGAGATTCACATCAACCACTAAGATAATTGAGATTTATGGCTAATGTACGAAAACTTGATTAAAGAATGGACAAAGCCACAAAGCAATTGAGTGAGTGAGATTAACCATTTAGGAATATTCACAAAATATGGTCAAAGTTAGTATTAGATTAAATTCAGAAGAAGTATTGTGAAAATGAAGTTTGAAAATCAGAGGCTTAAGGCCTAGGTTTCTAGTTTGAAAATAAGTGAAAATGTTTGCACAAAGTTTTCTGGTTTGGGTTATAAATGAAAGTGGAGGTTGTAAGGAAACAAAAGGTGGGGAAGAGGGGTAAAACTTCTTAGGAGTTCATCTCTTGAAATCATATGTAGATGAACCAAGTGATTCCTTTGGAATAGGCAACAGCATAATCAGTAAGTAAGCAGGTTCAAGGAGCAACAAAACTGGAAATGGATTGCCAATAAATGGTCTTACATCCAACTCCACAAAAGAAAACAGAAAAGGAAACAAGTTGCCAATCAATGGTCTTATACCTGACTCCACAAAATGATCACAGGAAACAGATAGCCAATCAATGGTCTTACATCTGACTCCTCACAAGACAAAATAAAATAGGAAATGGAGTGCCAATCAATGGTCTTATGTCCACCTCCACAAAACAAAGATGGAAACCAGATGCCAATCAATGGACTTACACTAGCCTCACAAAGCAAAGAAAACAAATGCAATAAGCAAAAAGAAACAAGTTGCCAATAAATGGTCTTACACTCGACTCCTAGGAAATGGAAAGCCAATCAATGGTCTTAGTTCCAACTCCTACCAGATCACAGGAAACAAATGCCAATAGCTGGACTTACAATTGACTCCTCAATGGACAAAACAAAATGTCACAATGTATGAACAATGATCATGAAATGATGTACAATTAATACTCAAAGATGAAAACAATGCACAAGGCACACACAAACAATTATGCACAGATGGACAAGTAAGCAAACAAGTGGTCAATTATCACACACTATACACAATCAATAGGCTCAAGCAAGGTTGGGCTTTAGCCAAGGGGTCATATCGACCTTGACAAACAAGCCAAATACTGGAATGGGTAGTCAGGCTCTTAACCTCTAACATTGAGAGTTAGGGTGAGCAGATGAAATGGAGATGAGGGTTATGCCTCATAGCTCTTAACCCGGGCCTGGGTGAGCTTGAATCAATAGAACGTGTAGGAGTCCAGAATGGGGAACTCTATTCCACAATGACTGACTATATATACAAGATTTTGGGTTTTTATTCAAATTGCATCAACACATGGTGTGAGCAAGATGAAAGACTCAACTGAATAGCAGGGGATGGATTACATATCCCTTCTATCTACCAATTGCCTCATAAGTTGACTTAACCTGCTTGGCACAAAATTAAACAAACAAAGACATGGCCTCTTAAGGAGGGCTTCAGACAGGTGCCTGCCAATAACAGCAGGTCTTCCAGACTACATGAAGATCAGGAATTATACCTAAGTGGTATGCCAACCACAAGCAAAGCAAAGTTCAAATGACCTTAAAGCAACTTATGTACCTGTGTAAACAACTAAACAAATCAGTACAGTATTCAGAAAAACAGACAACATTCAACAACAAACAGACAATCCCAATGTACAATATGTAAGCCATAAAGCAAACTCAAGTGAATTATCATCAACCTACAAAACAACCAAATGTTAGAAATCAATATCAAATATCAACATTCAAATGATGAAGTAACATCAGCCATGGAGATTAGGTGCTTGGTCCTGAAATTCAAAGCTCACATGTAAGTACAAACCACTAAGGCAAAGCCTAGGGTCAAAGGTGAAGAAAAAATTCAAAACAGGAGCTAATATTCAACACAATGCAACTTCAAACACATATTAACATGTCCTAAAAAGGACCAAAACAAAATCATCAAGAAAATCCATGTAATAAGCAAGAGAAGTCAAAGACAATTTCAAAGCATACATTTGGACATTTGAGAATGAAAATTCCAAATCAAAACAGAAATGGTTCAGACAATTATGATAATTTTTATGAGCATTCAACACATCTGATACAATCATCATACAGAAAATCAGAATTAACAGAGGTCATTTGATATGGAAATGAAATTGTACAAGTTGAACATCAAATTGTGTGACACACATTGTCACACCATACCATCATGTGTATAGAACAGAAATGACAAATAGTAAAAATGCACAATCAAGCCTCAAACATCCATCAACATGTTAGGAACAATCAGGCAAAATTTCATAGCATTTGGATCAATATCAAGCATTTCATGATAGAAAGAATGGAGCAAGGTCACATATGAACACATGTTCAATCAACCTAGCACAATTCAAAATCCAGCAATGCACAATTCCAGAAATTAACATCATAAAATTCTAGACATTTCAAGGATCATGCTACAAAAAGAATGGATTTATTTGGATCATTTTTCAATTTATTATGAATTTTCAAAGTTAATAAAAAAAATTTGAATCAAATGTGGCATGACATGTGATAATGGAGGGAAATAGGAAAATGGAATTAAGTTTGAAAATAATGTTGCACGCTGGAATCGAAGTGTGTGCCTTCGCTGGCCAAAACGACGAAGTTTTGGACCAAAACCCAAACCAAAACCAGACGGACACTAAACGGACGCTAGGTGGACGCTACGGGCGGAAACCTCCGTCTTCTTCGTGAAGACGGTGGTGGTTACTGTTCACGAAGAATTTTTTTTCCAGAATTTTAAAAAACCTATACCGTTTTAAAGCTCGTGCAATGGAGATTATAGATCAACCAAAATCTATACCTAATTCATCATGAACAGAGAGAATCAAACGAAATAAGTTTGATGCACCAAACTTCAATCACACATATCTCACTCAATAATCATCCAAATCAAATGATATTTAGCTCAGAATTATCAGCAAGGAAGGATCTACATGAACATGTTAATGAATTGAAGAATTATGAGATTCAAAAACTGAACCTCTTGAAGATCAACTTCTGGAATTGCACGATCCAAGGCCTTGGCAAGCTTCAAATCTACTCCAGAATACTTGCTATGATGTTTGATGAAGAAAATGAGACTTGAAACTGCTTCAATCTTGCTTAAATCTGAATTGCCATTGTTATGTTCTTGAGCTCCACATGCACGATTCTGGCTCGAATTCCTCAAACAGAAGCTGAATTCGCATTCAATCACACTCACTGATCATGATTCTTCAATAAAATCAAGGTGCTATGTTGAAGAATTTTGAATTGTGATTATGAGAAAATTTTGGAGGGAGAGAGAATTTTGAGATCTAGATCTAGCCTCCTCTTCAATTCTGTTATGGTTATCAATATATATGCTTCACTAATCACATACTAATTAAAATTAGGCATGGTTTAGTTGTAATTAATCAAGATAAGGTGTTATGACCAAAACTTGAAAATTGGAGGGTGCATGGCTATTTCCAACGTGAACAGTACCATGTGGCTGATTAATTTCACTCAAAATCATCTTCCAAACACAATGGCAATGGTAAATAATTCCCATGATGCACCATTTTTGAATTGGCCATTTTCCCTCCAAAATTGACTTGAAATAGCAAATGATCATATGATGGAAATTCATGCAATATGATGAATGGTTTGGAAACTTCACGACATGAGAAGAAAAATGCAAGAAGAGCCACTCAATTTGGAGTTATGAATCAAAAGTTATGGCCATTTGAAGTTCCATGTACACTTGGAAATGATTGGACCATATCTCCTCAACCCTTCATTAGATGCTCATGATCTTGGACTTTTTGGAAATAGGAGAGAGAGATCTTCAACTTTTATGTTGGACAAAAATTCATTTGAAGCTTATTTGATGTTGGAAAGTTGAGTTGAAGTTGGACCAAAAACTTTCCATTTTTGGAAACTTGAAATTACAGGTCACTTTCCATTTTTGGAAACTTTTGACTTGACCTCAAATTCTTCAACATTGATGTTTGACATGATGAATAAGCATTGTTGGAACATGAATGGGATGAAGAAACTCAATTTCTCAATTCAAAACCCACAGTTGACTTTTCAGTTGACTGGCATAGGCCTTTAGATGACCTGAAAATATTCTGATGAATTTGAGCTTCAACCACTTTGGGGAATTTGTCCAAAATGAACCTTTAGCTCACATAAGCTCCATATGATCATCACATGATCCATATCTCAACCACTTTGGGCACCCGTGTGAATGCACTGTTTTAATCAACACGGCCGTGTGGTGGCACACGGGTGGCCGTGTTGATTTCTGCTGTCTGCTTCATCTTTTTCTCTGTTTGGCCAGCAACACGGCCGTGTGATGGCACACGGGTGGCCGTGTTGACCTGCTGTTTTGTCATATTTTCGTCCTTCAGAGTGTCCCGAACTTCACCATTCTTGCTTTTGAACCTGGAACAATGATACTACCCAAACGAAGCATAAACAAGGTCTTTTTGACTTAAACTCGTAATCGAATGTAATGCAATACCAAACCAACAAAACTTGATACTTGACTCAAATGCAACTAAAAACAAACATAAATCTTACCAAGGTGATGAAAATATGTCGGATTACCGTCGGGAATTCAATGGAAATGGTGACCGATCACAACCCCAAACTTGTCTCATTGCTTGTCCTCAAGTGATGTATTGAGTCCAAACAAAGGTCACCCTCGAATTTGCTTTCCACAATGCAACCTAGTCTTTCACCATTTGTGTTCCACTTTTCCAATCGAGTTTCAGGTCTCTCCGATTCAGGCAGTTTACCACATTCCATATCCGAAACCTCTTCACCTGCAAGCTTTTCACACACTCACAATATCTCTCGGGGTTAGGTGTGTACACTCACAGCACAGTATACAGTATCAGACTCTTAACTTTGAACACATTCTAATGTCATTACCACAGCAGATTTCACACACTTTTTGAGGTCTTTTTAGGTTGTAACGGGGCTTGGGTACGGTGGGATAAACAAAAAAAATTGGGTAACAAAGGGTTTTGAACTCGGTAATCATATTGTGCACTTTTTCTTCTTTTCCTGTGCATCACATGTATTTTTGGGGTAAAAAATCTTTTGCCTCTTTTTCTACTCAACTTTCTGAGCATTTCATATCTGTTGGACTCTAAGGTCTCGGCAAGTGCAATTTTTTTTTTCTTATTTTCTTTTTTTTTTTTTCTTTCCGAGCCTTTCATATCTCTAAGGTCTCGGCAAGTGCATTTTTTTTTCTTATTTTTTTTCTTATAAAGGACATACATACTGTTTTTCTTTTTGTATGATCTCATCTTATGCACTTGCCTTCCCTTTCAAAATTTTCACCCCAAACTTATTTTCATTGCACATCTTGCAATTCACACAATCATACCGAGTTATGACACAAAAGGGAATGGATAATTAAAAGTTAACATGGATTTATGAGGAATAATGCTTGACGTTAGCATGGGGTTTACAATGAACAAATGGCTAAGGCTCAACGGGGTTTTACGAAGGGAAACATACATATAGGGATGGCTAGAAAGGCCCTGGCTAAACAAACAACTTGCCTCAGTGTGTGTTGTCATGCTGTGACGTGTCAACAGAACATACGCAAAATCAGAGTGATAAAGTTATACCTGGCTGAACTCTCATATTGATGTTTCGTGTTTGGCTTTTTGTGATCTCACCATGTTGGTTAGCTTGCAAGCTCTGAAGTCTCTTCGTGTTATATGGTTCTTTCCTGACTTGGTCTTTCCCTACCGCTTTCTTGGTCTGGTGTTCCCAAAATGTGTCTGACTTTCTTTTCTCAAGGTTGCATCAACTTCCGGGGTGCCTTATCAGCCTCAGTTTGAGGGGTGTCATTCATCCACTACCATTGACCCCGGACTCGTCCACTGTTTCTCATCACCCTGTACACACAGTAAATCCAACAACCAAAAATAGAAAACAAAAACAAACAAAACAAAGATAACATAATAACGATAAAACAATAAAATAAACCATGAAAGGAGAAAAACCCCCCCACACTTGAACTAAACATTGACCTCAATGTTTAAATTCACGCATGACGGGGACTTACAGTGTTCACTGTTGAGGAGGAGGCGGAGGATCTTGTGGGAAATGCAACATCAAACGTTGCATCATGGCCTGCATATCATCCATGACTGTCCCTTGCCGGAACAGTTCTACACCCTGTCTATCAAGTTCCGCACCTTGCCTGGTCTGCTCAGTGCGGAGAGTTCCCATCTCCGTTTGGATCCAACCCCACTGATCCTGCGACATAAAGGAGGAGCCTTCACCCGGTATGCTCGAATCATGTGGGGGCTGCATCGTGTGTGTCTCATCTTCTTCCATGTACTCACCTCCAACATCCTGGTCAAACTGTGCATCTTCCCCTCCTGCCTGAGCTGCACCTGTATACAACCAATTAGCAGCATTGGCAATGCCAATGGACCCAGGTGCCGGAAGTGCGAGCACTTCCGCATTGTGAATCATCAGCGCATAATGGGTTGACCGGATGACAATCATTTGTTGATTGACTAGCGTGTGCATGTCAATCCTGGTCTTGCCCGTGATTGCAGGTTCTTCCATCAGCAGTTGATCATAGCCGAAGTGACCCGCTATCTGCGTTATCATTCCACCGACAGAAATATCTCCAGTAGTTGCATTGGCTACCTGTTTCAGATGATTGGCGGCGAAAGCCGCTGCATTGAGTCGCTCATTGTGAGCCATGCAATACAAAAAATATAATTCTCTCTTTGCCGCAACCCCCGTACTATCGCCCCGTCCGAACAGGGTGTATGCTAACCCTTTTTGTGCATACCGAAAGCACGGGTTGTGAATTCCAGAAGCCTTTCCTGAGCTGGGATTATACCCCGTTTTTCCTGTAATCGCTTGCCAGAATTCAACCGCAGAGAAAGTGTCCGGAGGGGTTCCGGGTCCAGATACCGGGAGTTTCAGAATACTCCCTAGTTCCGCAACCGATAGCTCATGATCTTCGTCAAACATGCGGAAGGTAATTTGTCCATAAAATTCCAACTCCGACCCTGTCCACCTCCGCCGCATCTTAAATTCAACAGTACTCAAAAACTCAAGTGTTATCCGAGCGAAAGTCGGTGCCTCAAATTGCATGTACTCCAACATACCAATGGTGTGGAACATGCGATGCACTTCTTCTTTCAAACCTAACTCATCCAAGGTGGCATCACACATATATCTAGTCGGGATAAGTTTGCGTTTGGCAAGAATGGCATACCTCTCTTGATGCTCCTGTTTGTCAAACAAAATGCCATGATTGTTGGAAGCGCGTCGAACCCGTTGCTTAGGTCGAGACGACGAAGCTACCTCCTTTTCCTTGGTTGCACGTTTTGGAGGCATAGTGTACCTGGCAGAAAAATTCTCAACATTCAAAAGAAGGGGTTAGTGAAAAGCGGAACCGTCACTGTGTAGAGGACAGCGAGGGGAACACTTTTTGTGAAGGTGAGATAGGGTTTAAGTGAATGGAAGTATGAGAAATATGGAGGTTACTTTGATGGAGGCTAGGTTAACAATGGAGGAAGAGGGAGAGAGAAGTTACCAAAATCAGAAAAAGTGCTTATGAGTGGTGGAGAAGAGATATAAAAGCAAGTTGGGCCCACTATTTAAAATACCCAAAATGTCAAAATTTGAAAAAAATTTCCGTTACAAACAACACGGCCGTGTGTGGAAACACGGGTGCCCGTGTAAACTTACTGGAAAATTTAACACGGCCGTGTGATGGCACACGGGTGCCCGTGTAAACTTACTGGAAAATTTAACACGGCCGTGTGTCGAAACACGGGTGCCCGTGTAAACTCACTAGAGTAATCAACACGGCCGTGTGTAGGCACACGGGCGGCCGTGTGGATGCCCCTGTTGTCTGATTTTTTTGAATTCGGCACGGCTTCTTTTGTCTGCCTCCTTTCGCTAGGAAGGGATTATGATCACCTTCTCCAAGTCCACTCCTTACCTACAACAGTGTTTCGTACCTAGACAGAAAAGAAAATAACGAAACAATAACAAAACAAAATAAGTTAGAAATCGAACACGTGGGTTGCCTCCCACGAAGCGCTTCGTTTAACGTCGCATGGCTCGACGGTTCACCGCTTCCTTAGGTGAGGCGCATCTGGTCAATCAAACCTGGTTGTTGGCCACTGTAATATGGCTTCAGCCTCTGGCCATTTACCTTGAAGATATCTCCATTGTCTTGGTTCCTGATCTCTATTGCCCCGTGTGGAAAAACTTTATGCACGACAAATGGTCCGGACCATCGGGACTTTAATTTCCCAGGAAACAACTTGAGCCGCGAATTGAACAACAACACCAATTGGCCTTCCCAGAAATCTTTCCTGATAATTCTCTGATCATGCCACTTTCGAGTTTGCTCCTTATACATCTTTGCATTCTCATATGCCTGATTACGAAATTCTTCTAACTCATGAAGTTGAAGAATTCGGGCTTCACCGGCTTTTGCAAGATCACAATTTAAGAATTTGGATGCCCAAAAGGCTTTGTGCTCCAATTCCAAAGGAAGATGACAAGCCTTACCATAAATTAGCTGATACGGAGACATGCCAATTGGCGTTTTAAACGCGGTTCGGTACGCCCATAGTGCGTCATCCAGTTTGATTGCCCAATCCTTCCGTGAAGCACTAACTGTTTTTTCTAAAATCATTTTAATTTGCCGATTAGATACTTCAACTTGCCCACTCGTTTGGGGATGATACGGCGTGGCAATTTTATGCTTCACATTATATTTCTTTAACAAGTTCTCCATGAGCTTATTCAAGAAATGTGTTCCTTCATCACTGATAAGTGCACGAGGTACACCAAACCTGGAGAAGATATTTTGTTTAAGGAAGCTTACCACTGCTCTAGCATCATTCGAGGGGAGAGCTACGGCTTCCACCCATTTTGAGACGTAGTCCACAGCCACCAGAATATAATTCTTCCCATATGATGTTGGAAATGGTCCCATAAAGTCTATTCCCCAGACATCAAACAATTCCACCTCAAGCATTCCTTTTTGAGGCATTTGATTCATGCGGGAGATATTTCCTGTCCGTTGACATCTGTCGCACTCTTTCACCACTACTTGGGCATCCTTAAACAACGTGGGCCAGTATAACCCGGATTGGAGGACTTTTGCGGCTGTCCTATCTCCACTAAAATGTCCCCCATAGTCGGAGTCATGACAAGCCTTTAACACTTCGTTTTGTTCTTCCTCCGGGACACATCGACGAATTAGTCCGTCTACTCCTTTCTTATACAAGAATGGTTCGTCCCACAGATAAAACCTGCAATCATGAAGAAACTTTTTCTTTTTGTTATAATCAAAGTCGTCAGGAATTACACCACCTACCAGGTAGTTTGCATAGTCCGCAAACCAAGGAACATCCACCACCGCGAGGATCCTTTCATCTATAAACTCATCCTTTATGGGATAGTCCTCTTCCGTCTCTTCAATCGGGGACATTCGAGACAAATGGTCAGCGACGGTGTTTTCACACCCCTTTTTATCTCGAATTTCAAGGTCAAATTCTTGCAATAGCAAGATCCATCTGAGTAGCCTTGGCTTTGAGTCCTGTTTAGAAAAAAAGATATTTCAACGCAGCATGGTCAGTATAAACAATTACCTTCGTTCCCAGCAAGTATTGCCTAAATTTGTCAAAGGCATACACCACAGCCAGTAACTCCTTCTCTGTGGTTGCGTAATTCATCTGGGCTGGATTCAATACATGGCTAGCATAGTAGATGACGTGAAGGCGTTTTTCTTTTCTTTGCCCCAAGACAGCCCCTACAGCTATATCGCTCGCATCGCACATTATCTCAAAGGGTAGCGACCAATCAGGCGAGATCACTATAGGAGCAGACACCAATTTATTTTTCAGAGTCTCGAAGGCTTCATTACACTTCTTGTCAAACAGAAACGGAGTATCCTTCACAAGCAGGCTAGTCAAAGGTTTTGCAATCTTGGAGAAGTCTTTAATGAACCGCCGATAGAACCCTGCATGTCCCAAGAAACTCCGTATAGCTTTCTCATTCACCGGATGTGGGAGATTTGCGATCACTTCCACTTTTGCCTTATCAACCTCGATCCCTTGATGGGAAATTTTATGACCAAGTACTATCCCTTCTCTCACCATGAAGTGACATTTTTCCCAATTCAGAATTAGATTGGTTTGTTGACACCTTTCCAGCACAAGTGATAGATTATATAAGCAATTTTCGAAAGAAGATCCAAAAACCGAAAAATCATCCATAAATACTTCCATGTGCTTTTCAAGCATATCGGAAAATATGGACGTCATGCACCTCTGGAATGTTGCAGGTGCGTTGCATAACCCAAAGGGCATTCTTCTATAAGCAAAGATTCCGTATGGGCATGTGAATGCTGTTTTTTCTTGATCCTCCGGTGCCACCGCAATTTGGTTATACCCTGAGTATCCATCCAGAAAACAGTAGAAATCATGACCTGCTAATCTTTCCAACATCTGATCGATAAAAGGTAAAGGAAAGTGGTCCTTCCTTGTAGCAGTGTTCAGTCTTCTATAGTCTATGCAAACTCTCCATCCTGTAACAGTACGGGTGGGGATCAACTCATTTTTTTCATTTTTTATCACAGTTGTCCCACCCTTCTTTGGTACCACATGAACTGGGCTTACCCATGAACTATCAGATATGGGGTAAATTAACCCTGCATCTAACAGTTTCACGACCTCCTTGCGAACAACTTCTTTCATGGCCGGATTCAGTCTTCTTTGAGGTTGGACGACCGGTTTCTGATCATCCTCCATTAAAATCTTGTGCATACACATTGTCGGGCTGATTCCTTTCAAATCGTCCATCGCCCACCCAATAGCACCTTTGTACTTTTTTAAGACTTTGATTAGCTCTCCTTCTTGTGTTTCTCTCAAACCTGAATTAATGATTGCTGGACATTTTTCCTCATTGTCAAGAAAAACATATTTGAGATGTTCCGGTAATTGTTTCAACTCTATCCCCTTTTTTACATCCTGTGTTGATTCTGAAGATATTTTGGGTCGAAGCTCCTCCCAACGTTGTTGTCGGGAACGAGCCCAAGGCGGTTGTTCCTTTAACATTTCTACCACTTCGGATTCTTCCTCATCAATTCCTTCAGTATCTTCTACAATAGATAAACTTAAAACTCTCTCCAACGGAAGCCTGGGTGTTGTAATCTGCATAGATTGAGCAAAAACCGTATCTAACACTTCGATACTTTTACTCGCCCCTTCGTCCTCTTTGAATTTCATAGCATCCCTCACATCAATTTTGAGCTTTTCATCGTAAACTTTGAGGGTCATCGTTCCTTCATCAATATCTATCATGCATCTTCCAGTTTCTAGGAATGGTCTTCCCAATATGAGAGGAATCTCCTCATCTTCCGGCATCTCAAGTATCACAAAATCCACCGGAAATACAAATTTATCAATCTTCACCAGAACATCTGTTGCTATACCATATGGTCTCTTCATAGAATGATCCGCAAACTGCAATGTCATGCGAGTATCCTGCACCTCTCCTAACCCAAGTTTTTTGTAAATTGAGAGGGGCATCAGACTCACACTTGCCCCTAAATCGATCAGTGCTTTCTTGAAGGATCTATCTCCAATGCTACATGGAATCGTGACTGCACCTCTATCTTTTTTCTTCATTGGAATTTTTAGGCCTTGCAAAATAGCACTACAAGTTTCAGTTAGCATGACTGGTTCGCTGTTGATCGATCTTTTCTTTGATATGATGTCTTTCATGAATTTGGCGTAGATCGGCATCTGTTCCAGAGCTTCGGCAAAAGGTATGTTGATCTCAAGCTTCTTGAATAATTCTAAGAATTTTTCAAAGTTTTTTTCATGGAGATCTTTCTTCTTTGTTCTTGTCGGAAAAGGGAGCATGATTTTTGGTTTTTGTTTCTCTTGCTGGCTTGTCGACTCGCCTAACATTTCTTCAGTCTGTTTTGGCTCTTCTCTAATCTCTAAGTCAACTTCCAACAATCCCTCTTCTTCAACCTGCTCGTCAACTTGTGGTTCCTTAGCCTTTCCTTTTCTGGTGACCACCGCTTTAATGTGACTTTGATCACGGGGGTTAACAATTGTCCCACTAGGAAGCGTGCCAGGTGCATGGGAATTTGACGCTAACTGTTGGGCAATTTGACCCATCTGAATCTCCAGATTTTTTATTGATGCTGTGGTGTTCTTCTGATTATTTCGAGTTTCTTCCTGGAATTGAATGTTGTGAGCTGCCATTTTTTCTATAGCAATCTCCCAATCCGCTTTCTTTGGTACTTGTTGCTGATACTGTTGTTGTTGCGGCTGATATTGTTGTTGTGGAGGTTCTTGCTTCTGAACATTACCTTGCTGATCTTTCCAAGAGAAATTAGGATGATTTTTCCACCCCGGATTATATGTATTTGAATAGGGATTATTCTGCCTCAGGTAATTTATAGCTTGCACTTGTTCTGCGGTTGCAACACAATGCATGGCAAAGTGTGGTCCACTACAAATTTCACAAATCATGGTCGGAACCGGCTGAATTTGAGCAACAGTCTGGGTACCTAAGTTCATAGCTTTCAATCTCCTTTCAACCTCAGCAGCAATCTGGTGTTCCATTTTCACTACCTGATTTGCTAATTTCAAGTCAATTTTTCCCTCCGGCTGATTTACAGTACGGTCATACAATTCCAAATGCTCATTTGCTGCAATAGCTTCGATGATTTTTTTGATACCGGTTGCTGTAGAAAAATTAGACGAGCCACCAGCAGCTGTATCAATGAGTTGCTTAGTTCTCATCTTCAGCCCATTCACAAAATTCTGCATTTGTTCAGTTTCATCCAGATTATGTGTAGGACATGCAACTAAACATCTTTTGAATCTCTTGTAAGCATCTCCAAGTGTCTCTCCTTCTTTCTGTTTAAAGTTCACAATGTCATACCTCTTACGGATATACACAGAAGCAGGAAAATACTCATTCAAGAATGTTGTTTCCATTTGTTGCCATGTAGTAATGCTTCCTGCAGGTAGGGAATAAAACCATTCCTCAGCGTCCTCAGATAACGTGAATGGAAACATGACCAATCTCTTTGCTTCCTCAGAATGCCCATCAATTTTTAATGATGTAGTCATAGTCAGAAACCTCTGCAGATGCTTGTTTGCATCCTCATTGATCTTTCCCGCAAAAGGTTTGCTTTCTAACTGGCGGATAGTAGACGGGTGCAACTGGAAGTGAGCAACATTAACAGGTTGATTCACAATGGTCAACCGCACTGCTGGATTATTCTGTCTGCCATAGTCACCTAAAAGTCTTTCTGGTGGAGGTGGGTCTGCAGCCATATTAACAGTGTCTGGATGGGAATCTGTGTTTGACTCAGATTTTTCGGAGTGAACAGAAGCTGGTGTTCTCGGTGTGGCCGGTTCTTCGCTGTCAGAGTTTGCCAGTTTCTTTCTTCTAGCTTCTCTGAGCTTTGCCCGCAATGTTCTCTCTGGTTCTGCGTCAAAATGAAAATCAGCTGAGGCCTTACCTCGCATAAACAAGTTAGACAACGATTAGAATTGAATCACAAAATTGTCACAGATAAATTTTAGTTGGTAAACAACAAAATTTCGATAGAATGAAAATTAAAATATGTAGTTTGGCAATCCCCGGCAACGGCGCCAAAAACTTGATCGGAAAAATAACAAGTGTACTATTTTCACCGATGTAGTAATAAGGAGTTTATTTCCCAGTATCGATCTCGAGGATTGCGTAGGAATTACTTATTTCAATTCGATTCTATTCAAACAAAAAGATAATGGTTGGTTTGTTTTGGAATTGCGAATAGTGACACGAAGATAGTAAAAATAACTGATTAAGATAAAAGATGCTAGGGTAAGTGGTTGAGTTAGCCCGTTATGAATTTATCCCGATTTCCTTAATGCCTGTGCTACATTCAATCACCTAACCTCAGAATGTTCTTACTTAAGTCCTTAAGTGAGAAA
Organism: Lathyrus oleraceus; assembly: GCF_024323335.1. Classification (NCBI taxonomy): domain Eukaryota; kingdom Viridiplantae; phylum Streptophyta; class Magnoliopsida; order Fabales; family Fabaceae; genus Lathyrus; species Lathyrus oleraceus. The sequence continues at coordinate 323,738,661 of NC_066579.1, forward strand.
CTATTAAACTACCAATTCTTACTCAAATGTCCATTCAATTAATCATTGGTTTTAATCATACAATATATATCAAGGTTTACGGTAATTTATGAAAGTAACTAGTCCTAGATGATGCATTCATAAACCCAATTGTGTGAAAACCCTACCAATCACAGTCCTGTTATTGGAAGTCATAGATTAATTTGTATTTGTCCGATACAAAAGCATAATAACATCACACAATTAAATTGAAAGACATAACATAGTAATCAAGGAATCATTGGTTCACATTCATAACATACGATAACATCAGGACCACCCCCTAGCATCAGGGGGTTTAGCCTCTCATAGTACTTAAAGAATTCATAAAGTAAAGATTAGACATTACAAAGAATTAGGAGAATTTGATCTTCAATGGTGGCTACCGTTGAATCTCGCCGTCTTCGAATCCGTTGTATTCGCTAGCTTCTCCACTGTAATGCTTTCGTTCGTCCGTCAAAAGGTGCCTTTCTCTTTCTCTTCCAAGTCTTCTTATAGCTTCAGATGACCTTTTCCAAAGCTAAAAGTCCAAACTACCCTTGCTGAGCAGAACCCATTCAAATAGCAAAAATTAGGTTTTCCAACTGCGTGCAAAAAACACGGCCGTGTGGTGGAACACGGGCGGCCGTGTGGATCCTCATGATTTATATATTTTCGCATCAGTTACAGTAGCAACAACACGGGCCGTGTTCCTGCACACGGGCACCCGTGTGAATGCACTGTTTTAATCAACACGGCCGTGTGGTGGCACACGGGTGGCCGTGTTGATTTCTGCTGTCTGCTTCATCTTTTTCTCTGTTTGGCCAGCAACACGGCCGTGTGATGGCACACGGGTGGCCGTGTTGACCTGCTGTTCTGTCATATTTTCGTCCTTCAGAGTGTCCCGAACTTCACCATTCTTGCTTTTGAACCTGGAACAATGATACTACCCAAACGAAGCATAAACAAGGTCTTTTTGACTTAAACTCGTAATCGAATGTAATGCAATACCAAACCAACAAAACTTGATACTTGACTCAAATGCAACTAAAAACAAACATAAATCTTACCAAGGTGATGAAAATATGTCGGATTACCGTCGGGAATTCAATGGAAATGGTGACCGATCAATAAGCATTGTTGGAACATGAATGGGATGAAGAAACTCAATTTCTCAATTCAAAACCCACAGTTGACTTTTCAGTTGACTGGCATAGGCCTTTAGATGACCTGAAAATATTCTGATGAATTTGAGCTTCAACCACTTTGGGGAATTTGTCCAAAATGAACCTTTAGCTCACATAAGCTCCATATGATCATCACATGATCCATATCTCAAGAAAATACCATCTGCTCTTTGTACCATGAATTCACCTGATGCCTTGACCTGTTGACTGCTTAAGCTGCAAGACAAATGTTAGGTGACATATTTTTGTACATTTTTGGTTAGTGATTAAAAGAAAAGCAATGATATACAAATGCAAGCAATGCTTGGTGATCAAGAACCCCTCTCAAAGAGATATCCCACCTACAGGGAAGGAAGCAAGGTGTCCAATGATCCTTGAGGCTATGCAATGTTATGATATGATGCCATGAGGGATCTTAGGGACAAAATTGGGGTCTTACAGATGCCCCTATTTAAGGTCATTCTAGCCGGAGAAGTGAAGGTTAAAATCTTCATCTCGACGCGGTAGAATGGGCTTAAATAACAATAATGAGACAAATTTTGGTCCCTAAGAGACCTCATGATGCAAATGTAGGAATGCAAAAGAAACAAACTCTGTGGGGATATAGGTCCACAAAGAAGAAAAGACGATCCATCGGAGTAATACACTCACCAGGAACAGAGACTCTAACAGGACTCTTATGGGGATAAGAAAAAAGAAAAGAATGCGTGAGCAGGTCACGACTCTGAATTAGGGGAAACAAGAACTTGACACTGCATGAGCAGGACACGACTCGATTGGAGACCTAACTGGGGAATAAAGGACTCAAACTGGGGAAACGAGTTTCCAAAGGGAACAAAATCCAATGGAAAGACTCAAGCTGACTCAAGAACGCGTGTATTGGGGAAAACGCCAATACAGCACAACTATCCACAAAGGATACTTCGGATAAAAATCCGGACTCGGACTGGGGAAAGATTCACACAGAACCTCCCTGCCGGGGAAAACTACATATATTGGGGAATTATGCCAATACAGCAAAAGGGTAAATCACAACAGAAACTCCGCTGGGGAATGTCTAACAAAGACTCTCCCGAGGAAGCAAAAGGGTGAGGTGTTACCGGTTACTGGGTAACAAGCTCAAAGAGCCATGTGATCTGAACACCGGTTACTGGGTGAAAGAACAACAAGCTCAGGAATAATGAATATCTAAGACCGGTATAAGGGTGAGAGATATCAATCAACCAAAACATCTGAGGAAGACCTGAAAAAGGCATATCAACTCAGGAAAATCTGACTCCGCAGGGGACCAAGGTCATAATAGGGAGCAGAAAAGGAAGGAACACCAGGGATACCGGTTACTGGGTATATAATAGGTGACCAACCAAAGCGTGAATTGGGGTTTACTGCCAAATCACTCATCATCCGAAAGGAGGGCTTGAAAAAGCAAATCGACTTACAGAATGGGCATTCGACTCCACAACGGGAAAACGAATCTTACTCAAATGGGGAAGGACAAAAGGCTTCAACCAAAGAGTGCATGAGATATATTATCCATTACCGTCAGAACGTGGATAATATACTCGCATGGAAGGAACACCAGGGATACCGATTACTGGGTATATAATAGGTGACCAACCGAAGAGAGAAACAATCGTTACCAACAACAACAGGGTAGACGAAAGATAACTCGTCGGGGATAAATTGCAAGCATACGGCAATTATCCAGGAGACATATCACCGGTTACTGGGAGATACGCTCAAAAAAGGGGTAACAAATGAACGTTCGATTCCACAAAGGAACACGAATCTTACTCGACTGGGGAAACACAACAGGCTTCGACTGAAGAGTGCATGAGACATATTATCCATTACCGTCAGAACATGGATAATATACTCGCATGGAAGATTATCCACAACCGGTTACTGGGTTAATAAAGGATAAATCATCCGAAAAGAAAGGCATCGAGATACCAAAACTAGGTATATAAAGATGACCGATCAAAGGGAGCAACAAACATTACCAGCAAACGGGTAAATGAAAGATGACTCACTAGGGATGCATTGATAAAAATCAATGATCCGGGGAACAAATCACAGGAAAATGGTGAAAGGACCCGTTGAGGATAAAATTTCTAGCATACGGCAATTATCCACAAGAAGACCTGCTGGGAATACAATTGCTTACTCAGAGCCATTACCCAGAAGAGAGAAGGAATATCAACATCGAATATTGGATGAAGACAACCACAAAGAGGGGATTACATCTACCGAATACTGGGTAGAAAACCACGGGCGAGTAACCGTCAGCGGTTAGGATGAACAACAAGGTTAACTCTGCACAGGGGAGACCAAAGGATTTACAACTACCGAATACTGGGTAGAAGACCAAAGACTCAGCTGAGGATAAGACGAATGATTGCCGGTTACTGAGCAATTATCCAAGTGTTCCACAAGGAAGCACAAACTCCACTAGGGGGACAACAATAACATAGGATTTACAACTATCGAATACTGGGTAAAAAACCACAAAATCCACCATCAACCAAAATGAACCACAAAGGTTACCTCCGCTAGGGGAATAGAGATAGGGTAGAGGGCCACAACTCTGATGAGGATACAAAAGTAGGGTTTACAACTACCGAATACTGGGTAGAAAACCAAAGCCTCTGCGTGGGGAGTAAAAGGATCACAACTCCGCACGGGGGAACAAATAGGGTTTATAACTACCAGCTACTGGGTAGAAAACCACAAACTCTGTTGGAGAGCAAGAAAATAGGATTTACAACTACCGAATACTGGGTAGAAAACCACCGACTCTTGCCGAGGAACAAAAAGGTTCACAAATACCAATCTCTGGGTAAACAACCACAAATTCCGCAAAGAGGGAAAAAGGTATATAGGATTTACAACTACCGATTACTGGGTAGAAAACCACAAAGGATAGGACTTACAATTACTAGTTATTGGGTAGAGGCCCAAAGACTCCGTTGGGGATAAGATGAACTATCGCCGGTTACTGGGCAACTATTCATTTATTCCACAGGGAAGCAAAAGAAACAGTTGAAAAAAAAGGCCAATTCAGGATCAAACCAAAAAGGCAAACTGAATCAAGACTCGTCCTAATGAGGAAAGAACTCAATAGGGAAAACCCATCCCAATATATATGTTGGGAGGAAATGGAAACAACCATCATCCACGAGGATATATCTCTGTGGGGAAATGCAGAAGGAAAAACAAACACTTTCTGCTTAAGGGGCTGACTCTATATTGAGAGATTAAACACCCGACATCTGCTTGGGGAGATCTATTGGAGAGATCTATATCACCGATAGCAGGAGACAACAAACAAAAGATATATGGCAAAAATGCAACATGAATATCTGAATGTTGAAAGTATGCATGAATATGCTTGATTTATGTTTGATGAATGCTGACAAAACAGACATTTCTAACACAAACAGGTCCAGGAATCAAACGCCCGGTACTACACCACAGGAGAGAAAGCCAGGATCACCGGAGAATAAACAATCTGTCGGGATCAGGAAACAACAAGATCTCTGCAAGGATGGATCATCAGTCCCAGCTGGGAAACTGGAGCTCACTGCACAGGCGAAAGCTTTTACGAAAACAGAACACACAAGTAGATTCTGGCCGCACCAGTAACTCCGGGAGAGACTGTCAGCAACTCCATTGGGGATAAATCCACTGAGGGAAAACAGATCACACAAGTAGATTCTGCCACACAGGCCACTCTACTGGGGATCAAAAGCATTAGGAAATCACCAAATCTCTACAGGGGAGAAAACCATCACAGATACAATCCACCATGCAACAACACTACTGGGGATTTATCTGAGGCAGAGAAGGAGAACTGGGGATCAACCACCAAATACCAAACCTTCACAAAAGGAACCACGACTGCTGAGGAGGAAAGAATCACTGCTCTGCTGAAGGGAGGAGAGGTGAAAACCTCAACAAGCATTCTGATGGGGAGAGATAGCATAGATTAAGTACATCATGCCAACAACTCCGCTGGGGATCTATCCGAGGAAACGAAGAAGTACTGGGATATCAACCCACCAACTACCGAATCTTCCAAAAGGAAAGCACCCATGTTGGGGAGAGAATATTACTGGAGAGGAAAATTGAAGTCTTCAACAAGCACTCTGAGTGAGGAGGAGTCATAATAACGACTCTGTTCAACAAAATCCGTTCGGGAGAAAATCCCAACAAACACCCTGCTTAGGGAACAAAATCTCAACAGAAACGCTGCTTGGGGAGAAACCCCAACAACAATCTGGAGAAAGAGGATACAGCCATGCCAGGAATGTGAACAAATGTCCTACCCTGTTGGAAATCTTGCCACCCTTGGAAGAGCACTGAGAAATTCTTAAGTATCCTTTTTATCATTGTGAACGTTCACTTTGTAAAAAAACAATTTTTATAAACAAAATTTTTGTTTGTTTAACAATGACATTTTATCAATTAAAACATGCAAAACATTTGTTGAATTGAAACAAATAAGAGTGCAAATAATTGGATAAAAGCTCAAATTTATTTGATGGAATGGTAGCCTGCAAATGGCAAGACTCCATAGATCTGTACAAAAATTTGAAATCGGTGATATATATTGGAAGAGGGCTACATTGAACATAATGACCATTTCTCTACCAATTTGATTCCGATGTATTTGAAGCTTCAGTTGACGACGACTGAGCGAGAATCTCTGACGAAAAGACAATTGTGAAACAGAAAGTCTTGTCAGGATGCAGTTACTTGCCAAATCCCTAATTTTTGCCTAGATTGCCCCAGGGTGAGGTACTCAATCTAGCGGGATGCAAATACATTTTTTTTCAAGTCTCTAATTTTTGCTTGGATCGCCCTTTCGGCTTACCCACCGAGACGCTCATTTTTGCCTAAGCCGCCCTTTCGGGTTTTCAACTTAGCGAGCTATTCTGTTTTTCTTTTTAGGCGAAGTATTTCTTGACTGCATCTGAATTCACAGGACGAGTGAAATCCTCCCCAACCATTGTTGTAAGCATCAAAGCACCGCCTGAAAAGGCTCTCTTGACAACATATGGACCTTCATAGTTTGGAGTCCACTTGCCCCTGGAATCGGGTGCGAAAGACAAGACTTTCTTGAGCACGAGGTCACCTTCTCGGAACACACGAGGCTTGACCTTCTTATCGAATGCTTTCTTCATTCTCTGCTGATATAACTGACCATGGCACATGGCAGTTAATCGCTTCTCTTCAATCAGATTCAACTGGTCATAATGACTCTGAATCCATTCAGCATCAGTCAACTTGGCTTCCATCAAGACTCTCATTGATGGGATCTCCACCTCTACTGGGAGCACAACCTCCATGCCGTAAACAAGAGAAAAAGGGGTTGCCCCTGTTGAAGTGCGGACAGATGTACGATATCCATGTAAAGCAAATGGTAGCATCTCGTGCCAATCTTTGTACGTGACTGTCATCTTCTGGATAATTTTCTTGATATTCTTATTAGCAGCTTCAACAGCCCCATTCATCTTAGGTCTGTAGGGAGAGGAATTATGGTGTGCAATCTTGAACTCAGCGCACAACTCTTCCATCATCTTGTTGTTCAAGTTAGATCCATTATCAGTAATGATCTTATCTGGCACACCATAACGGCAAATCAGCTGATTCTTGATAAACTTCACGACCACCTGCCTGGTCACATTAGCATACGACGCCGCTTCAACCCATTTGGTGAAGTAGTCAATTGCTACGAGAATAAACCTGTGTCCGTTGGACGCTTTCGGTTCAATCATGCCTATCATGTCGATTCCCCACATAGAGAAACGCCATGGTGATGAAATCACATTCAAAAGTGTCAGAGGAATATGAATCTTATCCGCGTAAATCTGACACTTGTGGCATTTCTTCACATATTTGCAGCAGTCAGACTCCATTGTCAGCCAATAGTAGCCTGCTCTCAGCATCTTTCTAGCCATGGCATGTCCATTGGAATGAGTACCAAATGAACCCTCATGGACCTCAGTCATCAACAGGTTTGCTTCGTGTCTATCCATGCATCTGAGCAGAACCATGTCAAAATTTCTCTTATAAAGCACTTCACCACTGAGGTAGAAACTGCCTGACAGCCTTCTCAGAGTCTTCATATCTTTCACAGATCCCTCGGCGGGTAGACCTGGTTCTGGAAGAAATTCTTGATATCAAAATACCAAGGCTTGTCATCATTCATTTCTTCAACTGCAAACACGTGAGCTAGTCTATCCAAGCGCATCACGGTGATATTGGGAACTTCATTCCAATATTTGACCACAATCATCGAAGCAAGCGTAGCAAGAGCATCTGCCATCCGATTATCATCTCGAGGAATATGATGAAAGTCAACTTCTGTAAAGAACGTTGAAATCCTCCTCGCATAATCTCTGTATGGAATGAGTTTGGGCTGATTCGTTTCCCATTCACCCTTGATCTGATTGACAACCAGGGCCGAATCACCATACACATCGAGGTGCTTGATCCTCAGATCAATGCATTCTTCCAATCCCATAATACAGTCCTCATACTCAGCCATATTATTCGTGCATTTGAAAGTTAGCCTTGCTGTAAACGGAATATGTGTGCCCTGAGGAGTAATGATTACTGCCCCAATTCCATTTCCGTACTGATATACAACGCCATCAAACACCATCGTCCACCTGGAACCAGGTTTTGGACCTTCATCAAGTGTAGGCTCATCGCAATCTTTCATTTTCAAATACAGAATTTCCTCATCTCGGAAGTCGTACTGAACAGACTGATGATCTTCGATCGGCTGATGTGCCAAATGGTCAGCCAAGATACTACCTTTGATAGCTTTCTGAGCTCGATACTCGATATCATACTCAGATAACAACATCTGCCAACGGGCAATCCTCCCGGTTAAAGCAGGCTTCTCGAAGATGTACTTGATTGGATTCATTCAGGATATCAACCAAGTTGTATGATTTATCATGTACTGGCGTAAACGCTTAGCAGCCCAAGCCAAAGCACAACATGTCTTCTCAAGCATAGAGTATCGAGACTCACAATCAGTGAGCTTCTTACTCAGGTAGTAGATAGCAGATTCTTTCTTCCCTGATTCGTCTTGTTGACCGAGTACACAACCCATCGAGTCTTCAAGAACAGTCAGATACATGATCAGAGGTCTTCCTTCTACAGGCGGAGACAAGATCGGAGGTTCAGATAGATACTCTTTGATACTATCGAAAGCTTTTTGGCAATCCTCGGTCCAATCATGAGACTGATCTTTCCGAAGGAGCTTGAATATCGGCGCACATGTGGCAGTCATGTGGGATATAAATCTGGAAATATAGTTCAAGCGGCCAAGAAAACCTCGGACTTGCTTTTCAGTTTTGGGCGCAGGCATCTCTCGTATTGCTTTGACCTTTGTAGGATCAACCTCAATGCCTCTCTCGCTGACAACAAAACCCAATAACTTGCTAGAACGGACTCCAAATGTACATTTGTTGGGGTTCAGACAAAGCTTGAACTTCCTCAAATGCTGAAAAAGCGTCAACAAATGCTCAATATGTTCAACTTCCGTTCGTGACTTAGCAATCATATCATCGACATAAACCTCTATCTCCTTGTGCATCATATCATGAAACAAGGTAGTCATAGCTCGTTGATACGTGGCTCCGGCGTTCTTCAAACCAAAGGGCATCAATCGATAACAGAATGCTCCCTAAGGTGTGATGAATGTTATCTTCTCCATATCCTCGGGTGCCATCTTGATTTGATTATATCCGGAAAATCCGTCCATAAATGAGAAGACCTTGAATTTGGTTGTATTATCTACCAACATATCAATGTGTGGTAGAGGGAAATCATCTTTCGGACTAGCTTTATTCAAATCTCTGTAATCAACACACATACGGAGTTTTCCGTCTTTCTTAGGCACAGGCACAATGTTGGCCACCCATTGAGGATACGTAGAAGTCACCAGAAACCCCGCATCAATTTTCTTCTGAACTTCCTCTTTGATCTTCACTGCCATATCTAGATGAGTTCTTCTGAGCTTCTGCTTCACAGGCACGCACTCAGGCTTCAGCGGCAGGAAATGTTGCACAATATTTGTATCTAGACCTGGCATGTCTTCATATGACTAAGCAAAGATATCAGAATATTCTCGTAGCAAACTGATCAACCCCTTCTTGACAAACTCTTCAAGAAGTGCCCCAATATTCACTATCCGAACACAATCTTCAGACCCCAAGTTGACCGTTTCCAGATTCTCAAGATGCGGCAGAATGATCTTCTCTTCGTGCTCAAGAAGACGGGTAATCTCATCAGGAATCCCTTCAACATCATCTCCCTCTGCCTCAAATATAGGGAATTCAAAATTGGGAGATGACGTTGGATCATTATGTTCAATGGGTTTTAGAATCAACCTGCATAATGATTTTGGATAATGAAAAAGCTTTAGAATTTAAACAAACAAATCATTATGCAGATGAGAAGATTGTTTTTATTCTTGTTTTTTTTTTAGGGTTTTTTGTGATCACCAATTTCATGCAAAAGCAAAAAGCGAAAACAAATGTTTAACATGAATTTATTGAATGAAATATCATTGTATATATGATGCCAACAATGTCATCACTTCTCCTTTTGGCATGGGAGAAGGGTTTTTAAACAAAGTGAACCATTAATTTGATCTATGAATGACTGTAGGAACATCTACAGCGACCCAATTGTGGCAGATCCCGCCAGGGATGACAAAATTGTCAGTATCCTCTGCATCTTCTTCCAGAATAGCAGCAGCTTCGTCAGCTTGATCGGCGTGGATGAAACCTCCACTCTTGAACAACCCTTTGTTGTTGAAGACCCCAGAAGAATAGCCAATACCAGCCCGAGATTTATTATCTTCAAGCTCAATCATTTTTCCTAGACCAGCAACTGCACCACATTCAATGGCTAGTTTCGCATCATGATAGGAAGCAAATGAAGGAGACTTCTTCTTCTCAGGCTCGGCTATAGATAGAGCTTAGAAAGGAGTTCCAACTTCATCCTCAGCATCAATGTATGAGAAAGAAGACAAGTGGCTAACCAGGAGAGCCTTTTCTCCCCCTACCACAACCAGTTTCTTGTTCTTAACGAATTTCAGCTTCTGGTGTAGGGTGGATGTCACGGCGCCAGCCTCGTGAATCCATGGTCTACCAAGGAGACAACTATAAGATGGGTGGATATCCATAACCTGAAAGGTAACTTGGAAATCACTTGGTCCAATCTTGATTGGGAGATCAACTTCCCCAATCACGGTCTTACGCGACCCATCGAAAGCTTTCACAACAACACCACTCTGTCTCATGGGAGGCCCTTGATATGACAATCTAGAAAGAGTGGTCTTCGGCAATACATTCAAAGATGACCCAGTGTCCACCAACACGTTGGACATGGCGTCGCTCTTGCAATTCATGGATATATGTAAATCCATGTTGTGGTCTCTTCCCTCCTCAGGGAGATCAGCGTCACAGAAACTCAAAGTGTTGCAAGCAGTGATATTTGCAACAATACTGTCAAACTGTTCAACAGTGACATCATGATCAACATAAGCCAGATCCAAAACTTTCTGCAGAGCCTCCCTATGGGGTTCAGAATTCAGAAGCAAAGATAACACGGAGATCTTGGACGGCGTTTGTAGAAGCTGGTCTACAACGTTGTACTCACTCTACTTGATGAGCCTCAGCATCTCATCACAGTCTTCATTCACAGTGCCACTAGGGTCAACAGAAGAAGTAGGAGTCTTTTGTACAGAGGAGGGTTTAGCAACAAGTGTTGGGTTCGAAGGATTCACAGCATTCCCAACCGGGCGCACATCAGAGTCAGCAGCTCTAGCCTGAGGCTTAGGAGGCGCTGAAAACACATGACCACTACGGGTCAACCCGCTCACATCAGCTATATTCACAACAGAGGATGAAGGCAAAGGAACTTCTTTCCCATCTTCAACAGCAACAGGATTATAGCGGAAGGGAACTGCTCTATCAGAAGAATAAGGCATAGGGCCGACAGGCTTGATAATCAACGAAGGAGAAACCTTCTGCTTGCTACGATCATAATGGATGACAACATGTTCAGGTATCTTGAACACAGGAGAAATCACATTCACCTCTGGTTCGTCTTCATCAACATTTCTGTTCTGAAGAATCTCAATAGTCCCATCATCCAGCAACTCTTGCAGCTCTACGCACTTGGCGACATCCCAATCTGTTGACAGAGCAGATACGACATTTGTCATGGTCGTGCTCCATATGATTGTAATCACACAGTAAACGATGCAACTCGACCAATGACTGTCGAATATGGCTTACATATTTGACCTTGTATTTGCCAGGGCAACCCTGGACCATGTTAACCGACTTCCCATGCTCGGGCAATGGGTTCTTCGTAACATTAGGGCCTGAGTCCTCAAAGCTCAGAATGTCGCATCTCATAAGGTCTTGAACCTTAGTCTTCAATGGAAAGCAGTTTTCCACATTATGACCCGGAGCACCGGAGTGATAAACACAATGTTGATCAGGTTTATACCACCACTGCGGGTTAGCAGGTACAGTCGGAGGATCCCTGGGAGTAATCAATTTCCGCTCTATCAAAGAGGGATACAACTCTGCATATGATACAGGAAACGGATCAAAAGTGATCTTCTTCCTCTCATAACTCGGACCAGCTGGATTACTGTTGCGAGGCTGGTAGGCCTGCTGCTGAGGGCGATGTTGTTGCTGATACTATTGAGATTGTTGATTGTGCTGCTGATGCTGATATTACTGGTTATCACGGAAGACAGGTGCTATATGAGGCACCTGGTGCTGACTGCTGGCATGACGCAAAGGCTTCCTCTTGGCAGAGGGTCTTCTGGATTTGACATGGGATTGCACGACATGTGCCTCCCCATCTTTCTTCTTAGCAAACGCCCCATATCGTTTGCTTGAAGAGCCTTCATCTTTGGATAACCGTCCTTCACGGACTCCTTCCTCCAATCGCATCCCCATGTTCACCATCTCGGTGAAATCAGAGGGAGCACTAGCGATCATCCGCTCATAATAAAAAGAATTCAAAGTCTTCAGAAAGATTTTGGTCATTTCCTTCTCTTCCAGCGGAGGAGTAATCTGAGCTGCCAGCTCTCGCCACCTTTGGGCGTACTCTTTAAATGTCTCTTTGTCCTTCTGGGACATGGCTCTGAGCTGATCCCGATCGGGAGCCATATCCACGTTGTATTTGTACTGCTTGACGAAGGCTTCGCCAAGATCATTGAAGGAACAGATGTTTGCACTGTCCAAACTCATATACCATCTTAGTGCAGCACCGGACAGACTGTCCTGGAAATAATGAATCAGCAGTTGATCATTATCCGTTTGAGTAGACATTTTCCTGGCATACATAACCAGGTGGCTGAGAGGGAAGATGTTTCCCTTGTACTTCTCAAAGTCTGGGACTTTGAATTTGACGGGTATCTTCACACCGGGAACTAAACAGAGCTCGGCCTCAGATTTGCCAAACAAATCCTTTCCTCGAAGGGTCTTCAATTCCTTGCGGAGTTCAAGAAATTTGTCGTTCATCGCATCCATCTTCTCATTAACATCTGGGCCCTCAGACGACTCAGAATGATAGATGGTGTCGTCTACCCTGGGAGTGGTATGCACGATAGGAGGAGGCATTGCAAGGACCGGGCTAGATGCCGACATGGAAGCAAATGTTGGTGCAGGAATATCAGGCATAAAGCCAGGAGGCATCCCCCACGGAAACCTGGGCGGCATGGCTGTTGGCACAAAATGGGCACTAGCAGGCACTGTTGAAGAAACAACCTCAGAGATAACAGTCCTCTAGGGAGGAGTTGCAGGCGTCGGAGACGGATGATTCTGAGCAGCTAAGAATTGCTCCATCAAAGCAGTGAGTCTGGCGACTTCATCCTTCAGCTCATGATTCTCTTGCTCAAGATGATCCATCAATCTTGAAGAGTTGGCTCTGGTGTAGTACCGATGAGTCAGCTTGTCTTCAAAATAAATGAAGAGCACAGAGTTAGGCCACGGACCAGAAGACCGGAACAAACACCTGCTTATGCAAATGATACATGCAATGTTTGTGCACATGATTTGTTTTTATTTTTCAAAAGAACTTTTAGGGTATTATTTGCAATTTTTAATATTAAGCATTTATTCGCATATGAAAAATATCTCATCAAATATATTTGAACAAAGAAGTACAGCATTGTCAATTATATTACAAGAGAAAAGGAAAATAAACATCCTATGGATCCTTAGAAGCTCAGGATGCCAGAAGATAAGATTCCCGAAGCCTCTTAATCTCTCTCTCATATGCTGCTTCCATATCCGCCTTATCTTTGGCGAGTCCGTCATACCTCCTTTTCCAGAACTTGGAAGACCGAGGAAGTAGAGAAGTCCATGCATCATTCGGATCGTCAATCACCTGATGCTCTAGGAACTCAATCAGAGCATCCTTCTCCTTAAGCTGTTGAAGCAACTCTTCTCTTTCACGGATCCAGGCACGTGAAAGATCTTCTTCTCTCAACTCCTCTACGCCTTGGTTAGGGAGGGTTGAAGGCCCAGCCACAACCAAAGGTGTAGGTCTCGGATAATCATAAGGCATGAGGTACTCAGATGCTCTCTTCCTTACCCAAGTCATATACGGCTCCAAAGCAATGCAGTTCTTCGGACCCAACTCACTTCTACCCTTCTTGTGAATCTTGCGCCAAGCGCGGGCCATCCTGGCTTTCAGGCCTTGGGGATCTTTACCCTCCTGAAAGAACACACCTTCTAACAGAATGTTATTAGGTTTATCCTTTAGGGGGAACCCAAGCTGACGACGTGCTAGCACGGGGTTGTAGCTAATCCCACCACATGTACCAAGAAGAGGCACATTGGAGAATTCACCACAAGAGTCAATGATCTGGACAACATCATATGCACGATCATACCAAGAGATATCATCATTAGTGAGAGACATAAGTCTCGTAGACCACCGTAGACATCCCTTGTTCTCCTTGAAAGCGACCGTCTGAGGTAAGTGAGAAATAAACCACTTATACAACAGAGGCAAACAGCACACAATAGCACCACCACCCTTTGCATTCCTCAGGTGCAAAGAGACATAGGCATCACCCAACAGAGTCGGAACGGGATTAAGAACAGAGAAGATCCTAATGGCGTTCACATCCACAAATTTGTCGATGTTGGGGAATAATACCAATCCATAGATGAGAAGCACAAATATGGCCTCAAAGGCATCCTCACTCATGGCCTTCCCATAAACGGTAGCTTGAGCAATGAGGAACTCAGAAGGGAGACCTTGAATTCCACCTTTGGAGGTCATATGAGCTTTAACCAAGGATTCATCTATATGCAAAATGTCAGCTATCTCTCGAGGAGTAGGAATACTCTCCAAGCCACTAAGCAGTACCTGATCCAGAATCGAAATACCCACAAGATGAGCATACTCCTCAAGAGTAGGCAATAGCTGGAAGTCTGGAAAAGTGAAGCAATGATACAGAGGGTCATAGAACTGCGCCAAAGTACTCATCAACCCTTCATCAACCTGAGTAGTCAACAGAGGCAGAAGCTTCCCATAACGAGCTTTGAAACCCAAGGGGTCTAATACATAAGATGTCAGATTCCTTAACTCTTTCAAATCGGGTTGTCTGAAGCTGTACTTCTTTGTATGCCTTTTTGGTCTTTCCATATCTGAAAATTTTGCAAATAAACCCCTTAAGTTCCTTGAAAATTTTCTTTTTTTCTGATGATATAGATGAAGATGAATGCATGAATGCATGAATGCAACAATCACACTCAAGGATCAAGCAAAGCACACCAGACAAAGGTCATGGGATAGCTCGTATTATCCTTAATATCAATCATCCATTTTGGTGGATTATGGTTTTCTCCTTATCAACACCCAAGTTCCATTGATATTAACGATATACGAACGATTCAACCATCCTTAATATCAATCTTCCATTCTGGTGGATTATGGTTTACACCTTATCAACACCCAAGTTCCATTGATATTAACGATAGTTGAACGGATCAACCATGAATCACGGGTTTGTTGTGAGTCACGAGCATGGAGTCTCGGTTAAGAACCACCCAAAGGGAGTGTACTATGATTTAAACCTACCGAACATGTTCTACCAGAGGTTCCCATAGTCATCATCCCATCTTTCGAATATTATCGGAGGAACCAATACTCGTATTCCAAAAATATTCTCAAGAGAGACTCCTATGAGTGTAGTATCGCGTAACAATCGCATTAGATCTTACATCTGAACGACCTCCGCACTACGTCCTAAAAATAGGCCAAGATGGGCTTGGTAAACTAAGGTCCTTGGCTTCTAAGGCACATGTCGGAAGAATAATGCCTAACCACAAATAACTTGTGTGACATTATTAATCCGACATGACCTCCACCAAGTGAATGGACTCGCAAGTCAACTTGCTAAGGAATAACTCCACACAAGTCGACGAGACTATGCCATTCTCCTATCATAAGGTGCACTCGAGTTCGGGTATAGAACTCATCTCACAGAGATCACCAAACAAGCAAGCAATTGATATATCAAGCAATTCAAGCATTACAAACAATACAGTAATCCCAAATTGTACAAAAATATGTCATAAACAATATATCACAACAAGTGTGAAAAGTAGGCAAACCCACTAGGAAGATATTTTCTTTCCCCAGCAGAGTCGCCACTTTTCTGTAGCGGTGTATTCGTCACTTTATGATTTATTGACTAAATCAAAAGCAAAGCATACAAAGATAGAGTCGCCACCTCACTTTTATTTATCCAAAGGAATGGCTAAAAAGCGAACAAAAGCCTAAGAAGTTTTACAAAGAAACTAATAAAAGAGGTACAGAGATCTGGGTAAGGGGGTAATTATGCAAAGGGAAGATGTTAGGCACCCAATGCATCCTAGGTACTCCTAGGTGTAGAACCTCAAATTTTCACCCCCCATTTGTACATTCATTTCATTTTTAGGTCATTGACATTGCACTAACATCACATTAAAATTACCTTGTCATTACATATCATGTTGCATTTCATCAGTCAGGACTGGCATCAAGAGAGTTCATTTGTGCAAAGGAACCAAGCATTTCCATGAGAAAAAAGGACCTATGGGTTTTCCAATGAGCTTATGTGAACCCAAGGTTCATTTTGAAGCATTGGACCAAATGTTGAAGGCTCAAAAGTCATCAGTACATGTCCAAGTCATCTGAGGTCCATAAAAGTTAACTGCAAGTCAACTGAGGGCTAGGAGGTGGAGAAATGGTTTGAGGCACTTCATTCATGTCCAAAAGAGGTTTATTCATTATGTCAAAAATCTACCTTGAAGGTTTTGAAGCCAGATCAAAAGTTTCCAAAAATGGAAAGTGACCTGTAATTTTAAGTTTCCAAAAATGGCAAGTTTTTGGACCAACTTCAACTCAACTTTCCAATATCAAATAAGATTCAAATCAAATTTTGTCCAACATGAAAGTTAAAGATATCTCTCTCCCATTTCCAAAAAGTCCAAGATCATGAGCATCTGATGAATGGTTAAGGAGTTATGATCAAATCTTGGCAAAGTGTGATTGAAACTTCAAATGGCCATATCTTTTGAACCAAAACTCTAAATTTGGTGCCTCTTTTTTTATAATGCTTCTCATGTCATGAAGTTTCCAAATCAATCATCACATTACATAAAATGTTATCACATGATCATTTGCATACTCATGCCCATTTTGGAGGGAAATTGCAAAATTTAAAAATGGTGCATTACATGAACTTTTTACCATTGCCAATGTGTTAAGAAAATGATTTTAAGTGCATTTGAGCTGGTAATGGTTACTGTACACGTGTGCATGCTTCACACACCCTCCAATTTGTCATTTTTTGCCATGCACCTTATCTTGATTAATTTTAATTAAACCATGCCTAATTTGGATTAAGAGTGGATTAGTGAAGCATATATATTCATAATCATAACAGAATTGAAGAGGATTCTGGATCTAGATCTCATAATTTTCTCTCCCTCCAAATTTTTTCTCGTAATCAAAATTCAAATTTCTTCAACATAGCAACTGGTTTTTATTGAAGATTCATGATCAGTGAGTGTGATTGAGTGTGAATTCAGCCGTTGTTTGAAGAATTGGAGCCATAATCGAGCAGTTGAAGTTCAAGAACCTTGCCATGGCATTGGAGATTTGAGCTGGATTTAGCACTTGCCAAGCCTCAAATTCTTCATCAATCATCATAACAAGTGTCCTGGAGTTGATTTGTATCATTACAAGCATTGAATCGTGTGAATCCAGAACCTGCTCTTCAAGAGGTGAATTTTTCGACCTTCATAATTCTCAAATCCATGTACATATTTGTGTAGATCTTTTAACCCTGAGAATTCTGAGCTAAATTTCATGAAAAATGATGCATTATTGACTGAGATATGTGTGATTCAAGTTTTATGCACCAATCTTCTTTTCATCGATTCTCATTGATCTTGTTGAATTAAGCTTAGCTATTAGTTGATCTGTGATCTCCATTGAAAGATCTTTGAAATGATGTACTTGTTTTGAGTTTCTGGAAAATTTGTTTGAGCTTCATGCACTGTTCATCATCGTCTTCACGAGGAAGACGATGTTTTCCAGATTAGCGTCCGTTTTGTGAAGGTTTAGCGTCCACGCTGGTTTGGCTAGGGTTTTGCTCAAAACGGCGTCGTTTCAGCATGGCGCGCTTCTTTTAAATGTGTACCGGCTTCGATTCCCAGCGTGCAACTTTTTTCAAACTAATGCTTCATTTATACATTTCCATCCATATTTCATGCTATGCTTCATTTTCATTTTAATTTTTTTTATCCAACTTTAAAAAATCATAACAATTTGAAAAATGCTCCAAAAAATACCTGTTTTTTTTCTACTTGTTCATTGAGATGTCCTCTATTTGATGATGTTAACTTTTGAAGTTGTGCATGGCTGGATTTTGAATTGTGTTAGAATATGTGGTCATGTGTACATTTGTGACCTTGCTTCATTCATCTTATTGTGAAATGCTTGATATTGATCCAAATGCATTAAAATTTTGCATGATTGTTCCTAACATGTTAATGGATGTTTAAGGCTTGGTTTGGTATTTTTCTCATTTTCCATTTCTGTTTTACACACATGTTTGTATGGTGTGACAATTTGTGTCACACATTTGGTTGATCAACTTGTGCAATTTAATTTCCATATCAAATGACCTCTAATGCTTCTGATATTTTGTATGATGATCATGTTGGATGTGTTGAATATTCATGAAATTTTCTAGAATTATTTGAATCATTTCTGTTTTGATTTGGAATTTTCATTCTCAATGTCCATTTGAATGCAATGAAATTATCTTTGACTTCCCTTGCACATGAAATGCCTTTGCTTGATGACTTTGTTTTGGTCCTTTTTAGGACATGTTAATATGTGTTTGAAGTTGCATTGTGTTGAATTTCAGATCCTGTTTTGGATTTTTTCTTCACCTTTGACCTAGTGGTTTGTACTTACATGTGAGCTTTGAATTTCAGGACCAAGCATTCAAATTCCATGGTTGATGTTGCCTCATCATTTAAATGTTGATATTTGCTCTTGATTGCTAACATTTGGCTATTTTGTAGGTTGATGATAATTCACTTGAGTTTGCCTTATGGCTTATTTGTTGTACATTGGGATTGTCTGTTTGTTGTTGATTGTTGTCTGTTTGTCTGAATACTGTATTGATTTGTTTAGTTGTTTACACAGGTACCTAAGTTGCTTTAAGTTCATTTGAACTTTGCTTTGCTTTGCTTGTGGTTGGCATACCACTTAGGTATAATCCTTGATCTTCATGTGGTCTGGAAGACCTGTCATGTTAATTTGGCAGGCACCTGTCTGAAGCCCTCCTTAAGAGGCCATGTTTTTGTTTGTTTAATTTTGTAGCAAGCAGGTTAAGTACTCTTAAGAGGCAATTGGTAGATAGAAGGGATGTGCAATCCATCCCCTGCTATTTAGTTGTGTCATTCATCCTGCTCACACCATGTGTTGATGCACTTTGAATAAAAACCCAAGATCTAGTTGTGTCAGTCATGTGTAGTAGAGTCCCACATTCTGGACTCCCACACTTTCATTGATTGAAGCTCTCCCAGGCCAGGGATAAGAGCTGTGAGGTCTTACTCTCACTTCCTATTTCATATGCTTCACCCTAACTCTCAATGTTAGGGTTAAGAGCTCAAAACACCCTTTTCCAGTTGGCTTGTTTGTCGAGGTTGATTTGACCCCTTGACTAAAGCCCAGCCTTGTGTGAGCCACTTGTTTACATATTGTGTGTGTGCTTGCTCTCTTATGCTTGTGTTTGCTTGTGTGTTGTTTAGGCTAGCTTTTTTCCTGTGCAAGTTAGGATTAGAGACCTTAACATAGGGATCGTATGCATGACAACTTCTAGGCTCGAGTCGTAGTCTCCCTAGTAGATTGTTATCTCCGTAGTCTCTGGTTAGGATAGAAAGTTCTTTCCTTGTTAAGGGGAACTACGCCGCCCTGATCCTCATACCAGATGAGGTACGTAGGCAGGAGATGAGCTGATCTCTCCGGGCGCCCTTTTTCTTTTTTCAACCCTCCTGTGTGTGTGCTTGGAGTCTGATGTAAGTCCAGCAATTGGCATTCAGTTTCCCGTCTATTTGTTTGGAGTCTGACGTAAGTCCAGCGATTGGCAGTCGGTTTCCTGTGTGTGTTTGTTGGTTTGGAGTCTGATGTAAGTCCAGCGATTGGCAGTCGGTTTCCTGTTTGTGTTTTGTTTGGCGTGCGTTAGCCGAGCTACGAGTGCCCTGATTCTTTCTCTAGTTAGAGAAGATACGTATGCATAGGATGCGACATCCTAGCGAGCACGTTTCCTCTGTTCCCGAACTACGTCGACTTTGATGTTTGTGTCTGACAAACTACGTAGGCCCAGGATGCGATATCCCGTCGAGTCCTCTTCTTCTGTCTTTCATCTGTGTTTTATTCTAGCGTGTGTGTAGTGTTTGAGCAGTTATCTAGCAACCTTTCTTCTATTCATTATGAGCGTGGATCCCGTCGAGTACGACGGATGCGTAGGGGTGCTAATACCTTCCCTTCGCATAACCGACTCCCGATCCTATCAATCTCTGGTCGCGAGACCATTTCCTTTCCAGGTTTACTTCGAGCGTTTCCTTTCCCTCCTTTGGGATAAATATGTTGATGAATCCTCTCAATGGAAGAACATCCGGAAAATCTAAACTCCCGATGTCGTCCCTAAAAGATGCTCAGACGATAATCAAAGCAGTCTATCCAAAAGGATGGGGTAGAATCTTGGAGCTACTTGTCAACAAAAACAGGTCTGGCTTAGGATACCATCCAGTGTGGACGACCCAACAAGATACGCCTGTAGTGGGTGACGAACTGGCCCTCTCCATCCCATGGAAGTTCATGAGCGCCAAACATCTCTCTCAGGAGCAGGTCACCATGGTGGACGATGACCTCAGTATATCTAAAGTTGATTCCTTCGTGCTCAAGAAGGCGGCAAGCCTACTCAACAATTGGACAGAAGTGAACGTACCCGAAGTTACTTTCTGTCAAACTTGATTTTCTATTTTCATTTCAGATCCCTATGCCCGTGCCCAAGGCATAGTGGAGCTTGTAGGGCCCCCGTTGTTTTCATCATCGTTTTAAAATGAAATAAAAGAAGTGTTTCAGATATAATTTCGCTCTCTCTCTCTCTCTCTCTCTCTCTCTCTCTCTCTCTTTCTCTTTTCCTTTTTTCCATTGTGCTAGTCTATATTCTAAAATAAAGCATGAATCACTCATGCATTCATGACTCGGATTCCGTTGAAAACAAAAATGCTATGGTCGATTATAATTTTGAGAATCCGATCTACCAAGCCGAGGAAGATTGTAATGAAGAATGTGAACTCCCAGAGGAGTTGGCCAGGCTGCTACAGCAGGAATCCAAATTGATTCAACCGTATCTAGAGTCGTTGGAGATCGTCAACCTTGGATCCAAAGACCACAAGAAAGAAATAAGGATTGGCGCCAATCTGTGGGTCGATGTCAAGAAGAGGTTGATCGAGTTACTGCATGAATATGTTGACGTGTTTGCTTGGTCATATCAAGATATGCTCGGGTTAGACACAAATATTATGATGCACCGTCTGCCGCTCAAGCAGGACTGTCCTCCAGTGAAGAAGAAACTGAGAAGAACTGGACCTGATATGACTATCAAAATCAAGGAAGAGGTCCAGAAACAGTTGGATGCGGGTTTTCTAGCAATATCAAACTACCCCAATGGGTTGCCAATATCGTACCCGTGCCTAAAAAAGATGGCAAGGTGTGCATGTGTGTGGACTATAGAGACCTAAATAGGGATAGCCCAAAAGATGACTTCCCACTACCTCACATTGATGTGTTAGTGAACAACACGACCCAATTCTCTGTATTCTCCTTCATGGACGGTTTTTCTGGATATAATCAAATCAAAGTGGATCCAGAAGACATGGATATGACAACATTTATCACCCTGTGGGGGACATTCTGCTACAAAGTCATGTCGTTCGGACTAAAGAACGGTGGGGCAACATATCAAAGGGCTATGGTCACTCTCTTTCATGACATGATTCATAAAGAGATTGAAGTATACGTCGAAGATATGATTGCTAAGTCCCAAACAGAAGAGGAGCACCTTACCCATCTGCACAAGTTATTTGAGAGGCTGAGAAAGTTCAGATTGAGACTTAATCCAAACAAATGCACATTTGTGGTAAGATCTTGCAAGCTGCTGGGTTTTATCGTGAGCCAGCGTGGCATTGAAGTGGATCTCTACAAAGTTAAATCCATACAAGTTATGCCCGCACCGAGAACGAAAAAGGAAGTTTGTGGCTTTTTAGGACGATTGAACTATATAGCCACCTGACTGCCACATGCAAACCAATCTTCAAACTACTGCGAAAGGACCAAGCCATCGAGTGGAACGAGAACTGTCAAAGAGCCTTTGAGAGGATAAAGCAGTATCTCCAAGAGACACCATCTTGATACCACCGGTACCAGGAAGATCGCTTATCATGTACTTGACAGTCCTGGAGGATTCTATGGATTGTGTATTGGGTCAGCATGACGAATCAGGTAGAAAGGAACATGCCATATACTACCTTAGTAAGAAGTTCACTGATTATGAATCAAGGTATTCTTTGCTGGAAAAGACTTGTTGTGCCCTCGCTTGGGCTGCCAAACGATTAAGGCAGTATATGGTGACACACACCACTCTGTTGATCTCCAAAATGGACCCAATCAAGTACATCTTTGAGAAACCCGCTCTGACCGAAAGAGTTGCTCGTTGGCAGATGACCTTGACTAAATACGACATTCAGCACATCACGCAAAAAGCCATCAAGGGAAGTGTATTGTCTGATTACTTGGCCCACCAGCCAGTAGAGGACTATCAATCGATGAAATTTGATTTCCCTGACGAGGAAATTATGTTCATAAGGGATTGCAATAATCCAGGCCCCGAGGAAGGCCTCGAACCAGGATCACGATGGACGCTCCCATTTGATAGCGCTTCCAATGCACGAGGCCATATAGTAGGTGCCATCATTACTTTAACAACAAGATTTCATCTTCCGTTCACCGTAAGATTATGCTTTGATTGCACCAACAATATGGTAGAGTATGAAGCCTGTATCTTCGGTATCGAAGCGGCAATCGACTTGAGAATCAAAATACTTGAGGTTTATGGGGGCTCGACTCTCGTTATCAGTCAAGTACGGGGAGATTGGGAAACCCGCAATCAGAAGTTGATTCCGTACAAAGAACATGTCTTGAAATTGATCCCTTACTTTGATGAAATCTCTTTTCATCACATCTCGAGGGAGGAAAATAAATTAGCAGACGCCCTCGCTACCTTAGCATCCATGTTCAAGATCACTTGGAAGAATGAGGCTCCTGCTATCAGCATTGATCGCCTGGACGAGCCAACATACTGTCTAGCTACCGAGGAAGAGTTAGATGGCAAACCTTGGTACCATGACATCAAGACGTACCTCGAAAAATAGGTGTACCCAGACAACGCATCAATCACAGATAAGAAAGCTTTGAGGAAGCTCTCCTCTAAGTTCTTCTTGAGTGGAGATGTGTTGTAAAAACAAAGTTATGATTCAGTGTTGCTCAGATGCATGGACAGGCGCTAAGTGGAGCAAATTGTAATTGATGTGCATGAAGGTTCGTTTGGGACACATTGTAGCAGACATTCAATGGCTAAAAAGATCATCGGAGCAGGATACTACTGGTTGACTATGGAAACAAATTGCTTCTGTCACGTGCAGGCTTGTCACAAATGTCAGATTTACGCTGACAGGGTACATGTACCTCCAGTACCTCTCAACTTCATTTCATCTCCGTGGCCCTTTGCTACATGGGGGAATTGATGTGATCATACATATTGAACCAACTGCTTCGAACGGGCATAAGTTCATCCTGGCCGCCATCGACTATTTTACCAAATGGGTAGAAGTTGCATCATACGCAAATGTCACCAAACAAGTGGTAGCTCGCTTTCTGAAACGTGACATCATCTGCCGTTATGGGATTCCCAACAAAATCATCATAGATAATGGTTTGAATCTTAATAATAAGATGATGAAATAATTGTGCAAGACTTTCAAGATTGAACATCACAATTCTTCACCCTATCGTCCAAAGATGCACTGTGCAGTGGAAGCGGCCTACAAGAACATAAAGAAGATTGTTCAGAAAATGCTGAAGACATACAAGGATTGGCACGAGATGATGCCCTTTGCACTATATGGCTATCGTACTTCGGTACGAACCTCGACCAGGGTAACCCTTTTTTTTCTGGTGTACGGTATGGAAGCAGTGCTCCCTATTGAAGTAGAATTCCCCTCTTTGAGAATCCTGGAAGATGTCAAACTGAACGAAGCATAATGGGTTCAAGCCAGACTCGATCAACTGAGCCACATTGAATAAAAATGCATGACAACTCTGTGCCATAACCAACTTTATCAGAAGCGGTTGAAGAGGGCCTTTGAAAAGAAAGTGCATCCTAGGAACATCCAAGTCGGTGACTTGGTACTCAAACAGATCCTGCCTACCCACACAGACCCTCGGGGCAAGTGGACCCCCAGTTACGAAGGTCCATACGTCGTGAGAAAGGTTTTCTCAAAAGGAGCGTTGATTCTCTCGACTATGGATGGGGATAATCTGGCATCGCCCATAAATGTAGATACAATCAAAAAATATTATGCCTAATATGTGACCCGCTAACTTGATACCCCAAGGGGCAACTTAGGCAAAAATGGGCATCCCGGTGGACCACAAAAAGAAATGGTCCAGGCAAAAATTAGGGATATAACACTAAATAATTGAAAGCCCGCTAAGTTGTTCCCCCCGAAAGGGAAACTTAGGCAAAAAAAAGGTATCCCGCTAGATCGAAAACCCGAAAGGGCGGTCTACGTAAAAGTTAGGGACTGGCAGGAAAAGACCGTGTACTATTCAGGATCTGTAAATACATCATCCCAAGTAGTGGAAATTCGAACGAAGGGATCAATCCAATCACAATCGACTGGGGCAAAGTACGAGGATTCAAAAAGTAAAACGACTATAACATGATTAGACCTTAATGGAAATCCGAGACTTTCTCATTTCCAATTTGTTTTTGTGCAATTACCTCATTTAGGATTTGCTTCCTTATTATAAACTCCCATTTACGGGCTCATTTTCAATCAATAAAATTTTCATTCAGAACCTCCTCATTTTATTTTTTCTGCTTGTGTGCTAAATATAACTGTTACTTTTATATAAACAATGCATTGAAAATTTTGGGGATAACAACAATAACACTGAAATGAAAACATGATTTTTACATTGATCACAAAGTGTCTAAGGGTAACCACGATGCCCAGTTTGTTGCATACAATGCACAAAGACATGAGACTGCGAAGATCCTGGGACCTGTGAGACTACAACCTAAGAGATTGCGAGAATCGTCATTCACCATGGTAATCCCCCTCAGTGTATCCACGCACTAGTCTGGGTATCAAAAGATTCATGGCAGATTCCTTATCCAATAGTAGTGGGAAAACAAGACGTTGGGAAGTCATGCGAGACGCATCCCATATCTTACGAATCATGAGCCTTATAACCCAAGTAGATATACCTCTATTTAGGGAACACCACACCCAAACTTGGGGCATCCGTAACCCCTCATATCGTCGCATAAGCCCGTCATGCATAATTCATATCATTTCAGGCATATCATCCGATATAGTCATGAAACTCTCTAACAAGAAAGAAGCAAGCTCAAAACTCTCTTGGCACTACTCAATAGCCCATTTCTGTTGGCACCTTCCTTAAATTCGACCCTATAGATAAACCCTTTTTCAATACGTCATCAAAAGTTCAGTTCCAGTCGGAAAATCATTTATAAGCCCAATTTCGTTGGCCAAACCACCCCCAGAGTCCCGTTCCGTTGACAATCCCCTCCACAAATTCATCAAGCCCAAGTCTTTGTATTTGGCACTTCTATCCTCTCCATCTATCGAGCCCAAGTCTTTGCATTTGGCCTTTCTATCCCCCAAGCCCAAGTCTTCATATTTGGTCTCTCTACTCATCAAGCCCAAACTTTGTGTTGGCCTCCCTTCCCCTTTCCCTGACATTGTCAAGCATACATAATACCAGACCTTCCTTTGTGTCTTTGCAATTTGTATTATGTTTGACCAATCCTTTATATCCATTTCCCCAACCGTGTCAAACATACATAATATCATACTTTCATGTGTATCTTTGCAAATTGAATATGTTTGATCCAACCTCCCTATCCACCAAGCCCAAGTCTTTGTATCTTGCCTCTCCACCCATTTCTCTGGTGGTGTCGAACATACATAATATCAGACCTTCCTGTGTGTCTTTGCAATTCGAATATGTTTGACCAAGCCTTTTATTCTCTTTAGAGTGAGTCATATGGCTATAGCCCCTTCTTTTCCTATTCCAATAAGGTTAACTTTGGGACAACATCGCTAGTGGTGTCTTCATTTCTTCTCTTCCTGATAAGGTCATCTTCATGGTCAATTTCTTCTCTTCCTGATAAGGTCAACTTCAGGGTATATTTCTTCTCTTCCTGATAAGGTTAACTTCAGGGTCCATTCCTTCTCTTCTAGATAAGGTCAACTTCAGGATCTTCCTTCTCTTTCTGATAAGGTTAACTTCGAAAAACCATTTTTCATTTCTTCTCTTCCTGATAAGGTCAACTTCAGGGTCCATTTCTTCTCTTCTTGATAAGGTCAACTTCAGGGTCTATTTCTTCTCTTCATGATAAGGTTAACTTCGGAAACCCGTATCCTTTTCTTGTCTCCTTGATAAGGTTAAATTCAGGATCCTTTTCTTCTTTTTTCGATAAGGTTAACTTCGGAAAAATGTTTTCACCCCTTCTCTTCCTGATAAGGTTAACTTCAGGATACCTTTCTTCTCTTTCCGATAAGGTTAAATTTGGAAACCCGTATTCATTTCTCCCTTCCTAATAAGGTTAAATTCAGGATTCATTTTTTCTCTTTCTGATAAGGTTAACTTCAGAACCCCTTTTTCGTGTCTTCTCTTCCCGATAAGGTTAACTTCGGGACCCCCTATTTTTCTTCTCCAATTCCAATAATGTTAACTTTGGAATATTTCCCCAACAATGTCACCATTTCTTCTCTTCCTGATAAGGTTAACTTCAGGATACCTTTTCTTCCCTTTATGATAAGGTTAAATTCGGAATCCCGTTCCCATCCCTTCTATTCCTGATAAGGTTAACTTCAAGACATTTCTTCTCTTCCTGATAAGGTTAACTTCAGGACTTGTTTCTTCCCTTTCCGATAAGGTTAACTTCGGAAACTATCTTCTCTTCCTAATAAGGTTAACTTCAGGACCCGTTTCTTCCCTTTCCGATAAGGTTAACTTCTGAAACCCTCTTCACTTCCTGATATGGTTAACTTCAGGATCCGTTTCTTCCCTTTTCGATAAGGTTAATTTCGGAACAAATTTTCATTTCTTCTCTTCCTGATAAGGTTAACTTCAGGATCCTTTTCTTCCTTTTCCGATAAGGTTAAATTCGGAATCTCGATCTGTTTCTTCTCTTCCTGACTAGGTTAAGTTCAGGATACGTCTCTTCTCTCCATGATAAGGTTAACTTCGGGATCCATTTCTTCTCTTTCCTATAAGGTTAACTTTGGAAACCCTCTTATCTTCCTGATAAGGTTAACTTCAGGATCCTCTTCTTCTCTTCCCGATAAGGTTAACTTCGGAGCCCCACCCTTTACCCCTTTTTTCCCTTCCTGATAAGGTTAACTTTAGGACCCCATTCTTCTCTTTTCGATAAGGTTAACTTTGGTGCCCCTCCCTTTACCCCCTTTCTTCCCTTCCTGATAAGGTTAACTTGAGGACCTCGTTATTCTCTTTCCGATAAGGTTAACTTCGGACCCCCGCCCTTCATCCTTTTCGTCTCTCTTCGATAAGGTTAACTTCGGAACCCATCCCTTAGCAAAGACAAGTTGTGTTTATCCCCCATCCCTTTCTTTCTTCCCAGTCTTAAATAAACAAAAAATAAAGTCCAGGTTCCACTTGGCAGACCATTGTTCAAAAAAAAATCTTTCACCCATTTCTCCCCGACGGAAAATTTTCTCAATGATTGCCAGAGATTTTAAAAAAACGAAAAAAGGCTTGTTAATAAAAGTACATAGAGCTTGTTGAAAAAAAAGAGTCAATCATATTGCATCGGCATCGTGCATATGTCATGTATCTCTAGCCTTCCATAAATATCCATTGACCAGATAACATTTAAATCCCCAACAATTGCCTTGCACAAAAGCTACTTTGTTCATCCTATACCTCAGTGGAGAATTTCTTCGTGACCTATCTTCACATATCATTTGTTCTTCGTGGGTAAGTTTTCCGATATTTTAGTATTTAATCCTCTCTTAACTTGAATGTCCGGAAGCTGTTACTATCCGTACATTCAGGTTTGAGAAGATTAAATAGGGACAGCTGTCATACCCCAAAATTCACCCTACCTTTCACAAAGTTCATCTAGGTCACTAATCCTAAGCATTTGCATATCCTGATAAGCATTTATCTCATCTACATATTCATAGTATCATAGTTCATCCCACTTGGATTTGAAAAAAAAAGCTCAAAATCATGGATTCAGAGGTTTCTATCACACATGGCATTGAATAGGATGTGAGCATTTCATCCTGGTTGTCTTCATCATGAAGTATAGCTTGAAGCTCTGGTTCTTGGACCATAGTTGTGGTCATGACTTTGACTCAGAAACGTTGGATTGTGAGCATCATCAGAATCAATCGAATCCCTGAAACCCTAGTTTTGATTATGGAATTATCACACCCTCGTGTATGCGTTCAAGGGCAAGGCTTATCTAGTTCATCTGGTCATTGATGGAGACTCATTGGTTGGTTCAACAATTCATCAGAGGTTTACTTATTCATGTTCCCCATGTTATGATCAAGGTGCATTCATTCAAGGTATTATAATTTGTTGCTTGGTTGGTATTCTTGGGTTCAATATTGGTCAATAGCATGACATATTTCGTTTGGTTCAGAGGCATTATGGTGCACAATCAATCGTCCATACAAAAATACACATTTTTTATTTGAATTGACTTTTGGTCGATTGTTGACTTTTTGGTCAACCAATTGACCAAAGTCAACCATCAAACCAAAATCGTTTTTCAAGTCGTAATACATGTCCATTTTAAGACCATGTCCATTACAAAGTCCATTATTTTTGCCTTGTTCATTTTTACATTGTCTTGTTCATTTTTACATTTCTCAAGCCACTTTGAACCATGTTCATGTTTCACCTTTTAAATGAAATGGAAAGCATAATGGTTTCACATTTTAAATGAAATGCAAAGCATAATGGTTTCACCTTTGAACCATGTTCTTGTCCCATTTTGTATTGTTTAAGCCCTTTTCCACTTTTAAAAACCTTGATTCCTTACAACCATTATGCTTTCCATTTCAGGTACAAATGAACCATTCAATTCTAAACATGAATCTCCATTCAATTCCTAAACCATTTCATATTACATTTCAAATTCATGACATAAAGCATACACCCTTCAATATTAATTTCTATTCATTGTACGATATTCAACCGTTGTTTCAATTTCCTAACATCAACCATTTTATTTCACATATTCAATTTCAAATTACAATCAAATTTCTAATCCACATTATAATTACAACAATTACCAAATTACAACCAATTCCAAAATCACAACATACAACAATAAACCCTATAATTATACAACATGAGCCATGATAGCTAGGTCCAAAAACTTCAAAAGCATTCTAAAATATCTAACATGAGCAAAATCCAATGATCCCATAACAACCCAAGTCAAGACATTGATGTAAAGACAAAGAGTCAGACAACATACGATCGCAAGTTTCGATGATGACAAAAGACCATCATGCACGTCTACAAACAAATGCAACACATTACTCATCATATCCTTTTCTACGCTTGTCTAAACCTATTATAATGTTTAAGAACATATGTGGACAAAGTGTGATCATGACGAAATGCATGAAAATCACAAAACACAGATTTATGCAGATTTGAAGACCTTGAGTCGACCATAAGGGTCAGCTCAAAGCTCACGGGTCAGCGCAAAACTCAGCCAAACTGGAGATTGGTCAGCGCATGCGTCTTTGCGTCGACCATAAGGGTCGGCGCATAACTCACGGGTTAGCGCATAAAACCCTTGAGTCGACCAGAGGTCGGCGCATGGCATAATGATGCTATCTTGGGTCAGCGCATGAAACCTTGGGTCGACCATAGGGGTCGGCGCATTTCCCACGGCTCAGCGCACGCCGACCTATGGTCGACCGCTCGTGCGTAAACTCAGTTTTCTGAGTACTTTCCACTGTTTGAAAAGCTGTTATTTTTGGTTGATTTGTCAGTTACTATATATAGAAGTCAAAACACTTTTATCAACTAACATTTTGTCAATTTGAGTTCAAGTGTTCAAGGAAACAAGAAAGAGTGAAAAAGGTGTCCAAGACTCATCATCTTCATCTTCAACGTTTCACAACACATCAACTACACACAATCATTTTTGATGTGGTTCGTGATCGATTAAAGGTGATAAGGTTCGAAGTTGTGATCGAAGAATCCGGTTCGGGTTGAAGCTTGTGGCAGGTTCTTTCTTGAATAAAACCGTTAGGGTTTTGTCCTCCAATGCCGGTTTGTGTTTGGGGGGTTTTGGGACGAATTGCTTCATCAATATTCAGCCGAGCGAAGGTGATTGAGAAGAGGAAGTCTTCATCAGTCTTGTAGCGGATTTGGTGACATTGAAGTGAAGGATTCGGGTTCGACTCGTTGTGTTTGAGATCAGTCGGGCCGAGGGTTTGAAGAACGGAAGATTCTTTAACAAAGGGGCTGGAATCGGAGGTCTAGCAACAACGATCGAAGGTCTTGATTCATCTTGAATCAAGGAGCAAGGATAGGAAGCATCATTCAACACATTGGAAGTTCTGTTGTTTACATGCTTTGCAATCCTTGTATAAACGATTAAATTTCACACGTGATATCTAATTAATCATCTCAATTCTAATTTTAGAATTGAGGGCAGACGTACCCCGAAGCGAGGACGGCGGGGGAACTGCCTCATCAAATCTCTGTCTTCTTTAATTTTCTGCATAAGTGTTTTTCAGCTTAAATATTAAGTGATTTTAGATTAAGCAATTTTACCAAACGTTGTTATAAGTTGAGTAAGAGATTAAAACTGTTGTTTGAATACACAGTACAATAGTATATTGTACTAGATAAATTTGAATTACTTACTCAACTCAAATATCTCTTGGAGTGTATGCACACAAGTGTTTGTTAATTTGCATAAGCCAAAGTTGTCTTAAGTTTGCATCCAATTTAATTTGGTATTTTGGATCATTGGACTTAGGCTTGCTAGTTAGTGAAATATATCAATTGAGTGTGCAAATTGTGTAGTGATTTGGATTTCTTTTATCTCTAATCCATTAGCTTAACGCATATCCGGTTTTCCAATAACGGTTCGTTTTAGACCAAAACTTTCCTCGGCCGCTTCCGCACTTAAAACAAATTTTCAAAACCAATTTTATTTTAAATTGGCAGCGCCGACTCAAGTTTTTAATTGGGATCTATTCAACCCCCCCTTCTAGATCCGTGCCATAGTCTAACAAGTGGTATCAGGAGCTCCGGTTCATTCCGTGCTTCAAAATACAACTTTGATAGAAAATGGCTAACGAACCTAAAGGGGCTTACAATAGAGCTCCCGTTTTCAATGGTGAAAATTATAGTTATTGGAAAGACTGTATGCGGGTGCACATAAATTCCATAGATAGAAAAATATGGAATGTTATTCTCAATGGTCCAATTCAAATAACCATGACCAATGAGAACAACGAAGTGGTGCCTAAGCCCGAAGCACAATGGACCGATGATGATGAAAAGAAATACAATTATGATTGGAAAGCCAAAAATATCCTAATCTCCTCATTAGGCGTAGATGAATACTATCGTGTATCCCATTGTCCTACTGCTAAGGCTATGTGGGATTCACTACAAATTGCCCATGAGGGGACGAATGATGTTAAATTGGCTAGAATCAATACACTAACACAAGAGTTTGATCTCTTCTTCATGGAGCAAGGGGAAACCATTGCTGACATGCAAAAGAGATTCACTCATCTCATCAATCGATTACATTCACTTGGTAGGCCTGTTTCCAATGATATTGCTACTAATAAGATCTTAAGATGTCTTAACAAGGAATGGCAGCCGAAAGTGACCGCCATCAAAGAGGCAAATGATCTTACCACATTGGACATGACAACATTGTTCGGTAAACTACTAGAGCACGAACAAGTTCTCTTAAGCCTGGAACAACACGAAAAGAAAGATAAGAAAGACAAAGCAAAGGTGAGTGAAAAGAAATCAATAGCTCTAAAGACTTCCTCCTCAAAGTCTCAAGCAAAAGAGCAAAGTGATTATTCATCGAGTGACGAAGAAGAAGAGGACAAGAGTGAAGATATGGGGTTGTTCGTCAAACGCTACAACCGTTACGTGAGAAAGAACGGCATCCAACATTCCGAGAAGAACTTGGTAAACTTCCGGAAGCAATCTAGGTTCTCTAAAAATGATGACTCAAAAGGAAAAACAACTAGAGGGTCGTGCTATAAGTGTAGAAAGCCGGGTCACTACAAACCGGACTGTCCGATGAACAAAAAGACAAAAGAAAAAGATTCATACAAATCACACAAGAAACCATCAAAGCCAAGGAGAGCATACATAGCTTGGGAAAGCGATAGCGACTCCTCCGATGATGAAAGTTCTAGTGATGAAGATGAAAATGCAAATCTATGTCTCTCTGCTCATCAAAAGAACAAAAAGAAACAGGTACGACATGCTAAATATGAAAAATCCTCTAGTATGTCTCATCATGACTTGCAAACTGCTTTTGATACTTTACACTATGAAGCGAAAGAGGCCTTTAAAAGGCTTGCCTCAAATAAGAAATTTTTTTCTCATTTGGAACATAAAATTCAAGAATCCGAACGGAAACTTGAGGCACTTAAAGCTTCTATAGTGGAAAGCACAAAAACAAGTTATGAGGACCTTAGAAGTAAAATGATGAACTTTGGGTGTGATACTTGTTACATTTGGCAAGGTGAAGTAAGAAATCTAAAGGCCAAACTTGACAAGTCTCTTGAGCCCAAGATTACTTGCTATCGACAAATCAAACTTTCGAAAAAGTATGGTTAATCCATATCAAAAATATAAATATGTTATAAAGGATGAAGATAGCAAAAGCAATCCAAATGTAAATTTCTCTTGTCTCTATTGTTGCAAGAAAGGCCATTCCATTGCTAAATGTAGATTTAGGAGGTTTTTAGTTCCTAAAGGCATTTATCAATGGATGCCCAAATGCAACCATTTCGTTCCTCACCACTCAGGACCCAATAAGCAATTGGGTACCTTCTCTTGTTAATTATCTTGTCACAGGTACAATGCCTCGAGACTACCGAGAGAAGATGGGTTCTCGACAGTGGAAGCTCAAGGCACATGTCAGGTGACATATCTCTCTTCATTGACTTTGTGGCTAAGAAGAAGGGATATGTAACTTATGGTGACAACAATCGTGGAGCAATACTTGGTAAAGGTAGTGTAGGTAACCCCTCTTCCACTACTATTTCTGATGTATTGCTTGTCGAAGGTCTTAAACACAATCTACTTAGTATCAGTCAATTATGTGACAAAGGATACAATGTATCGTTTTCAAAAGATTGTTGCAAAATTGTACATAATGATGATAAGAAGAGTATGTTTAATGGTCTACGTGTGAACAATGTCTATATGCTTGACTTAAATGAAGTATCGTTAACAAGTGACAAATGCCTTGTAACAATGAGTGAAGATTCATGGTTATGGCATAGGCGTTTAGCACATGTTAACTTTGACTTACTTAACAAAGTAGTCTCAAAAGATCTAGTCCTAGGTCTCCCCAAAATTAAGTTCACCAAGGATCACCTTTGTGATGCTTGTCAAAAGGGGAAGCAAACGAGGATCTCATTTAAATCCAAAAATATCGTTTCAACAACGAGACCTCTCGAGCTTCTCCATATGGATTTATTTGGGCCATCTAGGATTAAAAGTCTAGGAGGAAACTATTACGGTTTCGTAATAGTGGACGACTTCTCTCGATTTTGTTGGACTATTTTCTTAGTAAGTAAGAGCGACACATTCGCCGCCTTTGAACGATTTGCTAAGCTTTCCCAAAATAAACTAAATACAAACATTGTTGCAATTAGAAGCGATCATGGAGGTGAGTTTGATAATCACTTATTTGAAGAATATTGCGGTAACCATGGTATTGATCATAACTTCTCTGCTCCACGTACTCCTCAACAAAATGGGGTTGTGGAGCGTAAAAATCGAATTTTGGAAGAATTGGGAAGAACAATGATCAATGAAAGTGGCTTACCGAAATATTTTTGGGCTGACGCCATTAGTACGGCTTGTAATGTTCTGAATAGGGTGCTCATTCGCCCCATTCTAAACAAAACACTGTATGAACTATTAAAAGGGCGAAAGCCAAATGTTTCTCACTTACATGTCTTTGGTTGCAAATGTTTTGTATTGAACAATGGAAAGGAAAACTTAGGGAAATTCGATTCCAAGGCCGACGAAGGTATCTTCCTCGGATACTCTCAATCTAGCAAAGCATATAGAATATACAACAAACGATTACTTACTGTAGAAGAGTCTGTACATGTCACTTTTGATGAATCCAATCCGAGAAACGTCGGAAAGGGTAGTGTTTTTCATGGTGCAGGTACATCTACCGAAGACATACTCAAAGGTGGCGAGCCGGGGATTGATCAACCCGACATAGTCAAAATTGAGGAGGACAAAGATGTACACCATGAGGAAACCGAGGTAGTTCATCCGCCTTCAAACGATGGTCTCCCTCAAGCTTGGAAGTCTTCCAAAGACCATCCAATCGACAACATTCTCGGAGACATCTCAAAGGGTGTAACAACTCGATCTAAGCTAAGTAATTTCTGTTATCACTTCGCTTTCGTTTCGCAGATGGAACCTAAAAACCCTAAAGAAGCCCTATTCGATGAACACTGGTTTTTATCAATGCAGGAGGAACTTAATCAGTTCACCAGAAGTGAAGTTTGGGACCTTGTCCCTCCTCCGCGAGATCATCAAGTAATCGGCACCCGATGGGTGTTTAGGAACAAGTTGGACGAAAACGGGGTAATAACCCGTAATAAGGCGCGTTTAGTCGCGCAAGGGTATAACCAAGAGGAAGGCATCGACTATGAGGAAACTTATGCGCCGGTTGCCCGACTCGAGGCTATACGCCTTCTCCTTGCCTTCGCTTGTGCGAAAGATTTTAAGCTATTCCAAATGGATGTTAAGAGTGCGTTCCTTAACGGTCACATAAATGAAGAGGTTTACGTCGCACAACCTCCGGGTTTCGAATCCCATAAGTATCCTGATCATGTTTATAAACTGAAAAGGGCTTTGTATGGCCTCAAACAAGCTCCTAGAGCTTGGTATGAGAGACTAAGCAAATTCTTACTCGATCAAGGTTACTCAAGAGGAAAGGTTGACACAACCCTCTTCATTAAACGTCAAGGAAAGCACTTGATATTAGTGCAAATTTATGTAGATGATATCATATTTGGATCTACTAACATGAATCTTGTGAGAGAGTTTTCTGACCTTATGCAGGGCGAATTCGAGATGAGTATGATGGGGGAGCTCACATACTTTCTCGGTCTGCAAATTAAACAGCTCAAAGAAGGAACTTTCGTGAGCCAGACAAAGTACTGTTTGGACCTTATCAAGAGATTTGACATGGCAAAAGCTAAGGCCATAGACACTCCCATGCCTACGTGTACAAACTTGAACAAAGATGAAGACGGTAAGGAAGTAGATGTAAAACGGTATAGAGGTATGATTGGTTCACTCCTTTATCTTACTGCTTCTCGTCCCGATATTATGTTTAGCGTATGCATGTGCGCAAGATATCAATCATGTCCCAAGGAATCCCATTTAAAAGCCGTCAAACGAATACTTCGATACCTATCCGGTACTCCGAAGTATGGACTATGGTATTCCAAAGGTAATGATTGTTCATTGGTAGGTTTTTCCGATTCCGACTTTGCCGGTTGCAAATCGGATAGGAAGAGCACCAGTGGCACTTGTCACTTATTTTCAAACTCTTTGGTCAGTTGGCATAGCAAGAAACAGGTTTCAGTTGCTTTGTCAACCGCCGAAGCAGAATACGTTGCCGCCGGTAGTTATTGTGCCCAAATCCTATGGATTAAGCAACAACTATTGGATTTTAACCTCAAACTTGAATGTATTCCCATTTTTTGTGACAATACAAGTGCCATTAACCTGACCAAGAATCCTGTGCTACATTCTCGCACCAAACATATCGAAATTCGACACCACTTTCTTCGGGATCATGTAGAGAAAGGTGACATTGTATTTGAACATGTTAATACTGAAAATCAACTAGCGGACATTTTCACAAAGCCGCTAGCCACTGAACCTTTCTTTCATATCCGCCGAGAACTTGGCATTTTCGATATTTCGGAACGGGCACTATAATCTGCTGTTTTACCTTATTCCATATAAGACTTTAGTCTTGTACTTCTAACAAATCTATGTTGTTGTAAGCACAAGTTTACCGTTCACCAAGTCACTCCGGCATCGAGGTGATACTGTTCCTCTCTTTCTCTCTCTGCAAAGTCTCATGATTAAAATAGTTATACCTCATAATGATGTTGTTTATATATATATATGATATCTCTCTTTGGATGTTTATTGCTGTATGAATGGTTAATTATGCATCAAATCTGTCATCACACGTGCTAAATAGTGAAAAATTGAAATTTGGACTGTATGAGTCGACCGCAGCAGGGCTATGGTCGACGCACGCTTAATAATTTCTGCATTTTCTCAAAAATCAAACAGTATGCGTCGACGCATACAGAGGTATGGTCGACGCATCGCTCGAAAATTTCGTTTTTCTGCAGAAAAATTTAAATCGTTTTTCATGCATCCCCATTCAAAAATCATCATTAAGTGTGCATTTACATTCCATCACCTTTCAAACTACCCACTACTTTGTAACTTGCATCTACCTAGTGGCTATTGTTCCTTGATCTTCCATCTTCCCCAAACCCTAACCTTTCCTCTATAAATAGGGAGAAACCTCTCTCTAGCAGAATCACTCTCAAAACCCTTCACAAACGTTCACTCTATACCCAAACACTTAGTTTCAAACCTGCTCAAATGGCTTCCACATCACGCAGACCTTCCGGCAAGAGATCCCGAGAATCATCCGCCGCATCTCTCCCCATATCTGCTGTATCGCTCGTTCCACCCGCTCGCGTCGAAGCCTTCAACAAAGATATTGGCAAAAGAGGAGTTGTGCAACAACATGCGTTCTACAAACTTACCGCTGAACGCATGCACCTCGTTCAAATCATGGCTCTGTTGCAGCATCAAGGCTTTATCAACTTCTTAGAATGCAACACTAAATACAGTGAAGACCTTGTCCGAGTGTTCTACGCCGGCCTTCATGACAACTTTCGCGGGCACATGTTTTCCTCTAGAATTGGCCCGACAAAGGTACCGCTTAAATCAAATATCTGGAACCAATATTTTGATATGTCTGTGGATGATGCTGAAAATCCTCTACCTGAGGTAACTGACTCTCACCACATAGATGGCTACGAGTTTAAGAGTGCATTGAATGACATGCTGAAACGACCATATCCTGATGAGTTTGTGAACAGTGACGCGTTCCCACGAACTGTCACTGCCGACAAGCTGAAAGCCGGAGAAAGGATTCTTCAGTGGATTGTCTCACGCATCCTGCGACCAAAGAAGGGCGGTCTCTCTAGAGTCGAACAGGCCGAGGTTCATCTCATTTACATTCTGAAAAATAAGAAGAAAATCAGCTGGCCGTACTACATTGCCAGTAGAATGTATAATCTACGTGATTCCGGACGAGGAAGGGCTCTTGCCTACGGATCCTTCATTCAAGAGGTCCTTACTGCAGCCACCGTTAATCATTTGTCTTTCCCGTACACTTCCATCTCATCTGACAAAGAGTTTAGCACAAAAACTATGTCTATGATGGGATATCTTTGGTGCAATGAGCGGAGAACGTATAAGTTTGTTAGAAGAGGAAATGTTCCTGCAGATGATGACAGTGATGCCAGCGAAGAACAAGAAGATGAAGAGGAAAATGAAGAAGAGGAAGCCAGGCACGATTTTGATCATAATGGTGGA
Source organism: Lathyrus oleraceus (assembly GCF_024323335.1). NCBI lineage: Eukaryota > Viridiplantae > Streptophyta > Magnoliopsida > Fabales > Fabaceae > Lathyrus > Lathyrus oleraceus. The sequence goes on from NC_066579.1 coordinate 323,776,736, forward strand.
GATGATAGTCCTCCACCCGTTGACACTCATGACTACTCCGGCTCCGCTTGGGTTCAGCAGTCGCATACAACTGAAGAAGATGTTCCACGCTGGGGTGGCTGGGGTGACTGGCAACATACGGGTTGGTCAACTCAACGTCAATTCTACCAGCCGTATCACCAAGATGATGAAGAATCTCCTCCGTCCCCTCCACAGCAAGCAGAATCTTCAGAACTGTTGGATATGATGCGCAATATGCAGATCGCTCAACAGTCCTTCATGCAAGCTCAAGATGAGCGCTATGCTCATATTAACGAGCAACTTCAAGCCCAAAATGAGCGTCTCGACACCTTCTCTACAAGCATGAATGACCGGTTTGCAGCCTTTTCGGCTTCATTCGAACTTCAGGAAAGGTCGATCGACGAGAGTCTCAAGCATCTGAACGGTGTTACCGAATACCTATCATCTCTGGCTGACCCCTACAAAAACCCGGGCATTTGTTATCATCCAGGACATCGCCATTAGGACATAGACATTCACATACACTTTGTAGTTTGATTGTTATTTTGGATGTATTCAGCTCTCTGTTTTACTCGTTCTTAATTAATGACTATTGCTCAGAAATGACATTGGTGTAATATTATTATCTATTTATGTTATTTCCTGTGAAATTTCCTTGTTCTCTTGACTAATCACTATGTCTCTCTTTTTGATGTTGTCAAAGGGGGAGAAAAGTGTACAAAGCAGGCAGCCAAAAATGCCCACAACTAACAGTCGTTTTCTGCAGATAGCCTTAGATTACAAAAGAAAGGGGGAGTGTGCAAAATGTGTCAATACCGCATGCTGTTTGTCAAGTTGATTTATACAGGTTGTCATCATCAAAAAGGGGGAGTATGTAAAGACAAAGAGTCAGACAACATACGATCGCAAGTTTCGATGATGACAAAAGACCATCATGCACGTCTACAAACAAATGCAACACATTACCCATCATATCCTCTTCTACGCTTGTCTAAACCTATTATAATGTTTAAGAACATATGTGGACAAAGTGTGATCATGACAAAATGCATGAAAATCACAAAACACAGATTTATGCAGATTTGAAGACCTTGAGTCGACCATAAGGGTCAGCTCAAAGCTCACGGGTCAGCGCAAAACTCAGCCAAACTGGAGATTGGTCAACGCATGCGTCTTTGCGTCGACCATAAGGGTCGGCGCATAACTCACGGGTTAGCGCATAAAACCCTTGAATCGACCAGAGGTCGGCGCATGGCATAATGATGCTATCCTGGGTCAGCGCATGAAACCTTGGGTCGACCATAGCGGTCGGCGCATTTCCCACGGCTCAGCGCACGTCGACCTATGGTCGACCGCTCGTGCGTAAACTCAGTTTTCTGAGTACTTTCCACTGTTTGAAAAGCTGTTATTTTTTGTTGGTTTGTCAGTTACTATATAAAGAAGTCAAAACACTTTTATCAACTAACATTTTGTCAATTTGAGTTCAAGTGTTCAAGGAAACAAGAAAGAGTGAAAAAGGTGTCCAAGACTCATCATCTTCATCTTCAAAGTTTCACAACACATCAACTACACACAATCATTTTTGATGTGGTTCGTGATCGATTAAAGGTGATAAGGTTCGAAGCTGTGATCGAAGAATCCGGGTCGGGTTGAAGCTTGTGGCAGGTTCTTTCTTGAATAAAACCGTTAGGGTTTTGTCCTCCAATACCGGTTTGTGTTTGGGGGTTTTTGGACGAATTGCTTCATCAATATTCAGCCGAGCGAAGGTGATTGAGAAGAGGAAGTCTTCATCAGTCTAGTAGCGGATTCGGTGACATTGAAGTGAAGGATTCGGGTTCGACTCGTTGTGTTTGAGATCAGGCGGGCCGAGGGTTTGAAGAACGAAAGATTCTTTAACAAAGGGGCTGGAATCGGAGGTCTAGCAACAACGATCGAAGGTCTTGATTCATCTTGAATCAAGGAGCAAGGATAGGAAGCATCATTCAACACATTGGAAGTTCTGTTGTTTACATGCTTTGCAATCCTTGTATAAACGATTAAATTTCACAGGTGATATCTAATTAATCATCTCAATTCTAATTTTAGAATTGAGGGCAGACGTACCCCGAAGCGAGGACGGCGGGGGAACTGCCTCATCAAATCTCTGTCTTCTTTAATTTTCTGCATAAGTGTTTTTCAGCTTAAAAATTAAGTGATTTTAGATTAAGCAATTTTACCAAACGTTGATATAAGTTGAGTAAGAGATTAAAACTGCTGTTTGAATACACAATACAATAGTATATTGTACTAGATAAATTTGAATTACTTACTCAACTCAAATATCTCTTGGAGTGTATGCACACCAAGTGTTTGTTAATTTGCATAAGCCAAAGTTGTCTTAAGTTTGCATCCAGTTTAATTTGGTATTTTGGATCATTGGAACTAGGCTTGCTAGTTAGTGAAATATATCAATTGAGTGTGCAAATAGTGTAGTGATTTGGATTTCTTTTATCTCTAATCCATTAGCTTAACGCATATCCGGTTTTCCAATAACGGTTCGTTTTAGACTAAAATTTTCCTCGGCCGCTTCCGCACTTAAAACAAATTTTCAAAACCAATTTTATTTTAAATTGGCAGCGCCGACTCAAGCTTTTAATTGGGATCTATTCAACCCCCCTTCTAGATCCGTGCCATAGTCTAACAATTGAATCCCAACAATGTCCAAGCAAGGAATCCAATGAAGAGCCTCAATTAACCTGCAAAGGCATCATGCCACAAAATACATTTGTATCGGTAGAGCTATCGAATTGGATGAACCAACCAACATCCTATTTTGCACCATGTCCCACAAATTGTAATAAGTTAACCATCAGAAACAATTCACCTTATAATTGTTAACCAATTACAACAATAGTGCAGTAAGACCTAACATGCATCCTGCAATGTAAAACAATAGAAATCATAAAAATCCATTCACTTAATAATAACCAGCATAATTTCTCAATAAGAATTGCAGTTGGTCCGAGTGAGAGTGCACCCACACTTAGCAGTGTAAGACCCTAATTTTGACCCTAAGATCCCTCATGGCATTATAGCATTGCTCATTTGCATTTGCCTCAAGGATCATAACATCTTGGCTCCTTACCCTAGGGGTGGGACTTATGAGTTGGTTTGAGACCACCAAGTATGCTTGAACTGTATATTATTGCTTTTCTCACTTTGTTCACTAACCAAAAGCACAAAAATATGTCACAAACTTGTTTTGTTTTGAAGCTCAAGCAGTCATGTGATCCAAGGCTCCTTGGAGGCTCCTATACCCAATGAAATGGCCAGATGAAGATAAAATCAAGCATGACAATGGTTCACAAAGATCTAAATCATCATATTTTCCTCCCAAGTATCTCAATTTGTCAATTTGATCAATATAAACCAAGGGGCTTGAGGATTGTTTCCCAAGGAAGCCCTAATTCAACTGTGCATTGACTATGCCTTGCTCATGAAGCAACCTCAACCTATGATCAAATAAAATCAAGGGAAGTTCTTTCATTAATCATTTTATGCATATATGAGCCTATGTGAGGCCTCTCAATCATTCATTCATAAAGATTTGAGGATTGGACTTGAGAAGTTGACCAGTCAAATCATCTAACTATTTTGAAATCCACTGGGACCTAACTTTTGATTTGTTTGTCAAATGAAGATGACCCCAAGAGTAAAGATGTTCTTAAGAGTAATATGAACAACTTTCATGTTCATCAAAAATTCATTTGAAACTTGGAATGTCATCATTCATTTCAAAACATTATAGGTCATTTTGACTGAAACCCTAATTTTAGGTCAACTTCCCAAGGACCTAACTCCTTCATTTTTTATGATTTTGAGGTGAGACCAATAGCATTGGAACTTTGGAGATGTCTACTTCAAATGTTATGTCTGACAAAATTTCATAATCCTAAAAGAAATACATGTGATAATACAAACCATTATAGGTCACTTTGGACCAAAGCCATTGAATCTTGAAAAAGTCCAACTTCAAGTGCCCATAACTTTCTCATTAAAAATCCAAATGATGCAAAATTAAAGTCGAAAATGATTTTATTGAAAGGATCTACAATGTTGATGTTTAAGGTTTTATCATTTGAGGCTTGCATCATTGGAATAGAAGGGATTGAAGTTGGTCCATTTTGGCAAATTTTTCAAATACATGTTTTGTACCTAGAACTTCATGACCAGTTTTCAATATTTTCCAAACTCCAAATGGATTTTTGTTCAACATAGCTTTTATTCCTTATGTCAAGACCTTTCCAACCAATACCCACATGCTTATGATTGAATTTTCCAATTGGGACTTTCAAAGAGATGAACATTTATGACCAATTATGCATTTCATGTTAAATTTCCATGCACAAGCATATGCCTTGCAAACTGCACGTCCAAACCATTCCATAATCATTTCAGCTGGAATTTGCAAGTGGTTTTGGGCCTCACATGTGCCTGTACAGGCCCATGCATGGAGGATCCAATTTCATGCACACGAGTTCTCCACCTTTTTGCATCAGCTGTGGCTATAAATAGAATGCATTGCCTCACTCAAATGGTAACCCGAAGGCATCTGAATCTCTGCTGAATTCATTCCCCAACCTCTCACCAAAGGAATTTGAGTTTTCACTTTCATTTTTCAAGTGTGATTTTCAACACCATCAGTTGATTATCATCACTAATTCCTAAGCCTAGCTCTCATACCAAGCATCAGGATCAACCTGCAAGCAAAGGATTGGTTGAATTGTGCTCACAAAAGCTGCTCTACAAAGGTTTATACCTCAACTATTTTGCTTCGAACCTCACTAAATTTTTTGCATTGCTTGTATTAGTTTGCATTTCTGAAGTCCTCATGTGAGAGGCAAGCCAATGGTGGCTTTAATTTTGTGAATTGTTGAACTTCAGATTGAACACCTAGTTTTTCAACCTCGGATTTCTTCTTCTATAAGGATCTTGAGTAAAAACTAAAGTTACAAGGATGATGTACATCACCCCAGCTTTAATTTGGTGTATGGATCGTGTGGTTTGGTTAAAGTTTCAAAACCTGCAACTGGTGGCCGGATTCTGGCTTCTCACCGGAGAAGACGGTGGTTTCCACCACCGTCCACATGTGGCTGATCTCATAGCCCTTGGATCCATTGGTCACGATCTAATCCTGGCCCTTGTTATGTTTGACTCCATTTAATTCATGGTACCACGCGATTGAGTCATGTACATGGTAAGCGCGCGCCTTTGATCTGTTGATGATGCCCACGTCAATTAATGAGATGGATTTGAGCGCTGTGGTTTTTTCTCTTTTATTAATTTTTGTTTTATTTTCTTTAATTCTTTTTATTTTCAAAAATTCATAACTTCTTTATTTGGAATCACAAAAATATGGGACCAATTGCAAAAATTTTCTCTTAAATTCTAGTTTCATAAAATGATTTTTAATTATTTTTGAGATTCCATTTACTATTTTTTGTGAATTATTTCTTTTATGATTGCTTTTAATTCATTTAAAATACCATTTGACATTCAAAAATGCCAAAAATATTTTCTTAACATCTTTGGATGATGATGAATCTATGAAAAATATTCTCATCAATTTCTTAATTGATTTGAGATTTATTTGAGATTTTAGTCCAATTATGTTATTTTTCTCCATTTTTAGTTGTTTAAAAATAGTTTCTGTTTTCAAAAATTGTTGAGAAAATTTGTCAAACCTTGTTTGACCATGTTAGACTTATGATGATCCAATTGGACTTTTCCAAGTTGATTTGAATTGGATTTGAAGTTTGACCTTTATTTGTTCATTTTATTTTATGCATTATTTTAATTCCAAAAAAATACCAAAAATATGTTTGACTTTTCTTGACTTCTAATCTTCATTTTGCTTCTGTTTATCATTGGTTGATGTTGATTCCATTAATGTTTGACCAATGTGTTTTGGTTATGTCTTTTGAATTTTCATTTTTTACATTCCATTTCCATCTTCACCTTCTTCTTTTTCTTTTGACCAATGAGTTAATGATTTGTGGTTAGCCTTGACATATGAGAGGCTTAATCTTCTTTGATCCAAATCAAATTCAATTTGATCAAAGATTAAGTGAATTGCTTTGTATCCAAGATAGGTTGCTTCTTGGTCAAGCAAAGAACCTGAAATCCATATAAGGTCATTCTTCTTTTCTTTTGGCATGGCAAGTTGTAGGAGCTTGGCTTACTAGTCATGGTCTCTAACTTGTGTTTATTTGCCTATAGTTTTATTGACCGACCTCGGATAGGTGTGACTACTACATTAGTCCACTTACGATTGCTTAACATAGCGCTAAATTGCCTTATGGAACACTAACACTAACTACTAATTACTAACTTTTAATTCAAGCATTTAATTCTTGCAATTTACTTTAATGCAATTTAATTTCTTGCTCATTAATTCATATTGTCTTTTCCCTTTGCTCACTTGAGCTCATGTTTATGTTTATGTCATTTGCCCTTTGCTCACTTGAGCATATTATTGTGTAAATATACTATTGCCTTTTGCTTGTTTTGTTTTGTTTGTGTGAACCCAATGCAAGAAGGAGAAAGGACTTAGAATTAGGACCTTACCTATGCTTAATGGAGTCTCAAGAGCAATCTGGCCTCATGCCTTTAGAATGCTTAATCTTGAAGATGACTTGAAAGGACCCCTAATCTAAACTCTATCTTTGTCCATTTCTATTCTTGCATTGTGGAACTTTTTGATTGTTTGTTCTTGTGATAGGGATCCCAAACTTGAGCTAATTAGAAGGACCATTGTCATAAGCATCCAAGTTAAGAGAAAGACAAGCCAATTGGAAGATCCTAGGAGCTTGGTTGAATATTTTCTTGATTACTTAAGTTAATTAATTGCTAAGTCCAAAGGAAAGGGGAAACTTGGATCATCTTTATGATCTCAAGAAAGGAACTCCAAGGGTTTTATTTCTCTTCCCTCATCCTTGCATGTTTAGGACTAACCCTTCTTTTCTTCTCTCCACTCTAACTCAAGCCAAACTCATTTTGTGCAAACATTGACATTGTTTTCAAAACTAGAAACCTAGGAATTATGCCTTTGATTTTCCAAACTCTTTTCATAATACTTATTTTGAATTGGACCTTAAGTCAACTTTGACTTTATTTTGTGAATACTTCTAATTTGTAAATACAACTCACTCAAATTGTTTTTGTGGTTCCAATGACCATCTTTGCCAAAGCTTTTCATAAACATTAACTATTAGGTTTGGGTTATCATAGTGGTTGATATAAACCTCATTTGTATCCTTAGTGATTGGACTATAAGCCTTCCATACTTATTATAGGGTGGATCCCTCACTAGTATGTTGAAGCTCTCCTCACATGGTGGATTTATGGTTTAGGTTGAGTTTTCTCCCTTTGATAACAAAAGACCTTAAAGCTTTTGACCACTCAATTTACCAACCTTTTTTTAGACTTTTACCCCGAACTACGAGGTTTTGATCCTACCTTTGTGATGGTACGTAGGCAATGGGTTTGTCCATTCAAACAACAAAATTGTAAATAACTTGTATATTCTTTTCTCATCCCCCAATCATGTTTGCACAGATATTTTCACAAATACCAACCTACCATACAACTTTGCAAAAAGGGCTCCCTTAGAGTACTAAGGATGTTTTGAGTGCTTAAAACCTTCCCATTGCATAACCAATTCCCTTACCCAGATCTCTGACATTTTTATTAGTTTTTGATTTGATAAAACTTCTCGGTTTTTGTTCGCTTTCTAACCTTTCCTTTGGATAAATAAAAGTGCGGTGGCGACTCGAATTGTATGATTTACTTTTGATTTAGTCAATAAATCTAAAGGTAACGAATACCCCACTACAGAAAAGTGGCGACTCTGCTGGGGAGGGCACTAGTTTACTTCCTAGTGGGTTTAGCCTACTTTTTGCCTTTGTTGTATTGTATGTTTATATTTACTTGTGACATATTTTTGTGCAAATTTGGGATGACTGTATTGTTTGTAATGTATGAATTGCTTGATATATCAATTGCTTATGTGCTTGGTGGTCTCTTGTGAGATGAGTTCTATACTCGAACTTGAGTGCACTTATGATAGGAGAGTGACATAGTCTTGTTGACTTGTGTGGAGTTATTCCTTAGCAAGTTGACTTGCAAGCCCATTCACTTGGTGGAGGTTATGTCGAGATCAATAATGTCACACGAGTAGTCTTGGTTAGGAATTACTCTTTCCAATATAAACCTTAGAAGCCAAGGACCTTAGATTACCTAGCCCATCTTGGCCTATTTTAGGACGTAGTGCGAAGGTCGTTCAAGTGTAAGATTTGATACGATTGTTACGCGATACTACACTCATAAGAGTCCCTCTTGAGAATATTTTTGGAATACGAGTAGTCGCTTTATCCGATAATATCCGAAAGATGGGATGATGACTATGAGGACCTTTTTAGAACATGATTGTAGGGTTTAACCATAGTACACTCCTTTTGAGTGGTTCTTAACCGAGACTCCATGCTCGTGATTTGCAACAAACCCTTGATTCGCGGTTGATCCGTTCTCTTATATCCTTAGTATCAATGGAACTTGGGAGTTGATAAGGTGTAAACCATAATCCACCAAAATGGACGATTGATATTAAGGATGACTTGATCCATCCCGTGGCCTTTATGTGGTGTGATTTGCTTGATCTTTAAGTGCGATTGTTGCATCCATGCATTCATGCATTCATTTGCATCTATATCATCAACAATGAGAAAATTTTCAAGGAACTTAAGAGGTCTATTTGCAAATTTTCAGACATGGAGAAGCAAAGAAGGAATACGAAGAAGTACAGTTTCAGACAACACGACTTGAAAGAGTTAAGGAGTTTGACATCTTATGTATTAGATCCCTTGGAGTTCAAAGCTCGACATGGGAAGCTTCTGTCTATTCTTGCTACTCAGGTGGATGAAGGTCTGATGAGTGTGTTGGTGCAGTTCTATGATCCCTTATACCGTTGCTTCACTTTCCCGGATTTCCAACTTTTTCCTACGCTTGAGGAGTATGCCTATCTTGTGGGTATACCTATCTTAGATCAATTGCCGTTCAGCGGCTTCGAGAGAGTTATTTCTTCCCCAGAGATTGCTGATCTGTTGCACATAGATGAATATGATATTGGTGCTCATATGACTACCAAAGGTGGAATTCAAGGTCTCCCATCTGATTTCCTCATTGCTCAAGCTACTATGTTTGGGAAGGTCGCGAGTGAGGACGCCTTTGAGGCCATATTTGTACTTCTCATCTATGGGCTATTGTTATTCCCCAACATCGACAAATTTGTGGATGTGAACTCTATTAGGATTTTCTCTACTCTTAATCCAGTTCCTACTCTGTTGGGTGACACTTATTTCTCTTTGCATATGAGGAATGAAAAGGGTGGTGGTACCATTGTGTGCTGTTTGCCTCTACTGTACAAGTGGTTTATTTTGCACTTGCCTCAGACGCTCGCCTTCAAGGAGAACAAAGGATGTCTACGGTGGTCCACGAGGCTTATGTCTCTCACTAATGATGATATCTTTTGGTACAACCGTGTGTATGATGGTGTGCAGATTATTGATTCTTGTGGTGAATTCTCCAATGTGCCTTTTCTTGGTACATGTGGTGGGATTAACTACAACCCTATTTTGGCACGTCGTCAGCTTGGGTTCCCCTTAAAGGATAAACCTAATAACATTTTGTTAGAAGGTGTGTTCTTTCAAGATGGTAAAGATCCCCAAAACTTGAAGGGCGGGATGGTCCGCACTTGGCGCAAGATTCATAGGAAGGGAAGGAAAGAGCTTGGTCCGAAGAATTGTGTTGCTTTGGAACCCTATACCTCGTGGGTGAGGAAGAGAGCTTTCGAGTACCGCATGCCCTATGAATATCCAAGACCTACACCTATGGTTATGGTTGGGCCTTCAACCCTCTCTGACCAAGGAGTAGAGGAGTTAAGAGATGAAGACCGTTCGTGTGCTTGGGTCCGTGAGCGAGAGGAGCTACTTCAGCAGCTCAAAGATAAAGATGCTGTGATAGAATTTCCAGAGCATCAGATTATTGATGAGCCAGATGATGTGGTGACTTCTCTTCTTCCTCAGTCTTCCAAGTTTTGGAAGAGGAAGTATGATCGACTCGCCAAGGAGAAGGCAAATATGGAGGCAGCCTATGAGATGGAGGTGAAGAGGCTTCGTGCAGCTTATCTTCCGGTCTCGAGAGCTTTGGACGATTCCTTCTAGGGTTCCATAGGATGTTCATTTTCCTTCTCTCTTGTATTGCATTTTGGTTACCAAGACTGTACTTCTTTGGTGTAAATTTTTTTCCAAATATTATTGATATGATTATTCCATTATATGTCTAAAATGATTAATATTTTCAAGTACTTGAAAATAGATCTCTAAGAGTTCCTCTGAATAAAAATAAAATCATACGCACAAGCATTGTATGCATCATATGCATAAGCAGGTTTTGTTCAGGGCTTCTTGGTCAGTGATCTAACTCTGTGTTCTGCATTTATTTTGAAGACAAGCTGACACACCGGTACAACACCAGGGCCAATTCTTCAAAGCTAATGGATCACCTCGAGCAAGAAAACAAGGAACTTAAGGAAGAAGTGGCTAGGTTAACTGCCCTGATGGAGTCATTCCTGACCGCCCAAAGTCAGTCATCTCCAACACCTGCAACTCCTCCCCAGAGGACGGTCATCTCAGAGGTTGCTTCCTCTACTATGTCGGCCGCCATTGCTCATTTCGCTCCGTCTGCTATGCCAGCCGGGTTTCCCTGGGGAATGCCCGCGAATTTTGTGCAAGAGGGTCTCGCCCTAACATTTGCTTCTATGTCAACATCTAGCTCGGTGTCGCAACGCGAAAAACAACCGGCGGAAAAAAAATAGAGCCGCCACCGACGCTATTCATCCTATGATGGAAAGGGAGCGCAGGAATAACCTAAGAAAGGGAAAGGAACGGTCTTACGACCAGAGATTACAAGATACGGGAGTCGGTTACGCAAGGGGAAGGTGTTAGCACCCCTCACGTCCGCCGTACTCGACGAGATCCACGCTCAAAAGATATCTCAAAGGAAAGGAAAGGGTTGCTGCTAATAAACTGCACAAACTGGAATGATAAACAGGTGGGGAAGAGAAAGAAGATGGAGGAAGTGGACTCGGCAAGATGTCGCATCCTGGGCCTACGTAGTTTGTCAGAAACAAACATCAGAGTCGACGTAGTTCGAGAAAAGGGGACATGCTCGCTAGGACATCGCATCCTATGCCTACGTATCTTCTCTATCCAAAGGAGAATCAGAGCACTCGTAGCTCGGCTAACGCACGCTGAAACAAGACACCAAAAAGGGACGCTGAGACGTCGAAAGAAACACCTAAAAGGAAACAGAATGCCAATACATGGACTTACACCCAACTCCCAACAACGACAAAAAGAAGGAAACAGAATGCCAATACATGGACTTACACCCGACTCCCAACAATAACAAAAAGGAAACAGAATGCCAATACATAGACTTACACCCGACTCCTAACAATAACAAACGCTAACCAGCGAACACCAAAGAAAAAGGTCTTCAGAACGAACCCCAACAAAGTAACCAAATCCTGAATAAACTCCCGATGTGTATAACCAGTCACCACAAATGAACCCCAAAGATGAACCCCAATATGAACCCCAAAGATGAACCCCCAAGTGAATAACAATCATCACAAATGAACCCCGAAATGAACCCTAATGTGAATAACTATTATCACAAATGAACCCCGAGATGAACCCCAAATGAATAACCATCCTCACAAATGAACCCCAAATATGAACCCCAAATGAATAACAATCATCGAAAATGAACCCCGACCAATAACTAAAGAAAACCCACAAGGTATAAACATACCACACACGCCCATGTTGAACAAACAGGTACTCACACTAAAACAAAGAAAAGGGTGAACACACACAAAACAAAGAAAAAGGTGAACACACACAAAACAAAGAAAAGGGTGCCCGGAGATATTGTCTTCAACCTCCTGCCTACGTATCTCATCTGGTATGAGAATCAGGGCGACGTAGTTCCCCTTACCAGGGGTAAAACACTCTCCTAACCAGAGACCTGGGAAATAACAAACTAATAGGGAGACTAAGACTCGAGCCTAATAGTTGTCATGCAATCAAAATCCCCAAGTCGAGGTTTCTAACAAGAACTTAACTCACACAGGAAGCGAGTCAACTCGAGTCTAACTCTACATACGTTCAACTACCTCAGAAGTTAATCGTACGACTCCTACAGTAAAGGAGATGAGAAGAGGAAAGAAAATAACCACACCAACACAAGTGAACAAGCATCACACACTATATCCATACAAGAGTCTCAAACAATGGGTGGGCTTTAGTTAAGAGGGGTCATATCAACCTCGACAAACAAGCCAAACTGTAAGGGTAATCAAATGAGCTCCTAACCACTGACATTGAATGTTAGGGTGAGCAGATCAAAATGGTAATGAGGATGAGACCTCATAGCTCTTAACCCTGACCAGGGTGAGCTCATGACACAAAAAGCATGGGGATCCAGAAAGTGGGATCCTTTTCCACTTGACAGACTCTGAACAAAAGATCTGGGGCACATGTTCAGAAGCATCAGCATGTAGTGCGAGCATAAAGAACGACACACTGAATAACGGGGGATCTACTACTAATCCCTTTTATACGTCAATTGCCTCTTCTCTTGGAGGTCTTATCACATGCCTCTTCTTGGAGGTCTTTGGGCATAATTTTAAACAAACACAAACAAAGCCTCTGAAGGAGGACTTGCCAGCAAAATGCCTGCCAAAAAGGTGACAGGACTCCAGACTACATGAAGTAAGAAGCTAACTACCTGAGTGGTGTGTCAACCACAATCCAATGCTCAAGCAAGAGCTAAAGCAAGCAAGCAACTAAGGTACCTGTACAAAGACTAAACAGTTAGTACTTCAGTTGTAAAACCAGAAAACAAGCAGTTAAACCCTCTAACAGTTACACAATTCAATGCATAAGTGCTCTAGCACTCAAACAAACTCATGAGCTCACCATATCAATTAAAACCCTACAAAACAAAATAGGTCAGAACTCAATGCATTTTGTATCTCACAAGGTGATAACAAACCCAATCATCAATGATGAGTATCCACCTGAAACAACAAAACAAAGTTAGTTTATGTACAAGACTCAAAACCTAACCAAATGACCAATCCAGGACCCATCCTTTTGCACATCACACATTCGAACACTCCCTCTAATGTCCTCAAAAGGACCAACATCAAATCAATAATCAAGTATCTCATCTTGCTTATGTAATGTAATGACAAAAAATATGCACAAAATGAACTTCCAATTTAGAAAATTCATATCAAATCCGAAATGCATGCAATGACTTTGAGATTTTTTGTATAAGTTTGCCATGAATGTTCAATATGCAAAAGATCAAGTCCAGAATGATGCAAATGCTATGTGAACAAGAAAGCACCAATTCAATGTCAAAAATGTGACACAAATTGTCACATTTTTCTCCATGTGTCAAATATGATGATAACAGTTGAGAAAAAATCCAAACCAATGATCAATAATTCATGTCATGTATGAATGTCCATGTGTCAAAAATAATCAAAATTGTCACATTTTTCTCCATGTGTCAAAAATAATCAAAATTGAGGATTTCATAATGCATTGAATGCACTAGGTCAATTTGGCACAATATTGATTCAAAAATTCCCACCTAAAAATCCAGACATCAACAATTATTGAGTTTAACACCATAAAAAAGTAGACACAAATACAAAACTATGAAAAAAAATTGGGACTCAATTGGACAATTTTTGGATTTTTTATGAATTAAACAAAATGACCAAAATAATTGAAATATCAAATGGAAAATGGAGGGAAACATAATTATTTGAATTAAATCAGAAAAATCACAAGCCGTTGGATCTGGCGTGCTCCTGAGATCAACGCTCCTCATTTAAACAAATGAAATGCACCGTTTCATTAATCCAGTCTCACACACAGTCATCAGTCAATGCACGCGTGGCCTTGGTCAAAGCAATCCTATCCAATCAAACTCCCACGCTGTAGGACCCCAATTTTGTCCCTAAGATCCCTCCTGTCATCATATCATATCATATCATTGCCTCAAGGATCTTTGTGCACCTTGCCTGCTTCCCTGTGGTTGGGTTATCTTTTTGAGTGGTTCTTGATCACCAAGCATGTTTTGCATTTGTATATCATTGCTTTTCATTTGTTTACTAACCAAAAGTACAAAAATATGTCATCTAACCTTTGTCTTGCAAATGAAGCAATCAATAGTCAAAGCAGTCAAAGGCCGCCATTGAGCCATAAGTGGTGGCCATTCTTGAGAATTTGGGCACCATAATCATTATCAAGAGTTCATATGAGTTGTGATATCATTTTGAATCAAAATCCCAAGTGGTAGAGGCTTGAATCTCATCAAGGCATTCTTCAGTCAACTGAAACCCTAGCCAGTCAACTGCTCAGTCAACTGTTGGATTTGGAGGTGGGAAGTGATGAGAAATACTTCATTCATGTTCAAACAAGTTTCATTTGACATTTCAAACATCAACATTGAAGAAAATAAAGTCAGGTCAAAACTTTCCAAAAATAGTAAGTGACCTGTAATTTGGAATTGCCAAAAATGGAAAGGTTTTCTCCTTAAGATTACATCATCAAGAAAGCTTCAAATGAAATTTTGTTGAACCTGAAAGTTGTAGATCTTTCTCTCCCATTTCCAAAAAGTCCAAGATTATCCTTTTCTCATGTGTGGTTAAGGAATTATGATCAAAACTTGGCCAAGTGTACATGGAGCTTCCAAAATGCATAACTTCTCAACCAAATGGCCAAATGGAGTGGTTATTTTTGCTAAATTCCTCTCTTGAACTCTATTATCCAAATCATGCATTACATTTCATCAATTCTCATCACATGATTACTTGCATTTCACTTGAATTTTTGGAGGGAAAAATTATAATTTGAATTTGGTACATTATTTGAATGATACACCAATGCATTTAGCTCCAAAATGAAAATTTAAGTGAAATCAAGCTCAGCCACGTGCACTATTCATGCCATGCTCATGCAAAGGTGAAAAATACCAAAATGTGCAAAACACCTCCAAAGTTAAGCATTCATTAGCATTTTGGTTAAACATGATTAAGGATTGGATTAAGAGGGAGTATATAACCCTAAGCATAACAGAATTCTGGAACCACAATTCACAAATCTCAGATCTAGAAATTTTTTCTCAAACTTTCTCTCAAGTTTTTCTCTCATTTTCTTCAAATCAAAGCACAAATTCTTGCTTAATTCTTCATCTAACATCATCACTGAGCAACATTCAAGCTTGAACCAGGTGATTTCGTGCAGAATTGAAGTAGCTTGGAGCAAGAACACAACAATGGTGAATTGCAAAATCTGTTGAATCGAGCTCAATTGAACATCCAAACCGCATCCAATACACTCCATAAGCTTGCTAGAAGAAGATCTAAGCACTACAAGACCAGGAACACACTAATTTGAAAGTTGCTCTTCAAGAGGTACGTTAGTTGCTTAAGTTCACTTTGAACGTGCTTTTGCTTGGTTGCTTAACCACTTTAGGTATAACCTCTCTTCTTCATGTAGTCTGGAAGACCTGGCCTGTTATGTGGTCAGGCACCTGTCTGAAGTCCTCCTTAAGAGGCAATGCTTGTGTTTGTTTACTTTTTGTGCCAAGCAGGAAAAGTCCTCATATGAGGCAATTGGTAGATAAAAGAGATGTGTAGTCCATCTCCTACTATTCAGTGTGTCATCCCTTTGCTCACATTACATGTTGATGCATTGTGGATATTAAACCAATATCTATAGAGTCATTCACTTGTGGAGAGAGTTCCAACTTTCTGAACTCCCACACCTTCTAATATTCAAAGCTCTCCCTGACCAGGGATAAGAGCTATGAGGCACACCCCTCATATCCTTTTCATCTGCTTCACCTTAACTCTCAATGTTAAGGTTAAGAGCACCAATTACCCCATTCTAGTTGACTTTAAAGTCTAACCCTTGCTTGAGCCTAATTGCTTGTATATAGTGTGTGCTAACTGAATCATTGATTGCTTATTGGTTCATCTGTACATGTTTGCTTGTTTGCCTTTGTGCATTTATCATCATTAATTGTTCATTATTGCATGATCATCATTTCATATCTTTGTGACCCATCTTTGTTTGTCCATTGAGGAATCAACCGTAAGTCCATTCATTGGCCATTGTTCCTATGATTTGGAAGGGATTGAGTGTAAGACCATTTCATTGGCCACTTATGTCCTCTTTGCTTAGTGCTTTTGTTTGTTTGTTGTATGTGAGGATTCAATTGTAAGTCCATGTTGTTGGCATTTGTTTTCCCATGATCATATGTTGGAGATTAGAGTAAGCCCAGATATATTGGCATCTGATATCCATGTTTTGTTTTGCTTTAGGAGATTGGTATAAGTCCATTTATTGGCATCTGATATCCATGTTTTGTTTTGCTTTAGGAGATTGGTATAAGTCCATTTATTGGCATCTGATATCCATGTTTTGTTTGGCTTTAGGAGATTGGTATAAGTCCATTTATTGGCATCTGATATCCCTGTTTGTTTTAGGAGACTGGTGTAAATCCATTGATTGGTATCCGGTATCCACCTTTGTTTGTGAGATTGGTGTAAGTCCAACAATTGGCATCCGGTATCATTTGTTTTGCTTATTTGCTATTGCTCATTGCTTATTCCTAAGGACACACTTGAATCATCTTCCATATGATTTCAAGAGGTGAACGTCTAAGAAGTTTTACACTCCCTCACCTCCCATTTTTGTTTCTTCAAACCTCTTTGCACTTGTTGGTTTTTAAAACTTGAAAATATTATTGTGCCAACTTTTCACCTATTTTCAAATTAGAAACCTGGGCCTTAAGCCCTTGATTTTCAAACTCCAATTTCATAACATTTCTTCTTTGAATTGAATTCTAATCATACTTTGACCATATTTTGTAAATACTCATAACTGGTTAATCACACTCATTCAATTGTTTTGTGGCTTTGTCCATTTATGATATGTTTTCATACATTAGCCATAGGTTTCAATTATCATAGTGGTTGATGTAAATCTCACCACATCCTTAGTGAGTTGATTGTAAGTCTTCCATACTTATTATAGGGTTAACCCCTCACTAGTATGTTGAAGCTATCCTCGCATGGTGGATTGTTGGTCTTGGTTGAGTTTTCACCCGTTGATAATGAAAAGCCTTAGTGCTCTTGTTTTAAAATCAATTCACCTACATTTTGGAAATCTTTTAGCCGAACTGCGGCGTTTTGATCCTTACCTTTCATGGAAGGTACGTAGGCAACGGGTTAATCCGTCCAAACACAAAAACAATAAAAATTGTATATTCTTTTCTCATCCCTTCATTCGTGTTTGCACAATAACATTTTCATAACAAATAACATTTCATTCAACAAGTGTGAAAAGGGCTCCCTAGGAGTACCTAGGACGTTTTGGGTGCCTAACACCTTCCCATTGCGTAATTTACCCCTTACCCAGATTCTCTGATCTTTTCATTAGTTTTCTATGTGTAAAACTTCTTAGGCTTTTGTTCGCTTTTTAGGCCATTCCTTTGGATAAATAAAAGTGCGGTGGCGACTCGATTCTTTGTATGCTTTGCTTTTGATTTAGTCAATAAATCATAAAGTGACGAATACACCGCTACAGAAAAGTGGCGACTCTGCTGGGGATCAAATTAGACCTTCCTTGGTGGTATTGCCTACTTTTCACCCTTGTTGTATGATATTTGTTTATCTGTTATTTGACATATTTTTGTACAATTTGGGATAACTGTATTGATTGTAATGTTTGAATTGCTTGATATACAATTGCTGTTTGCTTTGGTGATCTCTGTGAGATGAGTTCTATACCCGAAATCGAGTGCACCTTAGGATAGGAGAATGGCGTAGTCTCGTCGACTTGTGTGGAGTATTCCTTAACAAGTTGACTTGCGAGTCCATTCACTTGGTGGAGGTCATGTTGGATTAATAATGTCACACAAGTTATTTGTGGTTAGGCTTTATTCTTTCAATCATGTGCCTTAGAAGCCAAGGACCTTAGTTTACCAAGCCCATCTTGGCCTATTTTTAGGACGTAGTGTGGAGATCGTTCAGATGTCAGTTCTGATGCGATTGTTACGCGATACTACACTCATAAGAGTCTCTCTTGAGAATATTTTTGGAATACGAGTATTCGTTCCTCCGATAATATCCGAAAGATGGGATGATGACTATGGGAACCTCTGGTAGAACATGTTTGGCAGGTTTAAACCCTAGTACACTCCCTTTGGGTGGTTATTAACCGAGACTCCATGCTCGTGACTCTCAGCAAACCCGTGATTCGTGGTTGAGTCGTTCACACATCCTTAATATCAATGGAACTTGGGTGTTGATAAGGTGAAAACCATAATCCACCAAAATGGATGATTGATATTAAGGATGATTGAGCCGGTTCAGGTATCCTTAATATCAATGGAACTTGGGTGTTGATAAGGTGTAAACCATAATCCACCAAAATGGATGATTGATATTAAGGATACTATGAGCTTTCCCATGACCTTTGTCTGGTGTGATTTGCTTGATCCTTGAGTGTGATTGTTGCATTCATACATTCATGCATTCATCTGCATCTATATCATCAAAAAATGAGAATTTTTTTTCAAGGAACTTAAGGGGTTTCTTTGCAAAATTTTCAGATATGGAAAAACAAAGAATTATCCAATGAGATATTTCCAGATGCGATAATTGCTTAATATTTTCAAAGTTTGCAAATAAAACCCTCGAGTCCCTTTGAAATAAAAACAAAGCATATGCACAAACATTTCATGCATCATATGCATAAGCAGGTGTTTTGTTCCGGTCTCCCGTCTTGTGGTCTGATCCCTGTTGCTCTTCATTTATTTTGAAGATGCACTGCTTCGCCGGTACTACACCAGAGCCATCTCTGCCAGATTGATGGATCATGTTGAGCAAGAGAGTTGTGAACTCGAGGAGGAATTTGCCAGACTAGGTGCTTTTGATGGATTTATTCCTGGTTAGCCACTTGTCTTCTTTCTCATACATTGATGCTGAGGATGAAGTTGGAACTCCTTTCCAAGCTTTATCTATTGCTGAGTCGAGTGAGAAGAAGTCTCCTTCATTTGCTTCCTACCGTGATGCGAAACTGGCCATTGAATGTGGTGCAGTTGCTGGTTTAGGGAAGATGATCGACTTGAAGACAACAAATCTCGGGCTGGCATTGGCTATTCGTCTGGAGCATTCAACGAGCAAGGTCTGTTCAAGAGTGGAGGTTTCATCCATGCTGATCAACCTGAGGAAGCTGCTGCTATCTTAGAAGAGGATGCAGAGGATTTGAGCAACTTCATCATCCCTGGCGGAATCTGCCATAATTGGGTCGCTGTAGATGTTCCTACAGTCATTCATAGATCAGAGTAATGATTCACTTTGTTCAAAACCCTTCTCCCATGCCAAAAGGAGAAGTGATGACATTGTTGGCAAAGCATTTATACAATGATATTTCATTCAATTAATGCATTGCTAAACATTTGTTTTTCCATTTGTTTTCACTTTTTGCTTTTGCATGAAATCAGTGATCACAAAAAACCCTGAAAAACAAGAATAAAAGCAATCTTTTCATCTGCATAATGATTTGCTTGTTTAAATTCTGAAGTTTTTTATTATCCAAAATCATTATGCAGGGATTTCTAAACCCATTGAACATAATGATCCAACGCCATCTCCCAATCTTGAACTCCTTGTATTTGAGGCAGAGGAAGACGATGTTGAAGGGGATTCCTGATGAGATTACCCGTCTTCTTGAGCACGAAAAGAAGCTCATTCAGCTGTATCTTGAGAATCAGCAAAACAGTCAAACTGGGGCATTACAAATGTAATGTAAAAATAAAAAGAGGGCGAAAAAATGAAAAAAATAAAAAAAATTCATTTTTTTTAAGAAAATAAAAAAAGAAAAAGTATACCTGTTGATTCCTTAGGATTGACAGTAATTTTAGAAAACAAATAATGTAATCATCTCTGTTGTTTTAATATGTTGGGTTGAAGAAATTCAACATCTGGACCAACATGTCATGTACGATGTCACGACATCAGGTCTGTGACATCGCACATGTGTAGGAAACTGAATTAATTAATTCAGTATATGTCATGGGATCAGCAAGGATATCTGGTGAATATCCTAACTCCCATGTGGAGGTCTTGAAGACTAAATCAGAATATATATAGGCTCTAAACATGGAGATATATATGGAGAGAGTTTAGGAACTTGAAGACCTTGTTTGTAGCAGAATTTTTCTGCTGAAGTTGCAACAGCAAAGAACAAGTCTGCTGCAATTTTCTGAAGGCCCAAATCCAGTTGGGTGATTAGGTTATAAATAGCTGATTGTAATCTAGTTTTTGTAAGCCTCCTAGAATGAAAATTTAGGGGTGTGTGTGAGGTAAACCTCCCAATCTGTGGGAAGGTTACCATATGTTTCTCAGTGGTAAAAGCTGAGAATTTTGTAACTCGAAGCCTGTAGGCAAGAGTGATTTTGTTCTTGAATGAAGCTGTGAAGCAAGTTCAAGGTGTGGTAACATTACATTGTATTTGTAGTGATAGGAATGGAAACTGGAGGTTTCTATCTAGGAGTTCCTAGGTATAGATTGCATTGGGTAGGGATTAAGTGATGAGTTGTAAACGGGTGAGTTTAACTCTGAATTGATACTACTAATAGTGGATCTTCTTCCTGGCTTGGTAGCCCCCAGATGTAGGTCATGTTGGACTGAACTGGGTTAACAATTTCCTGTGTTCGTTTTCCTTCTGTATGATATAATCATGTCTGCCATAACTAAGCATGTATTCCAGTCTGTTCATCAAGATAATAGCAGACCTGATACATAGCCTTCTGTTGGAATGTCAATCAGAATGTTTTGACATTCATCAACAACAGCACATACTGTTTAATAAGCTGATGATTTCAGTTCAGTATGTAGTGAAGTCTGGAGTTCAAAAGCACAACAGACCTGGCCAAAAGATCATTGTGAAACTGTCAAACTGGATGTCTTGACAGTTCTTCCAGTAAGCTGATACTGATGCAGAGACTGGTTGGTCTTTTACAGTACAGCAAATTTAGCACAGTCTGTTTTCAGGAACCAAGCAGACTTAGCATATGGTTCTGGACTTGGGTGTCAAACGGAATGTCGTGACATTCACTCCTGACTGCATATGCTAAATTGTTGGATGGTTAGTTTTCTGTTTCAGGATTTTTCTCAGGCTATTCTTCAGGAATCCACCAACTGATCTAAAATCCAGGAAACTAACAACTAAGCTACAATTAATGAACCTGGCAAATAATCTATTTGTTAGCTTCTTAATAAGTGGAGATTAGTTTAACTTGTTACAACCTTTAATTTAGGAAATACAAGTACATGACCAACAAACTGGAACAATGTAACAAATAATGTCCAAAACAGGATTGAGACATCTTGCTGATATCTGTGTAGGAAAACAACAGAAGTGAATGATAAGGTGCACATAACGAGGTGTTCCTCCATTCTAGGATGACATAGAAGGAGAGGTCGTGACACTGTGAAAAGGTGCACATTAGTACAGAGTGTAATAACTGTCTTGCTGTAATAGGTACAATGTTAGATCAGATGTCATGACTTGACGTAGAACATCTGAATACTGACTACACCAGAATTTCAATTGGTATCAGAGCAGGCATCCTGTTCTGTTTCTGGATGAGATCCATGGGTGATACTTTCTGGTATATTGCAAGGAGTTATGTTAGTACTGAAGCGGGAACCTGTGTAAGGTTCTGTAATTCCCTGAATGGTCCCTTGAAGTAGGTGGATGGACTGTTCATGACAGGAATGGTGTGTACCTGTCTCTGGAGGTTGGCAATTGGCCTGTGTGTGAGACAGCTGTGCCAGTACTAAATCACATTCAAACCTGGTATGGTCTTGGAGGCCAATCTGGTGAAGTGTGTGTTCATAGGTTGAGTTGTATTATGATTTCCGCTGCATAATACATGGCAAAACTCAAACTCTGATGTAGTTTTCCCTCATGTGGATGAAAGGCTGCTGTGTTCAAGATCTCATCATAATCTACTGAAGATGTCAAAGATACTTGAGTCTCCTCAAGTCCACTCATCATGACGTTCTCACTTCAGGATGGTAAGAGTCACTTAATCACTGATTCTCTTACTCTCTTGAGTAGTGTATATGAAGACCTTGAAGACCTTCAAGGAAGGGTTGTTCCAAGGAGGTGGAACCAATGTTCTATGTGATGTTAGAACATGGTGTTCAACAAGTATGCAACTACTGGTTGAAGAGCAGATGTTTTTAGGGTTCAAACAAAGGGATAATTCTGTTTGGAACCTACTCCTGACCTGGAAGAGGAGACATCTGTGTGTGCTAAGTTGACAAGAGCAGGGTCAACTGTGTGTGTGCTCAAGAAGGTCATCCCTATAAGTTGAGCTGGTTGAGATGTGACATTGTGCAATCTCCTGCTGTTAGGCATCTTCCTGCAGTTTGATCAGGATTGGATAGTTGTTCCCTGAAGTACTATGGTGTGTTGGACGACAAGTCTCCTGGATGTTAGCAGTCAATAATGGGGTAACCTGATTGTGATATCATTTAAGGGGGTTGGAACCATGAATCTTGATATTCAAACACCACGTTCAGAAGTGGCAGTTCTTACTAGGAGTGAGAATATGAAGATTCAGAGGTTGGTTGAGGTAATATGCTCTGGCAATGCATATCTACTATCGACTGGTGTTGTGTGTCTCACTAGTACTTATGGTCAGCTGAAGTCTGATTGGTGTGATTGGAGGAGTTAGTTGCCACTGGTAAGGGATGGTGGATGTCATGTTGAGACATTTGTGTACAATGCATGGATATTGGTGTGGAGTTTCCATGATTGTTAATTTGAGGGGGAGTTTTGGTTAACCTCCTCACGTTTGGTCAGCCTAGGGTCTGGTTGGCTGTTGACCTGTGTCACATGGGTTCTGGTTGGCTGTTGTGTGACACATTTGCAAGGAAGGATTCATCTCTCTCATTCCTAAGGGTGAATCTAATCTGGAAAGAGTCTCAAGACTATTAAGGTGCTTGCAAGCAGAAGATGTTGACACTAGAAGAGTATCCTCAAAGCACTCTTATGGTGGAAGTATCTGAAAGGATAATTGGGAAAGGATTTAAGATCAATGGCTACTTGTGTCAAGTACAAGTATTTAATTGATTATCCTTGGAGCTCAAGATAACTGATGTTCTTAAAAATGTTGGAACATCTCTTCTTCAAGACCCTGTGCAGAATCACAGGAAGGATAGTACATTGGGGTATGATCTATCTCTTTGGTGGCAGCAAAAGCATATGATCTCTGAAAAGGTTTCCTGGCAAGAAACATGTTCAGCCTTGGTATGTACAAGAAGAAGAAGACATCATAGTCTTGATGGTGGTTACTTGGATCAGGTTATTTCTGATCTAGGTAAGGAAGTGCATTAGCTTATGCACACTGTGGAGTCAAGAACAAGTGGCAGCAGTCTTGACATCATGGAAACAGCCTTGCCTCAGGATGTGGAATCCCTGGTAGAGCTGAAGGGTTAGTTTCTAACTGGTCCTTCTGAAGACTCATACATCAGAGTGTCTGATGTCTTTGGAGAAGAAGCAGGAATTCATCAAGGTGTGAGCTTGAATGACTTAATTGCAAACCTGCAGGATGGAGGTTGTTTACTCAAACTTGGTTCCACAATCAAGTCTATGAGAACATTGAACTCTAGTTCTGTGAAGGGAGGAAGCTCGTTCAAGTGGCAGAAGAAGGAGCTGAATTCAACAGCTAGATGTCAAAACACAATGTTGTGACATTTGGCTCAACATCAGACTCTTAGTTGGTGAAGTGGCACATCAACTTGAGATAGAAGGGTCCACAGGGTTGTAGATTGGATACTTCAAAAAGGTCGTCCTCGTAGCAGTACTTTGGAGTGGCTGGATGGTACATGTTCATGTCTTAGAAAAACTAAGTTTGTTCAACATGTAGCTTGGAGTTCAAGTCTCACTTGGAAGGTCAGAATATCTTTGGTAGAAGTCTGATAAACTTGGGGAGGTCAAAAAGCAGCATTTGATCTTTTCATATGAGAATTCATGAAGGAGGTAATCAACCAGTGGCAGTTGGTCTTGCTCAGAAGTGAGTTCGAAGAATCAAGATAATCAACATAAGGCAGCTGGTTATTCTTGAGGAAAGTCTGAGACAAATTACTTTTGAGCAGAAAAGTAGCAAGTTGAAGACTAAAGGAGGTGTTTTCTATTCATCCCTTGGAGCTTGTGGTAGGAGTTCTGAGTCATCTATGGAAGATTATCTCATGTAATGGGATGAAAAGGTATATGTCCCAACTTATGTCTGGGTTCTTCTTGATCAAGCTGGTGACTCAGTGATATCTGAAGACTATCAGATGGTGTTCCCTGTTATGTGTGATGGATGTCCTAACGAATGTTAGAACATTTTGTGAAGTGGCCGTCTGTTCTGGTTAGAAGAGAGATTGACACTGGGTGTGGATGTGTTCAACCAAGAGGGTTGATCAGAGGGTGCGCTCTTGAAGACATGAAGATGAGTCTTATGTTTTCCATTCATCAAGTGGGTTGAGTTCTTTTTGAATCAGGAAGAAGGTGAAGGTCCAACCACGTTGGATATGTGTGACCTCCAAGGGAGTAGGTGGTCCATGACAGGGGGAGTTGTGCCTTTGTGCTGCAAGCAATCACCAAGCTTGTGGTCTATGTGTTCTCAAATGACTAGGTAGTTATCAGGATGTTGTGATGTATGTCAAGGCTGAGTGAGCAGAAGAATGTCTGACCGGATGTCATGACATTGCCCTGGACATTGCTGTTAATTCCTTCTGAATCTAAAAGTCATTAGGAATTATGAGGGTGATGTGGCTAAGTCTGATAAACCAGAATAAGCCTGATGGCTACAGCTGTGTGGTACAGGGGGAGTAACCATCAACTGAAGTGTGAAAAGTTGGTTGTAGCAGTGCTAGGTGTCAAGTATCTACTGGAGGTATGACAGAAGTTTTGTTGAATACTGGCTGAATGCAGGAATGTTAAGACATCGCGTGCAACGTGTCTGACTGCATATATGGAATGGTCTCCATGCACTGGAACGGCTGTTTTGGAAAAGAAACAGTCAAGAGCTATAAAAGGTATTCAAAGATAGTCTGAGATTTTGTTGGTGATTCTCTGACTGTTTCTCAGCAAAAATAAATGCATCTTGACCAAGCATTTATTTCTACCGGAAATTCCTAGGCACAGGCTGGACTATTTAAAGGATGCAATAGCCCTCTTCCTCTCTCACGAAAAACACTCCATTCTCATAATCATGGGGTATGTTAAGGTTTGGGCAAGCTGTGCCTGGATCTGGTTTTGTGAAGGGTGCCTTTACAAATGTTTAGCTAAAAAGGGGGAGAGAAATATAGTCCTGGGATTGAGGATGTACCAAAATCAAGCCAACTGTGGATGTGGCAGCAAACAGAAGTTGGCATCAGGCACAAAATCCACCAACTGGGGTTTCCACTTGTGTCTTGTGATCTGAGTTAAGAAGACAGTTGTGCCTTGTGATCTGAGTTACATTGTCTATGTACTCAGCATTACATACTCTTCAGGAAGCTCTCCGGTTGAGGGGAAGGGTTCTGGAACAACTGAGTCTTGTCCCTCTTCTTCCCCATGTACACCAACTTTGGTGTTTGTGGTGGTGGAGCCAATGACGGAGATGAAGAGCATTCCCAAATTGGGATGTGTTGTCCAGTGTATTGTTTATTTGTTTTAGCTAAAATTTGCCAAAGGGGGAGATTGTTGATTCCTTAGGATTGGCAGTAATTTTAGAAAACAAATAATGTAATCATCTCTGTTGTTTTAATATGTTGGGTTGAAGAAATTCAACATCTGGACCAACATGTCATGTACGATGTCACGACATCAGGTCTGTGACATCGCACATGTGTAGGAAACTGAATTAATTAATTCAGTATATGTCATGGGATCAGCAAGGATATCTAGTGAATATCCTAACTCCCATGTGGAGGTCTTGAAGACTAAATCAGAATATATATAGGCTCTAAACATGGAGATATATATGGAGAGAGTTTAGGAACTTGAAGACCTTGTTTGTAGCAGAATTTTTCTGCTGAAGTTGCAACAGCAAAGAACAAGTCTGCTGCAATTTTCTGAAGGCCCAAATCCAGTTGGGTGATTAGGTTATAAATAGCTGATTGTAATCTAGTTTTTGTAAGCCTCCTAGAATGAAAATTTAGGGGTGTGTGTGAGGTAAACCTCCCAATCTGTGGGAAGGTTACCATATGTTTCTCAGTGGTAAAAGCTGAGAATTTTGTAACTCGAAGCCTGTAGGCAAGAGTGATTTTGTTCTTGAATGAAGCTGTGAAGCAAGTTCAAGGTGTGGTAACATTACATTGTATTTGTAGTGATAGGAATGGAAACTGGAGGTTTCTATCTAGGAGTTCCTAGGTATAGATTGCATTGGGTAGGGATTAAGTGATGAGTTGTAAACGGGTGAGTTTAACTCTGAATTGATACTACTAATAGTGGATCTTCTTCCTGGCTTGGTAGCCCCCAGATGTAGGTCATGTTGGACTGAACTGGGTTAACAATTTCCTGTGTTCGTTTTCCTTCTGTATGATATAATCATGTCTGCCATAACTAAGCATGTATTCCAGTCTATTCATCAAGATAATAGCAGACCTGATACATAGCCTTCTGTTGGAATGTCAATCAGAATGTTTTGACATTCATCAACAACAGCACATACTGTTTAATAAGCTGATGATTTCAGTTCAGTATGTAGTGAAGTCTGGAGTTCAAAAGCACAACAGACCTGGCCAAAAGATCATTGTGAAACTGTCAAACTGGATGTCTTGACAGTTCTTCCAGTAAGCTGATACTGATGCAGAGACTGGTTGGTCTTTTACAGTACAACAAATTTAGCACAGTCTGTTTTCAGGAACCAAGCAGACTTAGCATATGGTTCTGGACTTGGGTGTCAAACGGAATGTCGTGACATTCACTCCTGACTGCATATGCTAAATTGTTGGATGGTTAGTTTTCTGTTTCAGGATTTTTCTCAGGCTATTCTTCAGGAATCCACCAGCTGATCTAAAATCCAGGAAACTAACAACTAAGCTACAATTAATGAACCTGGCAAATAATCTATTTGTTAGCTTCTTAATAAGTGGAGATTAGTTTAACTTGTTACAACCTTTAATTTAGGAAATACAAGTACATGACCAACAAACTGGAACAATGTAACAGATAATGTCCAAAACAGGATTGAGACATCTTGCTGATATCTGTGTAGGAAAACAACAGAAGTGAATGATAAGGTGCACATAACTAGGTGTTCCTCCATTCTAGGATGACATAGAAGGAGAGGTCGTGACACTGTGAAAAGGTGCACATTAGTACAGAGTGTAATAACTGTCTTACTGTAATAGGTACAATGTTAGATCAGATGTCATGACTTGACGTAGAACATCTGAATACTGACTACACCAGAATTTCAATACCCTCAAACCCCAAGTTGACTGATGCTGAATGGATTCAGAGTCGTTATGACCAGTTGAATCTGATCGAAGAGAAGCGATTGACTGCCATGTGCCATGGTCAGTTGTATCGGCAGAGAATGAAGAAAGCATTCGATAAGAAGGTCAAGCCTCGTGTGTTCCGAGAAGGTGACCTCGTGCTTAAGAAAGTCTTGTCTTTCGCGCCCGATTCCAGGGGCAAGTGGACTCCAAACTACGAGGGTCCATATGTTGTTAAGAGAGCCTTTTCAGGCGGTGCTTTGATGCTTACAACAATGGATGGGGAGGATTTCACTCGTCATGTGAATTCAGATGCAGTAAAGAAATACTTTGCCTAAAAAAAAAGTATACGCAAATGAAAAACAGAATAGCTCGCTAAGTTGAAAACCCGAAAGGGCGGCTTAGGCAAAAATGAGCGTCTCGGTGGAGAACCCGAAAGGGCGATCCAGGAAAAAGTTAGAGACTTAAAAAAAAAGTATATTTGCATCCCGCTAGATTGAGTACCTCACCCTGGGGAAATCTAGGCAAAAATTAGGGATTTGGCAAGTAACTGCATCCTGACAAGACTTTCTATTCCACAGCTGTCTTTTCGTCAGAGGTTCTCGATTCGTCGTCAACTGAAGCTTCGAATACATCGAGATTCAAGTTGGTAGAGAAAGGATCATTATGTTCAATGTAGCCCTCTTCCAATATATATCACTGATTTCAAATTTGTACAAATCTATGGAGTCTTGCCATTTGCAGGCTACCATTCCATCAAATCAATTTGAGCTTTTTATCCAATTATTTGCACTCTTATTTGTTTCAATTCAACAAATGTTTTGCATGTTTCAATTGATAAAATGTCATTGTTTTAAACCAATAAATTTTTCAAATTGTTGTTTTAAACAAAGTGAACATTCACAATGATGAAAGGATACTCAAGAATCTCTCAGTGCTCTCCCAAGGGTGGCATGATTTCCAACAGGTAAGACATTTGTTCATATTCCTGGTTTGGCTGTATCCTCTTTCTCCTGCTTTGTTGTTGGGGTTGTTCCCCAAACAGAGTTGTTGTTGGGGTTGTTCCCTAAGCAGAGTGCTTGTTGAAGACTTCGTTTTCTTCTCCAGTAGTATTCTCCCCAGCATGGGTGTTTTCCTTTTGGAAGATTCGGTAGTTGGTGGTTTGAGACCCTGGTACCCCGTCTCTCCCTAGTGCAGTTGCCAGTGGAGTTGTTGTTTCTCTCCTCAGCATGGTTGTTTTCTTTTTGAAGATTCAGTGGTTGGTGGATTGATATCCCGGTACTTTACCACTTTCCTCAGCGCAGTAGCCTGCAGAGTGGTTGACATGATATACTGCATTTTATGCTATATCTCTCCATCAGAGCGTTCTCCCTGCAGCAGGGCAGTGATTATTTTCCCCTCAGTAGTTGTTGTTTTTGGAAGGTGTAGCATTCAGTGGTTGATCCCCAGCTCTCCTCCATATCCCCAGTGGATTCCTCAGTGGATTCCCTAGCAGCCAGTAGATTTGTGGTATGGTGGATTATATCTGTATGATTTCCACAAAATCCCCAAGACTGGGTATCCCCTCAGAGTCTCCGCCAGGGCTGGTATCCTCGACAGAGTTGCTTTTGTGGTAGTTTCTGCTTGTTGAAACCTCTGTTTCCCCAGTAGGGTCGGTTGGTGGTCCATCATCCAGAGATTTGGTTGATTTCCTGGGTGCTTTTGATCCTCAGTAGAGTGGCTTGTTGCAGAATCTACTTGTGTGATTTGTCTTCCTTCAGTGGGTGTATCCCCGATGGAGTGGCTACTTGTGTTTTCCCAGTAGAGTTGCTTGTGCAGCCAGATTCTTCATGGATGATCTATTCTCCCTCAGTGGGTTATTCCCCAGTGGAGTTATGTGGAGTTGCTTTCATAGCAATTCTTGCCTGTGCAGTGAACTCTTGCTTCCCAGTTGATACTGAGGACCCCTGCAGATTTTTGGGATTTCTCCCATTCCCCAACAGATTTGTCTTTGTGGCCGTTGTTGCCTGTTGTGACTTTCTGTACCCCAGTTGGGTTGATTGTTGATCCATCACTCAGAGATTTTGTGATATCTTTGGAGTTGTTTTTCCTCCCCGCAGATCTTTGCTGTTCAGCATGTGGATCTCAGCAGATTGGCTTTCCAGTTGGTTTTTCCCCTGGAAGTATAGTACCGGGCGTTTGATTCCTGGACCTGTTGTGTTTGATATGTCTGTTTTGTCAGCATTCATCAAACATAAAATACGCATATTCATAAACATTTAGATATTCATGTTGCATTTTGTGCCATATATCTTTTGTTTGTTGTTCCCTGTTGTGGTGATATAGATCTCTCTAATAGATCTCCCCAAGCAGATGTCGGGCGTTTAAATCTCTCCATATAGAGTCAGCCCCATAAGCAGAAAGTGTCTGTCTTTTCTTCTGCAGTTCCCCACTGAGGTTATCCTCGTGGATGACGGTTTCTTCTGTTTCCTCCCAACACATATATTGGGATGGATGTTCCTATTGAGCTATATCCTCATTAGGACGTGTCTTGATTCAGTCTGTCTTTTCGGATCAATCCCAAATATGCTATTTGTCAACTGTTTCTCGTGCTTCCCTGTGGAATAAATGAATAATTTGCCCAGTAACCGACATTAATTCTTTTATCCCTAGCGGAACCTTTTTGGGCCTCTACCCTCATACCGGTAGTTGTAAGTCCTATGTTCCCTCTTCTTGGCGGAATTGGTGGTTATATACCTTTTGTTCCTCAGCGAGGGTTGATTTAGTTTTCTACCCAATAGTCGGTAGTTGTGAATCCTAGTTTTTCTGCTCTTCAGCAGTTGGTGGTTTGTTATAAACCCTATCTTTTATCCTCATCAGAGTTTTGGCTACTACCCCGTATTCGGTAGTCGTAAGTCCTATCTCTTTTCCCCTAGCAGAGGAAACCTTTGTGGTTCGTTCTGGTTGATGGTGGATCTTGTGTTGTTGTGGTTTTATTTCCAACGGAATTTGTGCTTTTTGTGGATAATTGCCGGATGCTAGCAACCCTATCCCCAACCAGAGTTTTGGTCTTCTACCCCGTATTCGGTAGATGTAAACCCTAATTTCTCCTCTTTGCAGAGTTAACCTTGTTGTTCATCCAAACCGATGACGGTTACTCCTTGTGGTTATCTTCATCCAGTATTCGATGTTGATATTCCTCCCTTGCTTCTGGATAATTGCCTTTTGCTAGCAATTGTATCCCCAGCAGTCTTCTGGATCATTGTCGTATGCTTGCAATGTTATCCCCTTTGAAGTTGCCAGCAAGTCCTTGTGGATAATTGTTGTTTCTGCAATCTATCCCCAGCGGGTCTTCTTTCATTTACCCTTTTGCTTGGTAATGATTGTTGCTCCCTTTGATTGGTCATCATTATATACCTAGTTTTAGTATCCCGATGCCTTTCTTTTCGGTCGATTTATCCTTTGTTAACTCAGTAACCGGTTGTGGATAATCTTCCATGCGAGTATGTTATCCACGTTCTGACGGTAATGGATAATATATCTCATGCACTCTTCAGTCGAAGCCTGTTGTGTTTCCCCAGTCGAGTAAGATTCGTTATTCCTTTGCGGAATCGAATATTTCTTTGTTTCTTGGATGATTGTCGGATGCTTGCAATTTATCCCTTGTGAGTTGTATTTCGTTTACCCTGTTGTTGTGGTAACGATTGTCTCTCTTTTTGGTTGATCACCTATTATATACCCAGTAACCGGTATCTCTGGTGTCTCTTCCTTTTCGAGTATATTATTCATGTTCTGACCGTAATGAATGATATATCTCTTTCGCTCTTTGGTTGGAATCCTTTGTTGATTTTCCCCAGCGGAGTAAGATTCGTATTCTTTGTAGAATCGAATATCCATCCTTTAACAAGTTTGTGTTTTGGATGATGAGTGTCTTATCATATATACCAATTCACGTTTTCGGTAGGTCACCTATTATATGCCCTAATCGGTATCTCTGGTGTTTCCTTCTATGCGAGTATATTATTCACGTTCTGACGGTAATGAATAATATATCTCATGCGAGTATTCTATCCATGTTCTGACGGTAATGGATATTATATCTCATGCACTCTTTGGGTTTGTGTCCCCAGCTGAGTAAGATTCGTTTTCCCGTTGTGGATTCGAATGTCCATCCTGTAAGTCGATTTGCTTTTTCAAGCCCTCCTTTCGGATGATGAGTGTTTTGGCATATATACCAATTCACGCTTTGGTAGGTCACCTATTATATACCCAGTAACCGGTATCTCTGGTGTCTCTTCCTTTTCGAGTATATTATTCACGTTCTGAGGGTAATGAATAATATGTCTCATGCACTCTTGGGTCAATCTTTTGATTGTTTTCTCCGCAGAGTAAGATTCGTATTCCTTGTGGAATCGAATATCCATCCTATAAACAAGTCTGCTTTTCTAGCTTTCTTCAGGATGATGAGTGTTTTGGCATATATACCAATTTACGCTTTGGTCGGTCACCTATTATATACCCTGTAACCAGTATCCCTGGTGTTCCTTCCTGCTCCCTATTATGACCTTGGTCCCCTGTGGAGTCAGATTTTCCTGAGTTGATGTACCTTTTTCAAGTCTTTCTCAGATGTTTGGTTGATTGATATCTCTCACCCTTATACCGGTCTTAGATATTCATTCTTCCTGAGTTTGTTACCCTTATACCGGTAACACCTCATTGTTTGTTGCTTCCCCAGGAGAGTCTCTTTGTTAGACCCTTCTCCAGTGTGGTTTTCTGTTGTGATTTTACCCTCTTGCTGTATTGGCGTTTTCCCCAATATATGCATGTTTTCCCCGGCAGGGAGGTTCTTTGTGAATCTTTTCCTTGGTCCGAGTCCGGATTTTTATCCGAAGTATCCTTTGTGGATAGTTTGAGTCAGTTTGAGTCTTTCCAATGGATGTGTCATCCTTTGGAATTCTTCTTTTCCCCAGTTTGAGTCTTTCTCCCCAGTGAGGTCTCCAGTCCAGTCGTGCCTTGTTCGCGCAGTGTCTAATCCCAGTTTTCCCTAATTCAGAGTCGTGTCCTGCTCACGCATTTCTTTTTCTTTTCTTATCCCCCCATAAGAGTCTTGTTAGAGTCTCTGTTCCTAGTGAGTGAATTACTCCGATGGATCGGTTTTTCTTCTTTGTGGACCCGTATTCCCCACAGAGTTTTGTTTCTTTTGCATGCATACATTTGCATCATGAGGTCTCTTAGGGACTAAAATTTGTCTCATTACTGTTATTTAAGCCCATTCTACCGCATCGAGATGAAGATTTCTAAACTTCACTTCTCCGGCTAGAATGACCTTAAATAGGGGCATCTGTAGGACCCCAATTTTGTCCCTAAGATCCCTCCTGGCATCATATCATATCATATCATTGCCTCAAGGATCTTTGTGCACCTTGCCTGCTTCCCTGTGGTTGGGTTATCTTTTTGAGTGGTTCTTGATCACCAAGCATGTTTTTCATTTGTATATCATTGCTTTTCATTTGTTTACTAACCAAAAGTACAAAAATATGTCATCTAACCTTTGTCTTGCAAATGAAGCAATCAACAGTCAAAGTAGTCAAAGGCCGCCATTGAGCCATAAGTGGTGGCCATTCTTGAGAATTTGGGCACCATAATCATTATCAAGAGTTCATATGAGTTGTGATATCATTTTGAATACAAAATCCCAAGTGGTAGAGGCTTGAATCTCATCAAGGCATTCTTCAGTCAACTGAAACCCTAGCCAGTCAACTGCTCAGTCAACTGTTGGATTTGGAGGTGGGAAGTGATGAGAAATACTTCATTCATGTTCAAACAAGTTTCATTTGACATTTCAAACATCAACATTGAAGAAAATAAAGTCAGGTCAAAACTTTCCAAAAATAGTAAGTGACCTGTAATTTGGAATTGCCAAAAATGGAAAGGTTTTCTCCTTAAGATTACATCATCAAGAAAGCTTCAAATGAAATTTTGTTGAACATGAAAGTTGTAGATCTTTCTCTCCCATTTCCAAAAAGTCGAAGATCATCCTTTTCTCATGTGTGGTTAAGGAAGTATGATCAAAACTTGGCCAAGTGTACATGGAGCTTCCAACATGCATAACTTCTCAACCAAATAGCCAAATGGAGTGGTTCTTTTTGCTAAATTCCTCTCTTGAACTCTATTATCCAAATCATGCATTACATTTCATCAATTCTCATCACATTATTACTTGCATTTCACTTGAATTTTTAGAGGGAAAAATTATAATTTGAATTTGGTACATTATTTGAATGATACACCAATGCATTTAGCTCAAAAAAGAAAATTTAAGTGAAATCAAGCTCAGCCACGTGCACTGTTCATGCCATGCTCATGCAAAGGTGAAAATACCAAAATGTGCAAAACACCTCCAAAGTTAAGCATTCATTAGCATTTTGGTTAAACATGATTAAGGATTGGATTAAGAGGGAGTATATAACCCTAAGCATAACAGAATTCTGGAACCACAATTCACAAATCTCAGATCTAGAAATTTTTTCTCAAACTTTCTCTCAAATTTTTCTCTCATTTTCTTCAAATCAAAGCATAAATTCCTGCTTAATTCTTCATCTAACATCATCACTGAGCAACATTCAAGCTAGAACCAGGTGATTTCGTGCAGAATTGAAGTAGCTTGGAGCAAGAACACAACAATGGTGAATTGCAAAATCTGTTGAATCGAGCTCAATTGAACATCCAAACCTCATCCAATACACTCCTTAAGCTTGCTAGAAGAAGATCTAAGCACTACAAGACCAGGAACATACTAATTTGAAAGCTGCTCTTCAAGAGGTACATTAGTTGCTTAAGTTCACTTTGAACTTGCTTTTGCTTGGTTGCTTAACCACTTTAGGTATAACCTCTCTTCTTCATGTAGTCTGGAAGACCTGGCCTGTTATGTGGTCAGACACCTGTCTGAAGTCCTCCTTAAGAGGCAATGCTTGTGTTTGTTTACTTTTTGTGCCAAGCAGGAAAAGTCCTCATATGAGGCAATTGGTAGATAAAAGAGATGTGTAGTCCATCTCCTACTATTCAGTGTGTCATCCCTTTGCTCACATTACATGTTGATGCATTGTGGATATTAACCCAAGATCTATAGAGTCATTCACTTGTGGAGAGAGTTCCAACTTTCTGAACTCCCACACCTTCTAATATTCAAAGCTCTCCCTGACCAGGGATAAGAGCTATGAGGCACACCCCTCATATCCTTTTCATCTGCTTCACCTTAACTCTCAATGTTAAGGTTAAGAGCACCAATTACCCCATTCCAATTGACTTTAAAGTCTAACCCTTGCTTGAGCCTAATTGCTTGTATATAGTGTGTGCTAACTGAATCATTGATTGCTTATTGGTTCATTTGTACATGTTTGCTTGTTTGCCTTTGTGCATTTATCATCATTAATTGGTAATTATTGCATGATCATCATTTCATATCTTTGTGACATATCTTTGTTTGTCCATTGAGGAATCAACTGTAAGTCCATTCATTGGCCATTGTTCCTATGATTTGGAAGGGATTAAGTGTAAGACCATTTCATTGGCCACTTATGTCCTCTTTGCTTAGTGCTTTTGTTTGTTTGTTGTATGTGAGGATTCAATTGTAAGTCCATGTTGTTGGCATTTGTTTTCCCATGATCATATGTTGGAGATTAGAGTAAGCCCAGATAGATTGGCATCTGATATCCATGTTTTGTTTTTCTTTAGGAGATTGGTATAAGTCCATTTATTGGCATCTGATATCCATGTTTTGTTTTGCTTTAGGAGATTGGTATAAGTCCATTTATTGGCATCTGATATCCATGTTTTGTTTGGCTTTAGGAGATTGGTATAAGTCCATTTATTGGCATCTGATATCCCTGTTTGTTTTAGGAGACTGGTGTAAATCCATTGATTGGTATCCGGTATCCACCTTTGTTTGTGAGATTGGGGTAAGTCCAGCAATTGGCATCCGGTATCATTCGTTTTTCTTATTTGCTATTGCTCATTTGCCTATTCCTAAGGACACACTTGAATCATCTTCCATATGATTTCAAGAGGTGAACGTCTAAGAAGTTTTACACCCCCTCACCTCCCATTTTTGTTTCTTCAAACCCCTTTGCACTTGTTGGTTTTCAAAACTTGAAAATATTATTGTGCAAACTTTTCACCTGTTTTCAAATTAGAAACCTGGGCCTTAAGCCCTTGATTTTCAAACTCCAATTTTATAACATTTCTTCTTTGAATTGAATTCTAATCATACTTTGACCATATTTTGTAAATACTCATAATTGGTTAATCACACTCATTCAATTGTTTTGTGGCTTTGTCCATTGTTGATATGTTTTCATACATTAGCCATAGGTTTCAATTATCATAGTGGTTGATGTAAATCTCACCACATCCTTAGTGAGTTGATTGTAAGTCTTCCATACTTATTATAGGGTTAACCCCTCACTAGTATGTTGAAGCTATCCTCGCATGGTGGATTGTTGGTATTGGTTGAGTTTTCTCCCGTTGATAATGAAAAGCCTTAGTGCTCTTGTTTTAAAATCAATTAACCTACATTTTGGAAATCTTTTAGCCGAACTACGGCGTTTTGATCCTTACCTTTCATGGAAGGTACGTAGGCAACGGGTTCATCCGTCCAAACACAAAAACAATAAAAGTTGTATATTCTTTTCTCATCCCTTCATTCGTGTTTGCACAATAACATTTTCATAACAAATAACATTTCATTCAACAAGTGTGAAAAGGGCTCCCTAGGAGTACCTAGGACGTTTTGGGTGCCTAACACCTTCCCATTGCGTAATTTACCCCTTACCCAGATTCTCTGATCTTTTCATTAGTTTTCTATGTGTAAAACTTCTTAGGCTTTTGTTCGCTTTTTAGCCATTCCTTTGGATAAATAAAAGTGCGGTGGCGACTCGATTCTTTGTATGCTTTGCTTTTGATTTAGTCAATAAATCATAAAGTGACGAATATATCGCTACACACGCATGAAGCCACATGGCGTACACTCAGCAAACCCTAACACCAACACAGACGCCGGAGCTCTGCTCTGGTCGTCTTCCCCGACGAGCCTCCGATGGCTCCCACGGCGGCGCCACCATGAAATTTTCTAGAATTTCACTAGACCTACACCATTCCACTCAGTTTTCCACGCTGGTTCCAAATATCACATTAATTTATCCTAATTCTTCCTAGGTTTTGCAAATCGAAGAGAATAAGTTTCTAGATCCAAAATTTCAGTCACCACTAAGTCCTCAATTCTCACTCAATCTCAATTCTAAACATATATTCGTGATCTACACAGCACGATCTTCAATCCTATAACCTAAAATCAGCAAAAGGAGAGAGTGAAATTGATGTCACCTGGAAATGGAGACCTTTGAAATCGCGTTCTCACAAGCTCAGCTGCTCCAGATCAACTCCTTTGCAGTTCATTTGAAACTTTATGCAAAAAGCAATGGCTGAAACCTCTTGAATACACCTCAATTTCCAAATCCGATCTCCACGATAATGCACTTGAACTGCTTGATTTCTTGATGAATTGCACCAAACGATGGATGATTCTTGATCAGTGAAGCATGAGGATCAAGAATATGCAATGATCTTCGAGGTTTGTGTGAAGAAAATGCAAATTCGAAGAGAGAGATTTTTGGAGAATTTCTTGAATTCTAGATCTGAAATGGTTGTTCTGGCAGTTATGATTAGGGTTTCACTATTTATATTCCTTGCTAATAACACTGCTAATCATATTAGCCATGTACTAATCATGATTAGTGACTTATTAAGCAAATTGCCAAAATGCAAAATGAGCTCCTATGGCCATAATGCACGTGCTCATCCCCATGCTAGGATTTTAATCCACTCAAGAACAACCAATGGTCATGATTTGAAGATTATTTTTCTTGCATCTTAAGCCAAGAATGAATGGTGAAGATTTACTTCAAAATGCACATGTGTGAAACAATGAATATACACGCCTCTTTCATGCATGGCAAGGGCTCATTTTTACTCAAACATGGTCCATGAAGAAAGCTGAAGTGAAGCCTTACCTTGGTTCTTTGTGAATTTTGATTTGTAGCATGATATCATCCTTAGAACAAATGTGAAATAATGTGACTTTTGACCATAATTCCTTGAGGCTTAGCTTGCACAATAGAGTCAAATGATGTCATTTTGAGATGCCTTGTACATGGGAAGCACTTTGCAAAAAGAATGAACCAATTTGAAGCATTATATCAAAAGTTATGCCATTTTGAATTTCAATGCATACTTTGTGATCAAATGACTATGACTCCTCAACCATCCATCATATGGACATGAATTAGGACTTTTTGGAAAGAGGAGACCAAGATCTACAACTTTCATGTTCACCAAAAATCCATTTGAAACTTCTTTGATATTGACAAGTCAAGTTGAAAGTGGACCAAAAACTTGCCAAATTTGGAAACTTTGAATTATAGGTCATTTTCCATTTTTAGTAACTTTTTCCATGACCTTTGAATCTTCAAGATAGATGTTTAGAATGATGAATAGACCCCGTTTTAACATGATTGAGGTGTCTCAACTCATTTCCCCACCTCATAGCCCTTAGTTGACTGCACAGTTGACTTTTGGTCCTCAGATGACCTTGAAATGTCTTGATCAACTTAAACCTCTACCACTTGGTGAAATTGCTTCAAAATGAAACCCTAGAACATGTAAGCTCCTTATAATACTCTTGTGATCCTAATCCCAAGAAAATACCTCATCTCTTTGAGAAACCCTAGTTGGAAGAACTGCATTGGTTAGGGTTGACCAGAGGTCACAACCCTAATCCAGAGGAACTTGAGGATGAACTCTGAAACCTTTGATGATGATAGAACCATGATGATGGTGATATATCCTTGCAGATAAGATGATTCTCAATACCTTTGAAGAATCAAGAAACCCTAATTGAAGCCCATACCCTCAAATGGTTGATGATCAATTCATAGAGATCCTCAAGCTTGAATCACCTAACTTCCCCATCTTTTTAAAATACTTTGGAGGATGACCTTCTCATTTCATATGAGATGCAAAATGCAATGCCTAATGCCCTAAAACATGAAATGCAATGCCCCAAACTAGTCTCAAGAAAAGGAGGGCAAGTTTTGAGGTGTTACAGCTGCCCCTATTCGATCCACTATGAACCTATCAATATGAACAGCCTCGGCTTTCAGATGATCAGGGTGAAGAGTGATTGAATACCAAGAACAAACGAACAATTTGCGCTCCACTGGAAACTTTCTCTTTTGTTATTATTTTTTGCTTTTCTTGAACCCCAAAAACTTCTTTGATTTTTTTCTTGGACCCCTGCACAAATATTTTTCTTTCGCGCGGATGATCCCTAACCACCGCATTTGAACCCCGACAACTTCATGTCACTCTTGCTGCCAGACAATGAACTCCGCTCTCCATTTGAACCCCAGTCGCCTGACGATAACTCTCGATCGTCATTGTGAACCCCTTTCTCCAGAAGACACCCTGCGTCTCCTTTTCTCCATTTGAACACTGTTCTCCATTCTCCTGTGCTAATTCCGTTGGCAACGTCGGAAATAGCACCAACCACCACTCTGATGGCGACATACCAGAGGGTAAACCTTCACAAAAGGAAGGTAACATGTGCATTTCTTCCCTTGAAGACACCCATACCGACTTCTGTTGGCCTCGCCAAAGTCTAAGGTGACACATGATCAGAAGACAATTCTGAGGACCTCATCCCGGATACAATCTTCAACTCCAATCTCCATCTCTAGTTGAATCCAGTTATCCAGAAAATGCCTAGCACTTCCTTTTCTCCTGGTGGACCCCAATCTCCGCGCTGATCGCGTAACGTTCTCCAATCTTCATTTCCATCTCCGCATGACGGAATCTCTTCCTCCAATATCGCGCTACTGGGGAATAATGTTGATTCAAAATCACGATGCCAAGCTCCTCAGAGTAACATCTTCACCAACAAGCTAAACCAGCTCTCAAACGGTAACCACGGTTCGAGACTAGCCTATGCTTGCAATGCCGATGCATGAGTTTTACAGCGTAATGCTCCATAACCATGGAAATGCTACACAATTAGTTATGCAATATGCTATGCTTCTCTAAATGATGAATGCATAAAAAGTATCCCCCTTAGGGGACGGCCGAGCAACTCTGTTAAGGAACTCAATATCGCTCCAATCTCCGACCCTGCTTGGGATAACACTGATGCCGAGAAACGAGTAAACCTCAAGGGGGATGACCTCTACTGAACTCGATCTGCTTGGCGATTTTACTGGGGAAAAACTACCAACGCACACCCCTGCCGGGGAAACAGTAACCTTCAGGCCTGGCTGTTGAGGAAACACCGACCTCGAACCCGCTGGGGAGATACAGAATATTTGACACGGAACACCCGTCGACTCGTCGAACACCGGTATACACCATCTAACCACAGTGTCAACTTTCCACTTTTGAGAGCTCCCAGACTCATCCGGTCTTTTCCGATTCATCACCTTGTACTCTCGACTTCTCGTAACTTCAAGAAAATCAACCTCCTTAGATATGTGCCAAGTCTCCAGTCTTCAGAATTTGAAGAGTCTTCTTGATTAACCCCCTAGGATCGTCACAATTATTTCTCCGTCTCTACACCATTCTTCAATTCCTCATCCCTGATTGAACCTTAAAGGAATCTTTTGTCAAAAAGAAACGCTTCGCACCACCACCTGCAAGGGAGTGAAAATAACCAACAACACCTGCAAAAGAGATCGTTAGATAAAACATGCCCCAGGCGCGCCAAAATTCCAACACCCAGGTCACTCTATCTTCCGAACAAGATTTCAAGTTTCAATCCTCTAAACATGCATTGGAAGAGACCCCTACTTCTCAAAATGCAAAGATTCTTATCAAAATAAACGGATGTTTTTGCAATCAAAGCGGTAATGAAAACAAAAACAAAATTATTTGACTGAATATGCATTTTATTGATTGAAAAAGGTGGCTCGTAACTGAGCAGTATACAGGAAGCAATCCCTGAAAAGAGGTAATTGCGCACAAAAGGAAAATCTATCCTAATGGCAATGTGAACCCGTGATCTCATCGTGTTCCAACCCGGTTACAACCCATATGTCCTCAAGACTCTCCGCGCTTTCTGCCTTCCGAAACAAGACGCTTTCGACCGATCTCCACTTTTAGATTATCCATGTGTCCTATCCAAAGTACAAACGACCATGCTAGACGCAGTGGTTCGTTTCACTCCCTCTTTTGCCTGGACCGCCCTTTCGGGTTTTCAGTCCACCGGGATACCCTTTTTTGCCCAAGCAGCCCTCGTGGGGTTTTCGACCTTCCAGGTGTACAGTTTTTTTTCTTTTTATCCCTAATTTTTGCCCGAACCTTTTTCATTTTCACTTTTAGGTTCTCCGGGATGCCCATTTTTGCCTGGACTATTTTATTCTTTCCGTCCAGCGGGTCTCTTATACGAAGTATTTTTTAACTGCGTACGCATTCACAGTGGATGGAAAATCCTCACCATCCATGGTCGTCAACAACAAGGCTCCGCCAGAGAATACCTTCTTGACCACGAATGGACCTTCATAATTTGGTGTCCACTTTCCCCGACGATCGTTCTGAGGAGGAAGGATCCTTTTCAACACCATATCTCCCACATGGTACACACGAGGTCGCACCCTTCGGTCAAAAGCACGCTTCATTCGCTGCTGGTACAACTGCCCATGACAAATGGCCGCCAACCTCTTTTCCTCAATCAGGCTCAACTCTTCATACCGAGCCCTTACCCATTCAGACTCTTCCAATTTCACATCCATCAGGACTCTCAATGACAGAATCTAGACCTCCACTGGTAGCACAACTTCCATCCCATACACAAGCAAAAAAGGCGTTGCCTTAGTAGATGTACGCACTGAGGTTCGATACCCATGTAATGCTAATGGCAACATCTCGTGCCAATCCTTATAGGTTACGACCATTTTTTGCACAATCTTCTTAATATTCTTATTAGCCGCCTCGACCGCCCCATTCATCTTTGGACGATAAGGAGAAGAATTGTGATGCTCGATCTT
Organism: Lathyrus oleraceus; assembly: GCF_024323335.1. Classification (NCBI taxonomy): domain Eukaryota; kingdom Viridiplantae; phylum Streptophyta; class Magnoliopsida; order Fabales; family Fabaceae; genus Lathyrus; species Lathyrus oleraceus. Next base: position 323,818,484 of record NC_066579.1, read on the forward strand.
GAACTCCCGGCACAGTTCTACCATCATCTTGTTGTTGAGATTAGAACCATTATCAGTGATGATTCTTTCGGGAACCCCATATCTGCAAATGATGTCTCTTTTCAGGAACCTGGCCATGACCTGTTTCGTCACGTTTGCATAAGACGTCGCTTCCACCCACTTGGTGAAGTAATCAATAGCCACTAATATGAACTGGTGCCCATTCGAAGCCGTAGGCTCGATCTTTCCAATCATATCAATGCCCCACATAGCAAACGGCCACGGAGACGACATCAGACTCAACGGATTTGGAGGCACGTGCACCTTGTCAGCATAAATCTGGCATTTATGACATTTCCGCACTAAGGTGAAACACTGAGCCTCCATTGTCATCCAGTAATATCCAGCCCTTGGCAACTTTTTCACCATCGCATTCCCGCTGGTGTGGGTACCAAACGATCACTCGTGCACCTCTTTCATCAATTGGCTTGCCTCTTTGTCATCGACACATCTGAGCAAAACCCAATTAAAATTCCTCTTGTACAAAACCCCATCTTTATTCAGATAGAACGCCATGGCCAACCTCCTCAGAGTCTTTTGGTCCTTCTTAGACGCTCCCTCGGGATACTCTTGGGTCTCCAGATAACGCTTGATGTCATAATACCACGGCTTCTCATCATCAGGCACTGTTTCGACAACAAACACATAAGCCGGTATATCCAGCCGTCCCACCTCAACATTAGGAACTTGATTCCACCACTGCACTTTAATCAAAGCGGCCAGAGTAGCCAAGGCATCTGCTAAAGGATTTTCTTCCCTCGACACATGGTGTAATTCCACCTTGGTGAAGAACGTCAACAATCTCCTCGTATAATCCCGGTATGGAATTAAGTGGGATTGATGCGTATACCATTTCCCATTAACCTGGTTCACAACTAAAGCGAATCTCCATAAATAACAAGGTTCTTGATTCGCAAATCAATCGCCTCTTTGCCACCCAAGATACAAGCTTCATATTCAGCCACATTGTTGGTGCATTCAAATGTTAGTCGGGAAGCAAAAGGAATGTGGGATCCCTTTGGCGTAACCAAAATAGCACCAACTCCGCTACCATTCACGTTAACGGCCCCATCAAACATCAGAATCCATTCGGACTCAGGGTCAGGCCCCTCCTCCGGGATAGGTTCCTCACAATCTTTCGATTTAAGAAACATGATGTCCTCATCAGGGAACTCAAACTTCATCGGTTGATAATCCTCAATGGGTTGCTGGACGAGGTAATAAGACAATACACTCCCCTTTATTGCTTTTTGGGAAGTGTACTGGATATCGTATTCAGTCAAAATCATTTGCCATCTCGCAACCCGTCCGGTCAATGCTGGCTTCTCAAATATAAACTTGATCGGATCCATCTTGGAAATCAACAAAGTGGTATGAACCAGCATATACTGTCTCAGTCGGCGAGCAGCCCATGCCAAAGCGCAGCAAGTTTTCTCGAGCAGTGAATATCTTATTTCATAGTCGGTAAACTTTTTGCTAAGGTAGTAAATTGCATGCTCTTTTCGACCAGACTCGTCATGCTGTCCCAATACACACCCCATAGACCCCTCGAGGACTGTCAAGTACAGGATTAACGGTATCCCCTACACAGGAGGCATCAGAATCGGAGGCTCCTGCAAATATTCTTTTATTTTTTCAAATGCCGCTTGGCAATCATCATTCCACCTGACCGTTTGATCTTTTCTCAACAACTTGAATATGGGTTCACACGTGGCTGTTAGATGAGATATGAACCGTGAAATGTAGTTCAATCTACCTAAGAAACCACGAACCTCTTTTTCTGTTCTCGGTTCAGGCATTTCTTGTATCGCTTTTACTTTAGCAAGATCAACCTCGATTCCTCTTTCACTTACAATAAACCCCAACAACTTGCCGGACCGCACTCCAAAAGTGCACTTATTCGGATTCAACCTCAATTTGAATTGTCTCAACCGGTCAAACAACTTGGCCAAGTCTACCAGATGTCCCTCTTCTATTTGTGACTTCGCTATCATGTCATCAACATAGCATTCGATCTCATGATGAATCATATCATGAAACAAGGTCACCATAGCTCTTTGATACGTGGCACCGGCGTTCTTGAGACCGAATGGTATCACCTTATAACAAAAAGTGCCCCATGGTGTAATGAACGTTGTTTTCTCCATATCATCTGGCGACATTTTAATTTGATTATAGCCAGAAAAGCCATCCGTGAAGGAAAACACCGAGAATTGAGCTGTATTATCTACCAACACATCGATGTGAGGTAATGGGAAATCATCTTTCGGGCTAGCTCTATTCAAATCCCGGTAGTCCACACACATCCTCACCTTTCCATCCTTCTTCGGTACTGCCACAATATTCGCGACCCAAGGCGGATAATTAGTGACAGCTAGGAAACCAGCATCCAACTGCTTTTGTACCTCCTCTTTGATTTTCATGGCCATCTCGGGTCGAGTTCTGCGCAACTTCTGCTTTACTGGAGGAAAATCTTCTCTTAATGGCAACTTGTGTACAACAATATTGGTATCCAACCCTGGCATATCTTGATAAGACCAGGCGAAGATATCAACATACTCTTTCAACAGTGCTACCATTCTGCTCTTGACATTCATCTTCAAAGAGGCCCCAATTTTTACTTCCTTTCTGACCTCCTCGGTGCCCAGATTAACAATCTCAACTTGCTCCTCGTGCGGTTGAATCACCTTCTCCTCTTGTTTCAACAACCTGGATAACTCTTCCGGCAGTTCACAATCTTCTTCGCCTTCTTCTTCGGCATGATAGATCGGGTTGTCAAAGTCATATAGGGGTGTAACAGGATTGTCATCAATGAGATCCGGAGAATAATCGCATCTGCATGAATGTTGATTCATGCATTTCTTTAGGGTCGGAACGAGACAAATTAAAAGGGGGGAAAATGAAAACAAACATTGCCATTTTATTATTTTATTTTTAAACTGCAAAAATAAATGAAAAACAGAGAACACCGCTTTTAATGCGAAAAACATCCGTTTATTAATGATGCAAATAATGCAAAATGAAACACATGAGGTGGCCCTTACAATGGACCATTACGTTTTGGGCAAAACGTATGGCTTTCATGCAAACAGAATTGACAAACAGAAATATTACTCTTCACGCAGAGTGACAGTGATGATCTTTTCGGCTTTCCAATTCTGGATCTCCATTCCTGGTATGCACGGTTTTATCCACGAGTCAAGCTCGCAGTCACTGTCAGTCTCTTCACCCATAGCACAGATGCGGCCTGGATCTAGCATTCCAGAACTGGTGAACGTGAACGGTTGGCGACGACCTTTATCCTGTCCAGACGAGCCTCGACCTGAATGATAACCAATCCCAAACTTATCCTCCTTCACCGCAATATCTAACACTCTTCCCCATCTTGGGGCCTCTCCACTTTTCACCACCTCCACAGTCTGCTTATAAGAAGCAATGGACGACTTCTTCTCTCTTTCAGCAAAAACGGCATTCTCCACCTTGACAGTTTCAAACGCCTGGCTTGGTGTTTCGAATATTTCACCGTCCATTTCCATGTACTTAAATGAAGACAACTGGATGACAAAAATATCTTCCTCGCCGCAAACTGTCACCACTTGCCCGTCCAAGACATACTTTAGCTTCTGATGTAGAGTCGATGTTACTACCCCAGCAGCATGTATCCATGGACGACCCAACAAACAGCTGTACGCCGGCTGAATGTCCATGACATAAAACACAGATTTGAACACCTCAGGACCAATCTTTACGGGGAGCTCAACTTCCCCGAACACAACCCTTTTAGAGCCATCAAACGCTCTAACCACCAGATCAGTAGGCCTCAAAATCGATCCCTCGCAGTCCAATTTAGCCAAGGCCTTCTTAGGCAACACGTTGAGTGACGAGCATGTATCAACCAAAACATGTGAAAGCACAGCTCCTTTACACTCCATCAAAATGTGTAGTGCCTTATTGTGATTGCGCCCGTCCACAATAAGATCGAGATCAGTGAAGCCCAACCCATGGCTGACATTAACACTTGATACCACTGTCTCTATTTGATTGACTGTAATCTCCTGCGGGACGTAGGCCTTCTTCAAGATCTTCAACAAAGCATCTCTATGACCTTCTGAACTCAACAGCAAAGATAAGATCGAAATTTTGGACGGAGTCTGCTGCAAATGATCAACAAGCTTGTACTCAGACTTCTTAATAATTCTCAAAAACTCCTCGGCTTCGGCGTCAAACTGACTTTCCGGCTCAACAGGCGCCTGTGCCGCTCTAGGAGTATCCTCATTCACCACCTGCTTTCCTTTTTCCTTGGCTAGAGCCTCGGCCTTATCTTTCTGTTCTTTTTCTACATCTCCACCTCTCAACGTGTTAGGTGCAAACAACCTCCCGCTGCGAGTGAAACCACTAAGTCCGACATTGTCCACCTTTGAAACGGTGGTATCAACTGCAGCCTGACCTTCCTGCATTTCCCCATTGCAATACACATCACCACCATAGTCCCATGGCACAACACCATCATTTTCATACGGAATAGGTCCAGGTACCGTGATGGTAACTGGAACCACATTTGCCGGCACTGACAAGTGGACAGGATCGAAATAGATGGTTATCGTTGAAATATCCTTATTCTCCAAGGTAACTTTCTCGAATCGGAGACTTCCCTCATCCATCATTTTTTGAACCGTCTCCCTCAACATTACACACCCGCTTGTAGTTACAGCACAAGCAGCACAATAATTATCACAACCCGGAAAAACTCCATTCTTTAACAAATGACTCTTGACCACAAACATTGGGGTCCTCAACTGATCCACGTCCGTCACCCAGATTTTACTTTTATCCTCAGAAATTACATTCACCGTCATCTGACCATGCATCGGCATGGGATTAGCATTAACATTCGGCGATGGTGCAAAATTGATTGCCTTGGAATCCACCAAGTCTTGGACAACATGCTTAAAGGCTTTACAACCCTCAATATTGTGCCCGGGAACACCATAATGGAACTCACATTTGATGTTTTCATCATAACTTGCAGGCCTCTAATCTGGTCTTAACGGAGCTAACGTCCTCAACTGTACCAACCCGAGATCCTTCAACTTCTTCAACAGAAAGGCATATGTCATGGGTGGCCTATAAAACTGGCGATCTGCCATCCTTCCCCTAACTTGGTACCCAACCCTTTGTGTTCTCTGCTGAGGTGGCTGCTGTTGCTGTTGCTGTTGTGCGGGTTGATTATCAGCAGGAATCGTTACTACAGTAGTATGCTGGTAGTAATGATTCATACCGGGTCCTCTTTGGGCATACACAACACTCGAGTCACCCTCTTTCTTGCGTTGACCATTTCCGAAGGGCTTCTTCAATCAAGACGACGGAGCATTTCCTTGTATCTTTCCCATTTTCAACCAACTTTCAATCCTCTCACCAGCCACTACGATATCCGCAAAACCAGTAACTGGACATCCCACCATCCTCTCAGCAAAAGTCCCCTGAAGAGTGCCCATGAACAAATCTGACATCTCCCGATCCACTAATGGGGGTTGAACCCTGGCAGCCAACTCTCTCCACCTTTGTGCGTACTCTTTAAACCCCTCGTTCGGCTTTTGAGACATACCCTGCAACTGGGTACGGCTTGGTGCCATGTCAGTATTAAATTGGTATTGTTTGAAGAAAGCATCCCCCAAATCCTGCCAGCTCTTTATATCTGACGATCTCAGCTTGGTGTACCACTCGAGAGACCCGCCAGATAAGTTATCTTGGAAAAAGTACATCCAGAGCTTCTGATCCATGGTGTAGGCAGATATCTTTCGAACAAAGGCCTGAAGATGAGTTTCCGAGCAAGAGCTTCCATTGTACTTATCAAACGTGGGCACCTTGAACTTCTGTGGGATCACAATCCCCTCAACCAGCCCCATATTTGTCATGTTAATAGCCCTAGGAATGGTATGGCTTTTTAGAGCCCTAATCTTTTCTGCTAGTACCTGAATCTCTTTGTTCGGAGGTTGAACACCATACTGACCGAACTGCTCATTCAGCATAGAGAACTGATCCTCTTCTTTATCCTCCACAGCCCCAAAGAAAGGAGAAAACTGAGTTTCCTTCAGAATGTTGCCAACATGACCTGGGCCACTGCCTGCAGCAAAACCAAGACCACCACCATTGTTGATGAATACACCACCATTAGTTGTCTTCTTTCTGGGATCGCCACCACCCCTAGAACCACCAGGACCATGGTTGGAGTTACCCTCTTGACTATTGCCATTATTGGCAATCGAAGCCAGCTCAAGGTTCTCCACCTTCTCGGCGATTGCTTTCTGCTCCAGGGCGAACCCTTGCATGGCATTGATCAACTCACCCATTTTCTCTTTCAGCTCGAGAATTTCAGCGTTGGATGGATCCATCAGACTGGGCTTGTTGCGTCTAGTAAAGTATCTGTGCGGACGAGTTACGTGTAGAGGGATGATTCTGCATGCGGGAGCAATGATTCTTGTAACAACCAAACACATTAGAAACCGACACCTGCAAAATAGAGAACAAGTTATTATGATTCATGCATGAATGCAATGTTTATCCGTATAAGGAACATTCTGTCCTTCGATCCTGGCTTCATTGAGACGGATAATAATTCGACAGCAACATTCTGACATAAATCATCTGGCTTTGCCGTACAGAACAGAAAGTTGTGCTTAGCAAAGATATCACCCGACCATGTGTGTGTTAGGTAAGTGTAACACGGAAAAGCAAATAAAGCTTTGAGATCAATCACTGAATGATAATAACCACTGTATAGCAAAAGTGCGCAACACGTGCGAGAGTCATATGTCATATCTGATATAAATCAACTTTACAATCCTCCAAAATCGGAAAGAAATACGAGCAAGTGAATTCCGTCAACATGACTGACGGTAATCCAACACATGATAACAACTGCAATAAAAATCTAATCTGAAGAAGGTCCCATAGAAGACTCTGCATCATCAACCATCCCGGTAAACTTCATAGCGAACCTGAGGCCAGTGTTCTCCTGCTGAAGTTTTCCCACCTCTTTCTGATGAATCTTCATCTGACGAAAATAATGGTCCCTCTCAGCAAGATAGTAATCTCTCTCGGCCATAATCTTCGCTTTCTCTTCTTCCTTAACCCTCAACTTCGCTTCCCACTTTGTGGTAAGGGCTTTGACTCTAGCTTCCCTCTGAGTCTTCACAAGGACTTGTCTCTTCTTTTCATCTTCAATGACCTTCAAAGCTCTAGCCAACTGCTCTTTGGTAAGGTCGTGCTCCTTCGTAGATGACTCTAAAGCTTGGATGATTTTGCAATAAGAGGCGGTGTCTTTCTCAAAACGCTTCACCTCCTGAGCATGTCTCTTAGCCTGGTCTTCTGCTTTCCTCTTGACTTCCTGATTAGCCAGTTGAATTCCCGCAACACTCATTTCTATCTCAGTCTTCTCTGCTTGCAGTTGATCTCTTGCTCTCCTCATCTCAAGAGATTCTTCCATACTGACAGAAGAGCGTGGCTCCTCAATCAATGGATACCAAAGATCACCCATAGGAAATGGAAGACGAGTGAGCTCAACCCTCTTTCTGAGCCAATCATCAAATGGAGGAAAAGACCTGTTATTAGCTCTACCAAAAGGAATCTTGCCTTTCCTTCGAATGTTGCGCCATGCATCAGACACTTGCACCAACAATGACTGATTACCCTCAACCGGAAAGTAGAGAGACTCCTGAATCTCACGCTCGAGGGGAGAAACCTCCATAGCAAACCCCATTTGTCTCTTGAGAAGCGTCGGGTTATAATTAATACACCCTTGAACTCCTATAAGGGGCACATTAGGAAAACTCCTGCAGTTGTAAATAAAAACTTGTCCAGCCACATCAATGTGAGTCCAAGCTATGTCCTTGGCTCGCAAACCCATTAACTTGGTTGCCCAATTTACAACATGGTCAAGAAAGACAAAGGCACCCTTGAAAGGCAAATATCCCACGAACCATTTATATAACAATTGAGCACAACATCTAACCAATCCTCCACGACGCTTCTCATTCCGATTATGGACCGAATAATAAACATCCCCAACCAAGGTAGGAATGGGATTCTTCTGAGCAAACACCCGGATGGCATTAATATCCACAAAGTTCGTCTGATTAGGAAACAAAATAATTCCATAAATGCTTACGGCAAGCAAAGCACAAACAGTCTTCCAATTACCCAAAACAACATGTTCCTTGGCTTTGGCCTCTGAGAAACTCAAATGAAAACCGGACAACTTTCCTTTCTCCTTCAAACCTTTCTTAGTCACTTCCGGGCTCAAATAAAGAGCACGAGAAATCTCAACAATATCAGGTTCTTCCTTAGTAGCATAAAAAGGAATCTGGTTTCTGACCCGAATGCCTAGAATACCGGCATAATCCTCCATCAAAGGTCCCAACAAATAGTTTGGGAAGACAAAACATCTCAAACCCAGATCATAAAACTGGAGAAGAGTATGGATGACACTCCGATCCCCATCTGTGAGCCTGAAAACCATCTTCGTAATACTGCCATAAGCCTCACGGAACATCCCCACATGGTCAGGCGTAATTAATGCTATCATGCCCTTCAACACGCTAATCTCTGGATCAAAGAAACTGTAGACAACATCATCTTTTAAGTCGGTCCTCATACCTGGAACAAGGATGTCTCTCAGCCAGAATCTCAATAAAGAATGTACCCTGCATATGGATAAACATGAGTTAGATGCGGCTAAATGCAGAATGGGAATGATGCAGATGCATGAATGCAATCCATAATGCCATCCTCCAAGACATCTGAACATCAACTGTACGGGATTCCGATCTCAAAACTGATCAAAACCATCCAAGGGACTAAGTAACCACAAATCCAACTCGGGGGATCCGAAATAAACGGAACCGGAGGATACATCACCATCATCACAGGAAAGTCACTGAACGGATAGCAACAAGATCATCTGAACAAGTAACCCCAAATCTAACCCGGGGGATCCGAAATAAACAGAACCCGCCAATAAAAACCACGAACAGAACTCCGACGTGTCAGTAATAAATATCCATAAATCCAACTTATAAATAGAACCCAGATCACGAACCAAACCAAAGTCACCATCCAAAAAGTTACCAACAGAACCTGTACCTATAGGAACCAAACCCCTCCCCTCACAGGTGAATTCTAATAAGGTCATCCTAAGGCGGATAATCGATCTCGACAATCGGACGAGATACTCAACGGGTTTGCCCTTTCGGGTGTGCCGTGCAGCTCTCATAAGATCATCTAAACCAAAGATCCAGGAAAGAACAATCACCGAAGTCAGCAACTCAAAAGAGATAACCCAACCATAGTGGAAACTCCACAAGGAAGAGCTATCTCAAAAGAACCTCGTCCGACTGTGGTATGTCACGTCGCAACAACATGTTGATCTAACATGTGAGGAAACATGAGACCACGCTAATCCTAGGTGTATACTCGGGCTTGGGTTTTAGCCCCACTCAGAACACCCACCCCCAAATCAGAGGAACCACACCTGTCCAAAATCCAACACAATGATAACATGATGCATGCAAACATATATGCAAATATACATATAATCACAGTATAATAATCACAAATGCAATAAATAAAGCAGTAAAAGCAACCCAAACTACCCTAAAAACTACGCTAGAGAGAGCTAGGATTGACTCGCTTAGGGAAGATGGACCAGCAAGAGGTCAAGTTCAGTCCCCAGCAGAGTCGCCAGCTGTCGCAACGCGAAAAACAACCGGCGGAAAAAAAACAGAGCCGCCACCGACGATATTCATCCTATGACGGAAAGGGAGCGCGGGACTAACCTAAGAAAGGGAAAGGAACGGTATTACGACCAAAGATTACAAGATACGGGAGTCGGTTACGCAAGGGAAAGGTGCTAGCACCCCTCACATCCGCCGTACTCGACGGGATCCACGCTCAAAAGATAGCTCAAAGGAAAGGAAAGGGTTGTTGCTAATAAACTGCTCAAAGAAACTGCACAAACTGGAATGATAAACAGGTGGGGAAGAGAAAGAAGACGGAGGAAGTGGACTCGGCAGGATGTCGCATCCTGGGCCTACATAGTTTGTCAGAAACAAACATCAGAGTCGACGTAGTTCGGGAAAAGGGGACATGCTCGCTAGGACATCGCATCCTATGCCTACGTATCTTCTCTATCCAGAGGAGAATCAGAGCACTCGTAGCTCGGCTAACGCACGCTGAAACAAGACACCAAAAAGGGACGCTGAGATGTCAAAAGAAACACCCAAAAGGAAACCGAATGCCAATACATAGACTTACACCGGACTCCCAACAACGATAAAAAGAAGGAAACAGAATGCCAATACATGGACTTACACCCGACTCCCAACAATAACAAAAAGGAAATAGAATGCCAATACATAGACTTACACCCGACTCCTAACAATAACAAACGCTAACCAGCGAACACCAAAGAAAAAGGTCTTTAGAACGAACCCCAACAAAGTAACCAAATCCTGAATAAACTCCCGATATGTATAACCTGTCACCACAAATGAACCCCAAACATGAACCCCAATATGAACCCCAAAGATGAACCCCCAAGTGAATAACAATCATCACAAATGAACCCCGAAATAAACCCTAATGTGAATAACTATTATCACAAATGAACCCCAAATGAATAACCATCCTCACAAATGAACCCCGAAGATGAACCCCAATATGTACCCCAAATGAATAACAATCATCGAAAATGAACCCCAATATGAATCCCAAATGAATGACAATCGTCATAAATGAACCCCGAACGGATAACAGGTAACCAAAGTGAACCCCAACTAGTGAACCCCGACCAATAACTGAAGAAAACCCCCTAGGTATAAACATACCACACACGCCCATGTTGAACAAACAGGTACTCACACATAAAACAAAGAAAAGGGTGCCCGGAGAGATTGTCTTCAACCTCCTGCCTACGTATCTCATCTGGTATGAGAATTAGGGCGACATAGTTCCCCTTACCAGGGGTAAAACACTCTCCTAACCAGAGACCTGGGAAACAACAAACTAATAGGGAGACTAAGACTCGAGCCTAATAGTTGTCATGCAATCAAAATCTCCTAGTCGAGGTTTCTAACAAGAACTTAACTCACACAGGAAGCGAGTCAACTCGAGTCTAACTCTACATACGTTCAACTACCTCAGAAGTTAATTATACGACTCCTACAGTAAAGGAGATGAGAAGAGGAAAGCAAATAACCACACCAACACAAGTGAACAAGCATCACACACTATATCCATACAAGAGTCTCAAACAATGGGTGGGCTTTAGTCAAGAGGGGTCATATCAACCTCGACAAACAAGCCAAACTGTAAGGGTAATCAAATGGGCTTCTAACCACTGACATTGAACGTTAGGGTGAGCAGATCAAAATGGTAATGAGGATGAGACCTCATAGCTCTTAACCCTGGCCATGGTGAGCTCATGACACAGAAAGCGTGGGGATCCAGAAAGTGGGATCCTTTTCCACTTGACAGACTCTGAACAAAAGATATGGGGCACATGTTCAGAAGCATCAACACGTAGTGCGAGCATAAAGAACGACACACTGAATAACGGGGGATCGACTACTAATCCATTTTATCTGTCAATTGCCTCTTCTCTTGGAGGTCTTATCACATGCCTCTTCTTGGAGGTCTTTGGGCACAATTTTAAACAAACACAAACAGAGCCTCTGAAGGAGGACTTGCCAGCAAAATGCCTGCCAAAAAGGTGACAGGACTCTAGACTACATGAAGTAAGAAGCTAACTACCTGAGTGGTGTGTCACCCACAATCCAATGCTCAAGCAAGAGCTAAAGCAAGCAAGCAACTAAGGTACCTGTACAAAGACTAAATAGTTAGTACTTCAGTTGTAAAACCAGAAAACAAGCAGTGAAACCCTCTAACAGTTACACAATTCAATGCATAAGTGCTCTAGCACTCAAACAAACTCATGAGCTCACCATATCAATTAAAACCCTACAAAACAAAATAGGTCAGAACTCAATGCATTTTGTATCTCACAAGGTCATAACAAACCCAATCATCAATGATGAGTATCCACCTGAATCAACAAAACAAAGTTAGTTTATGTACAAGACACAAAACCTAACCAAATGACCAATCCAAGACCCATCCTTTTTCACATCACACATTCAAACACTCCCTCCAATGTCCTCAAAAGGACCAGCATCAAATCAATAATCAAGTATCTCATCTTGCTTATGTAATGTAATGACCAAAAATATGCACAAAATGAACTTCCAATTTAGAAAATTCATATCAAATCAGAAATGCATGCAATGACTTTGAGATTTTTTGTATAAGTTTGCCATGAATGTTCAATATGAAAAAGATCAAGTTCAGAATGATGCAAATGCTATGTGAACAAAAATGCACCAATTCAATGTCAAAAATGTGACACAAATTGTCACATTTTTCTCCATGTGTCAAAAATGATGATAACAGGTGAGAAAAAATCCAAACTAGTGATCAATAATTCATGTCATGTATGAATGTCATGTATGCAAAAGAGTGGATCAAAAGGTTCAAAATTGAGGATTTCATAATGCATTGAATGCACTAGGTCAATTTGGCACAATATTGATTAAAAAATTCCCACCTAAAAATCCAGACATTAACAATTATTGAGTTTAACACCATAAAAAAGTAGACACAAATACAAAACTATGAAAAGAAATTGGGACTCAATTGGACAATTTTTGGATTTTTTATGAATTAAATAAAATGACCAAAATAATTGAAATATCAAATGGAAAATGGAGGGAAACAGAATTATTTGAATTAAATCAGAAAAATCACAAGCCCTTGGATCAGGCGCGCTCCTGAAATCAACGCTCCTCATTTAAACAAATGAAATGCACCGTTTCATTAATCCAGTCACACACACAATCATCAGTCAATGCTCGTGTGGCCTTGGTCAAAGCAATCCTATCCAATCAAACTCCCACGCATGAAGCCACATGGCGTACACTCAGCAAACCCTAACTCCAACACAGACGCCGGAGCTCTGCTCCGGTCGTCTTCCCCGACGAGCCTCCAGTGGCTCCCACGGCGGCGCCACCATGAAATTTTCCAGAATTTCACTAGACCTACACCATTCCACTCAGTTTTCCACGCTGGTTCCAAATATCACATTAATTTATCCTAATTCTTCCTAGGTTTTGCAAAACGAAGAGAATAAGTTTATAGATCCAAATGTTCAGTCGCCACTAAATCCTCAATTCTCACTCAATCTCAATTCTAAACATATATCCGTGATCTACACAGCACGATCTTCAATCCTATAACCTAAAATCAGCAAAAGGAGAGAGTGAAATTGAAGTAACCTGGAAATGGAGACCTTTGAAATCGCGTTCTCACAAGCTCAGCTGCTCTAGATCAACTCCTTTGCACTTCCTTTGAAGCTTTATGCAAAAAGCAATGGCTGAAACCTCTTGAATACACCTCAATTTCCAAATCCGATCTCCATGATAATGCACTTGAACTGCTTGATTTCTTGTTGAATTTCACCAAACGATGGATGATTCTTGATCAGTGAAGCATGAGGATCCAGAATATGCAATGATCTTTGAGGTTTGTGTGAAGAAAATGCAAATTAGAAGAGAGAGATTTTTGGAGAATTTCTTGAATTCTAGATCTGAAATGGTTGTTCTGGCAGTTATATTCCTTGCTAATAACACTGCTAATCATATTAGCCATGTACTAATCATGATTAGTGAGTTATTAAGCAAATTGCCAAAATGCAAAATGAGCTCCCATGGCCATAATGCACGTGCTCATCCCCATGCTAGGATTTTAATACACTCAAGAACAACCAATGGTCATGATTTGAAGATTATTTTGCTTGCATCTTAAGCCAAGAATGAATGGTGAAGATTTACTTCAAAATGCACATGTGTGAAACAATGAATATACACGCCTCTTTCATGCATGGAAAGGGCTCATTTTTACTCAAACATGGTCCATGAAGAAAGCTGAAGTGAAGCCTTGCCTTGGTTCTTTGTGAATTTTGATTTGTAGCATGATATCATCCTTAGAACAAATGTGAAATAATGTGACTTTTGACCATAATTCCTTGAGGCTTAGCTTGCACAATAGAGTCAAATGATGTCATTTTGAGATGCCTTGTACATGGGAAGCACTTTGCAAAAAGAATGAACCAATTTGAAGCATTATATCAAAAGTTATGCCATTTTGAATTTCCATGCATACTTTGTGATCAAATGACCATGACTCCTCAACCATCCATCATATGGACATGAATTAGGACTTTTTGGAAATAGGAGACCAAGATCTACAACTTTCATGTTCACCAAAAATCTATTTGAAACTTCTTTGATATTGACAAGTCAAGTTGAAAGTGGACCAAAAACTTGCCAAATTTGGAAACTTTGAATTATAGGTCATTTTCCATTTTTAGTAACTTTTGCCATGACCTTTGAATCTTTAAGATAGATGTTTAGAATGATGAATAGACCCCGTTTGAACATGATTGAGGTGTCTCAACTCATTTCCCCACCTCATAGCCCTCAGTTGACTGCATAGTTGACTTTTGGTCCTCAGATGACCTTGAAATGTCTTGATCAACTTGAACCTCTACCACTTGGTGAAATTGCTTCAAAATGAAACCCTAGCTCATGTAAGCTCCTTATAATAGTCATGTGATCCTCATCCCAAGAAAATACCTGATCTCTTTGAGAAACCCTAGTTGGAAGAACTGCATTGGTTAGGGTTGACTAGAGATCACAACCCTAATCCAGAGGAACTTGAGGATGAACTCTGAAACCTTTGATGATGATAGAACCATGATGATGGTGATATATCCTTGCAGATAAGATGATGCTCAAGACCTTTGAAGAATCAAGAAACCCTAATTGAAGCCCATACCCTCAGATGGTTGATGATCAATTCATAGAGACCCTCAGGCTTGAATCACCTAACTTTGGAGGATGACCTTCTCATTTCATATGAGATGCAAAATGCAATGCCTAATGCCGTAAAAAACGAAATGCAATGCCCCAAACTAGTCTCAAGAAGAGGAGGGCAAATTTTGAGGTGTTACACCCGGTCCTTGCTGTGCCACCTCCAGTTGTGCACATGTTACCGAGAGTTGATGACACCATTTATCACTCTGAGCCATCTTAGGGCCCAGATGTCTACGAGAAAATGATTTCTATGAAAGACCGATTCCTTGAGCTGCGCAACGAACTGAAAACTCTAAGAGGGAAGGACCTCTTCGGTAAATCTGCTGCTGAGCTATGCCTCGTACCAAGTGTCAAGATTCCTATCAAGTTCAAAGTGCCTGACTTTGAAAAATATAAAGGAAACACTTGCCCGCTCAGCCATCTTATGATGTACGCACGCAAGATGTCAACTCAGACTGACAACAATCAACTCCTCATCCACTATTTCTAGGACAGCCTATCCGGTGCCGCATTGAGATGGTATATGGGTCTGGATAGTGTGAACATCCGCTCCTTCAACGACCTTGGCGAAACTTTCGTCAAGCAGTACAAGTACAACGTTGATATGGCTCCCGATAGGGACCAACTAAGGGCTATGTCCCAGAAGGAGAAGGAAACGTTCAAGGAGTACGCCCAGAGGTGGCGTGAATTGGCCGCATAGATTGTGCCTCCACTTGAAGAGAAGGAAATGACCAAGATCTTTCTGAAGACCTTGAGTTCACTTTACTACGAGTGGATGATAGCTAGTGCTCCCTCTGACTTCACCGAGATGGTGAACATGGGGATGCGACTAGAGGAAGGAGTCCGTGAAGGACGTCTGGCCAAAGATGAAGGCTCTTCTGCAAAACGTTATGGGGCGTTTGCAAAGAAGAAGGAGGGAGAGGCACATGCCATGTCCTCCCATGTCAAAAGAAAACCCTCTCTGAAGAGGAAGACTGTGTGCCCTGCCAGTAATCAGTACCAGGTGGCTCATATAGCACCTGCCTTTAGGGAAAATCAACATTATCAGCACCAACAACAGCAACGTCAACAATATCAACAACAACAGCATCGTCCGCAACTGCAGGCCTACCATCCTCGAAACAACAACAATACCAGCACCATCTATGATAGGAAGAGTGTCACTTTTGATTCTATTCCAATGACCTATGCTGAATTATGTCCTTCATTGATTGAAAGGATGTTTATCACTCCACGTGACCCACCTGCTGTACCGACCAACCCTCAGTGGTGGTACAAGCCTAAGCTTCACTGTGTTTATCATTCCGGTGCTCCCGGACATGATGTGGAGAACTGCTATCCCCTAAAGACCAAGGTTCAAGACCGTGTTAGAAGTGGGATCTTGTTTTTCGAGGACGTAGGTCCAAATGTTAAGAAGAACCCATTTCCCGAGCATGGGAAATCTGCTGTTAACATGGTTCAGGGTTGCCCTGGGAAGTACAAAGTCCGATATGTTAGATATTTCAGACAATCGTTGGTCGAGATGCATAGACTGTTATGTGGATACAGTCATTATGAGCATGACCATGACAGATGCCGTGTGTGCACTGTCAACAAGAGAGGATGTCGCCAAGTCAGGAAAGATATCCAAGAGATGCTGGATCAGGGTGTGATCAAGATACTTCAGAATTGTGATGAGGACGAAGTTAATGTTATATCACCTGTATTCGGAATACCTGAACCTGTTGTTGTCAGATATGATGGCAGCAAGAAGAAGGCATCTCCATCTCTTATTATTAAGCCAGTGGGCCTTGTCCCTTACTCTTAGGATATATCTGTTCCCTACAGATATAATGTGGTTGCATTGGAAGATGGGAAAAAGGTGTCATTGCCCTCCACTTCTGTTACAAGCATATCAGTTGTTAGTGGTGTGACCCGCAGTGGTCGTGTTTTCTCGGCGCCGCCGAAACCCCATGTAGACATCTCAAAAAGAACTGATGCTGTTGATAATTCTGCCAGTCCTGTGGGGACTTCTTCTTTTTTTCCGAATCCGGCACTTGTTGTTGATAAACCTGCCGTCGTTGCTAAAGCTCTTGTTCGTGTTGGCCAGAATGGCATTATAAAAGAGGAATGTGATGATATGTTGAGGGTCACCAAAAGGAGCGAGTATAATGTTGTAGATCAACTGCTTCAAGCTCCATCAAAGATATCTATGTTGTTTTTGTTGATGAATTCCGAGCCACACCGTGAAGCTTTGCAGAGGGTGTTGGACGTGGCATACGTGGATCACGATGTCACAATTGAACAGTTTGATAACATTGTTGCAAATATTACTGCTTGTAACAATTTGAGCTTATGCGATGCTGATCTTCCCGAGGAGGGAAAAGACCATAATTTGGCTCTACACATTTCCATGAACTGCAAGGATGATGCCTTGTCTAATGTGTTGGTAGACATAGGATCATTGCTTAATATGTTGCCAAAATCCACTATGGCGAAACTTTCATACCAGGGGCCTCCCATGAGGAAGAGTGGAGTGGTTGTCAAGGCTTTTGATGGATCCAGGAAAACTGTGATTGGCGAGGTTGAGCTCCCAATCAAGATCGGACCTAGTGAATTCCAGATCACTTTCCAGGTCATGGATATCCACCTATCATATAGCTGCTTGCGTGGCAGACCGTGGATTCACGAGGCAGGCGCCGTGACATCCACCCTACACCAAAAGTTAATATTCGTTAAGAATAAAAAGTTGGTGGTGGTAGGGGGAGAGAAGGATCTCTTGGTAAGCCATTTGTCTTCCTTTTCTTACGTAGATGCTGAGGATGAGGTTGGGACGCTGTTCCAAGCCTTATCTATTGCTGAGCCTTTAAGAAAAGGAACTTCTTCATTTGCGTCCTACAATAATGCGAAGTTGGCCATTGAGCATGGCCGAACTACTGGTTTAGGACAAATGATTAAGCCGGAAGACAATAAATCCCGGGCTGGCATATGGTACTCTTCAGGAACTTTCAATGAGCATGGGTTGTTCCAAAGTGGAGGTTTCATCCACACGATCGAAGACCAAGAGACTGATGCTATAGTGGAAGATGATGCAGAGGAAGATTCTGGCAACTTTGTCATCCCTGGAGGAGTCTGCAATAATTAGGTCGCTGTTGATGTTCCAACAGTTGTCCATAAGTCCACGTAATGTGTTCACTTTTGTTTAAAAAAAACCCTTCTCGCATGCCAAAAGGAGAAGTGATGACATTGTTGGCACATTAATACAATGATATTCATTCAATAATTGCATGTTAAATGTTTGTTTTTCCAAATTATTTTCACTTTTTGCTTTTTTGCATGAAATTGGTGATCACCATAAAACCCTAAAAAGAGAATAAAATCAATCTTTTCATCTGCATAATGATTTGCCTTGTTTGAATTATGAAATCTCTTTTTATATCCAAAATTATTATGTAGGTTGATCAAACCCATTGAACATAATGATCCAACACCATCTCCCAACTTTGAGTTCCCTGTATTTGAGGAAGAGGAAGATGATGTTGAAGAGATTCCCGATGAGATCACCCGTCTGCTTGAGCACGAAGAAAAGAACATTCAGCCACATCTTGAGAATCTGGAAACAATCAACTTGGGGTCCGAGGATTGTGTTCGCAAAGTGAAGATTGGGGCACTCCTTGAAGAGTCTGTGAAGAAGGGGATGATTGAGTTGCTACGAGAATATGTCGATGTCTTTTCCTGGTCATATGAAGACATGCCTGGTCTGGATACTGATATCATGCAACATTTCCTGCCTTTGAAGCCTTAGTGTGTGCCTATGAAGCAGAAACCCAGAAGAACCCGTCCTGATATGATAGTGAAGATCAAAGAAGAAGTTCAGAAGCAAATAGATGTGGGGTTTCTGGTGACTTCTACATATCCTCAATGGGTGGCCAATATTGTGCCCGTGCCTAAGAAAGATGGAAAAGTCCGGATGTGTGTGGACTATCGGGACTTGAATAAAGCTAGTCCGAAATATGATTTTCCTCTACCACATATTGATATGTTGGTAGAGAATACAACTAAATTCAATGTCTTCTCATTCATGGATGGATTTTCCGGTTACAACTAGATTAAAATGGCACCCGAGGATATGGAGAAGACAACATTCATCACACCTTGGGGAACATTCTATTATCGAGTGATGCCCTTCGGTTTGAAGAACGCCGGAGCCACGTATCAACGTGATATGACTACCTTGTTTCATGATATGATGCACAAGTAGATCGAGGTATATGTTAATGATATGATTGCGAAGTCGAGAGCGGAAGTTGAACATGTAGAGCACTTGTTGAAGCTTTTTCAGCGTCTGAGAAAGTACAAACTCCATCTGAATCCGAACAAGTGTACATTTGCAGTCCGTTCCAGCAAGTTATTGGGCTTTATTGTTAGTGAAAGGGGTATTGAAGTTGATCCTGCCAAGGTCAAAGCAATACAAGAGATGCCTGCGCCCAAAACTGAGAAGCAAGTCCGAGGTTTTCTCGGCCGCTTGATCTATATTTCCAAATTTATATCCCACATGACTGCCACATGTGCTCCAATATTAAAGCTCCTCCGGAAAGATTAGCGTCATTATTGGACCAAGGATTGCCATAAGGCCTTTGAATGTATCAAAGAGTATCTGTATGAGCCTCAGATTCTGTCTCCGCCTGTGGAAAGGAGACCGTTGATTATGTACTTGACCGTTCTTGAAGACTCTATGGGTTGTGTATTGGGCCAGCAAGATGAATCAGGGAAGAAAGAGTATGCTATATACTATCTGAGTAAGAAGTTCACTGATTGTGAGTCTCGATACTCAATGCTTGAGAAAACATGTTGTGCTTTGGCTTGGGCCGCTAAGCGTTTACGCCAGTATATGTTGAATCATACGACTTGGTTGATATCCAAAATGGATCCAATCAAGTCTATCTTCGAGAAGCCTGCTTTAACTGGGAGGATTGCTCGTTGGCAAATGTTGTTATCTGAGTACGACATTGAGTATCAAGCTGAGAAGGCTATTAAAGGTAGTATCTTGGCTGACCACTTGGCACATCAACCAATTGAGGATTATCAGTCTGTTCAGTACGACTTCCCTGATGAAGAGATTCTGTATTTGAAAATGAAAGATTGCGATGAGCCTATGCTCGGTGAAGGGCCAGAGCCTGGTTCCCGATGGGGCATGGTATTCGATGGTGCTGTAAATCAATATGGAAATGGTATTGGGGCAGTGATTATTACTCCTCAGGGCACACATTTTACTTTTACAGCAAGACTAACTTTCAAATGCACGAATAATATGGCAGAGTATGAGGCTTGTATTATGGGTTTGGAAGAGTGTATTGATCTTAGGATCAAACATCTTGATGTTTATGGTGATTCGGCCTTGGTTGTTAATCAGATTAAGGGTGAATGAGAGACGAATTAGTCTGGCCTCATCCCATACAGAGATTATGCGAGGAGGATTTCAACTTTCTTTACTAAGGTTGACTTCCATCATAATCCTCGAGATGAGAATCGGATGGCAGATGCCCTTGCTACGCTTGCTTCGATGATTGTGGTGAAATTCTGGAATGAAGTCCCCAATATCACTGTGATATGCTTGGATAGACCAACTTAGGTATTTGCGGTTGAGGAAGTAAAAGATGATAATCCATGGTATTATGATATCAAGTTCTTTCTCCAGAGTCAGATTTACCCGCCTGGGGCATCTTTTAAAGATAAGAAGACTTTGAGGAGATTATCTGGCAGTTTCTACCTCAATGGTGATGTGCTTTATAAGAGGAATTTTGACATGGTTTTGGTCAGATGCGTGGATAGACACGAAGCAGACCTGTTAATGATTGAAGTCCATGAGGGTTCATTTGGTACTCATTCCAATGTACATGCCATGGCTAAGAAGATGTTGAGAGCAGGCTACTATTAGCTGACGATGGAGTCCGACTGCTGCAAATATGTGAAGAAATGCCACAAGTGTCAGATTTATGCGGATAAGATTCATATTCCTCTAACACTTCTGAATGTTTTTTCCTCACCACGGCCTTTCTCCATGTGGGGAATTAACATGATTGGCATGATAGAGCCAAAGGTGTCGAACAGTCACATATTTATTCTTGTAGCAATTAATTACTTCACCAAGTGGGTTGAAGCGACATCATATGCAAATGTGACCAGGAAGGTGGTTGTGAAGTTTATCAAGAATCAACTCATATGCCGATTTGGTGTGCCAGACAGGATCATTATTGACAATGGATCTAACTTGAACAACAAGATGATGAAAAAGATGTGTAGCAAGTTCAAGATTGCACATCATAATTCTTCTCCTTATAGACCCAAGATGAATGGGGCTATTGAAGCTGCTAATAAGAACATCAAGAAGATTATCCAGAAGATGGTTGTTACGTACAAAGATTGGCATGAGATGCTGCCATTTGCTTTGCACGGTTATCGTACATTTGTCCGCACTTCAACAGGGGCAACCCCTTTCTCTCTTGTATATGGCATGGAGGTTGTGCTCCCTGTAGAGGTTGATATCCCATCAATGAGAGTCTTGATGGAAGCCAAGTTGACTGAGGCTGAATGGGTTCAGAGTCATTATGACCAACTGAATTTGATAGAAGAGAAGATATTGACTGCCATGTGCCATGGTCAGTTATATCAGCAAAGGATGAAGAAAACCTTTGATAAGAAGTTCAAGCCTCGTGTGTTCCGAGAAGGTGACCTCGTGCTCAAGAAAGTCTTGTCTTTCGCGCCCGATTCAAGGGGCAAGTGGACTCAAAACTATGAAGGTCCATACATTGTTAAGAGAGCCTTTTCAGGTGGTGCTTTGATACTTACAACTATGGATGGGGAGGATTTCACTCGTCCTGTGAATTCAGATGCAGTCAAGAAATACTTTGCCTAAAATAAAAACAGAATAACTCATTAAGTTGAAAACCCAAAAGGGCGACTTAGGCAAAAATGAGCGTCTCGGTGGATTGAAAACCCGAAAGGGCGATCCAGGCAAAAGTTAGAGACATGAAAAAATGAATATATATATCTTGTTAGATTGAGTACCTCTCCCTGGGGCAATCTAGGGAAAAATTAGGGATTTGGAAAGTAACTGTATCCTGACAAGACTTTGCTCTACAACTGTCATCTATCATAGATTCTCGCTCAGTCATCGTTAACTGAAGCTTCGAATACATTGGATTCAGAGTTGGTGGAGAAATGATCATTATGTTAAATGTAGCCCTTTTTCCAATATATATCGCCAATTTCAAATTTGTAAAGATCCATGGAGTCTTGCCATTTGCAGATTACCATTCCATCAAATAAATTTGAGCCTTTATCCAATTCTTTGCACTCTTATTTGTTTCTGTTTAACAAATGTTTGCATGTTTTAATTGATAAATATCATTGTTTTAAACAAATAAAGTTTTTGCAAAATTGTTTTTAAACAAAGTGAACTTTCACATTGACTGAAAGGATGACTGGAATGTCTTCAGTGCTCTCCCAAGGATAGTATGATCTCCAAAAGGGTAAGACATTTGTTCATGTTTATAGCATATTTGTATCCTCTTCATCATCTTTCAGGTTGTCTCCTCAGTGAGCGCAGAGAAAGGTAATACACCACCAAATTCCCTAGAGAGTCTGGAGTTTTGGTCTTGGTCTTCTAACATCCTCAACTCCCTAGTGAGTCAGAGTTTAGCATCTGCGTTTTATTAATTATATGGTTGTCATCCCTTGTGTGGACTGACCTAAAATCCCGTATAGATTGATAAAAATTGATATGCTATCTTTTCTTGAGGAAGTTGGTCTTCCCTTATTGTGAATGAAAGTCTCCCGCAGAGTGGGCAGGAATTCCCAGCATGAGTGGAAATTCTCAGCAGGTTAGCTTACAGTTTTTCCCTAGCAAGTTTGCTTACCACTCATCCTCAGTAGGGTGGCTCACGTTAGCCTTCCCCCAGTTGGGTCGCCTACAGGTTATCCCCAGTATGATTGTCGGCAGTTTTTCCCTAGTGGAGTTGCCTGATCAGAGCATGATATATCTGTTCTTCCCTCCTTTTTTTAGATAGTTTCCTCCTAGCAAAGCTGGTGTTGAAGATGTTTATTTCCTTCCCCAGCGGAGCAATGGTTCTATCTCCTGGGTAGAGATGTTTCTCCAACAGATATGAAGAAATTCGTTGATTCTTGGAATTTCTGTTTGGTGGTTGTTCCCCACAGAGTCTCATATCTTTCCTTGATAAGTTCCCCAGTAGAGTTTCTTCTATGATGGATCTTATATGTGTTGTGCTCCCCGGTAGAATTTTCCTCGGCATCGGATTTTTTGTCTGTTCAGTAGCAAATCCCTGGTGATGTCTCTGTAGCTTCCCCAACTGAGACTTTACTTAATCCAAGTTTGACGATGGAATTTCGAGGAAGATGTGTTGTTAGCTTCCCAGCGGAGTGATTGGTTCTTTCTCCGCAGCAGAGATGTTCCTTCAGTGGTTAGAAGTGAATGTTTGATTGATGTGCTTCTATTTGGTGATTGTTCCCCACAGAATTTCATATTATTTCCTGATAAGATCCCCAATAGAGTTCTTCTTTGACTGATCTTATCCACATCTCTGCAAGTCCCGGGAACTGTTGGAAGATCCCCAAATTTTGGTAGTTGTGCCCTTTGGCTGATCCCCAACAGCGGTCTCTGATCCCCGACAATTCTTTTTTTTTCTTAGCAGTAGTCTTGGTCCCCGACATCAACTTTGCTTGATCCTCAATGCTATTGGTGTTTCCCGGTATTTGTTGTTCCCCACCAGATTGGATTTCTCCTGTGGGCCTGGCTTTCTCTCTTGAGATGTTGTACTGGATGTCTGTCCATTGATCTTTGGACCTGTTTGTGTTAGATATGTCTGTTTGTCAACATTAATCACACATAAACCACGTATATACATGCATAATCATAGCATTCAGATATTCATGTAGCATTCTTTGCCATATATCTTTGCTTGTTATCTCCTTCTATTGGTGAAGTGTTATTCCCAAGAAAATGTTTGTGCCTGATCTCTCCATATAGAGTCAACCCCTTAGGCAGAAAGTGTCTATCTTTTCTTCCATATTCCCCACTGAGTTATGTCCTCGTGGATGATTATTGTTTTAGTTTCCTCCCAAAATATGTATTAGGATGGAATCACTCCCCTTAGTTATATCCTCATTGGGTTGAGTCTTGTTTCATTGTGTCTCTCTAGTTTGTTCCTAGATTGACCCCTTTCTTGTTATTTCCCCTGCAGTTCCCTGTGGTTTAGTTGTTCAATTGCTCAGTAAACAGTAATTGTTCATTCTTTTCCCAGCGGATGTTTTGTCCTTCTACCCAGTAACCGGTAGTTGTAAGTCCTATTTCTATGGTTGGCTTCCATAGTAACCGGTAGTTGTAAACCCCATTTTGTCCCCTTGCAGAGCTAATCCTTGATTTTATTCATCCTAACCGATGACGGATACTCTCACCTTTGGTTTTCTACCTAGTAACCGGTAGATGTAATCCCCTCTTTGTTGGTTATCTTTATCCAATATTCGGTATGGATATTCTTTCATTTTTGAGTATACCACCAAGTAACCAGTGATACGTCTCTTGGATAATTGCTTCGATCAAGCAATTTATCCCCAGCGAGTTATCTTTCATTTACCCTTGTTTGGTAATGATTGTTTCTCCCCTTGATTGGTCATCACTTTATAACTAGTAACCGGTATCCCGACGTCCTTTCTTTTCGATCGATTTATCCTTTAATAACCCAGTAACCGGTTGTGGATAATCGTCCATGCGAGTATGTTATCTGAGTTCTAACGGTAATAGATAATATATCTCATGCGCTCTTCAGTCGAAGTCTTTTTCTTCCCTAGTCGAGTAAGATTCGTATTTCCTTATGGAATCGAATGCCCGTCCTGTAAATCGAGTGTGCTTTTTCAGCCCTCCTTTTCGGATGATGAGTGTTTTGGAAATATTCCACAATTCACGCTTGGTTGGTCACCAATTATATGCCCAGTAACCGGTATCCCTGGTGTTCCTTCCTTCTGCTCCCTATTATGACTTTTGTCCCCTGTGGAGTCAGATTTTCCTGAGTTGAAATATACCTTTTAGGTCTTCCTCAGATGTTTTGGACGATTGATATCTCTCACCCTTATACCGGTCATAGATATTCTTTCTCCCTGAGCATGTTGTTCTCTCACCCTTATATCGGTGTATTTGATCACATGTCTTTTTGAGTTTATTACCCAGTAACCAGTAATACCTCATTTGTTGTTTCCTCATCTGAGTCCTTAATGGACTTCCCCGCATGAGTCCGGATTTTTATTCTAAGTATCCTTTGTGGATAGTTTTGTTGTATTGGCATATTCCCCAATACACGCGTCTTTGCGTCAGCTTGAGTCTTTCCATTGATTTATTTTCATGGAATCCCTTCGTGTCTCCCAGCAAGTTTTCAAAGTCGTGACCTGCTCACGCATTTCATTCCCTGTCTTCTCCCCAGAGTCTTTGTCATATTTATGAGTGTATTACTCTAATGGATTTTCAGTTTCTCCTGATTTCTTTGTGGACACATATCCCCACAGATTATTAACTTTTGCATACATACATTTGCATCATGAGGTCTCTTAGGGACCAAAATTCGTCTCTTTGTTATTATTTAAGCCCATTCTATCTCGTCGAGACGAAGATTTTGACCTTCATATCTCCAGCTAGAATGACCTTAAATAGGGGCATCTGTAAGACCCTAATTTTGACCCTACGATCCCTCATGGCATTATAACATTGCTCATTTGCATTTGCCTCAAGTACCATAGCATCTTGGCTCCTTACCCTAGGGGTGGGACTTGTGAGTTGGTTTGAGACCACCAAGTATGCTTGAACTGTATATTATTTCTTTTATCATTTTGTTCACAAACCAAAAGCACAAAAATATGTCACTAACTTGTTTTGTTTTGAAGCTCAAGCAGTCATGTGATCCAAGGCTCCTAGGAGGCTCCTATACCCAATGAAATGGCCAGATGAAGATAAAAGCAAGCATGACAATGGTTCACAAAGCTCTCAATCATAATATTTGCCTCCCAAGTATCTCAATTTATCAATTTGATCAAGATAAACCAAGGGGCTTGAGGATTGTTTCCCAAGGAAGCCCTAATTCAACTATGCATTGACTATGCCTTGCTCATGAAGAAACCTCAACCCATGATCAAATACAATCAAAGGAAGTTCTTTCATTCATAATTTTATGAATATATTAGCCTATGTGAGGCCTCTCAATCATTCATTCATCAAAATTTGAGGATTGGACTTGAGAAGTTGACCAGTCAAATCATTTGACTATTTTGAAATCCACTGAGACCTAAATTTTTATGTATTTGTCAAATGAAGATGACCCCATGAGAAACAATGTCCTTAAGAACAATATAAACAACTTTCATGTTCATTAAAAATTCATTTGAAACTTGGAAAGTCATCATTCATTTCAAAACATTATAGGTCATTTTGACTGAAACCCTAAGTGTTGGTCAACTTCCTAAGGAACTAACTCCTTCATGTTTTATGATTTTGAGGTGAGACCAATTGAATTGGTAATTTAGAGATGTATAATTCAAATTTTATGTTGGACAAAATTTCATAATCATAAAATAAATACATGTGATAATACAAAACATTATAGGTCACTTTGGACCAAAGCCATTGAATCTTGAAAAAGTCCAACTTCAAGTGCCCAAAACTTTCTCATTAAAAATGCAAATGATGCAAAATTTAAGTCCAAATTGATTGTCTTTAAAGGATATACAACTTTTATGTTGAAGGTTTTGTCATTTGAGGCTTGCACCATTGAAACAGAAGGGCTTGAAGTTGGACCATTTTGGCAAATATTTCAAATACATGTTTTGTACCTTGAACTTCATGACCAGTTTTCAATATTTTCCAAACTCCAAATGGATTTTTGTTCAACATAGATTTTTTTCCTTATGTCAAGACCTTTCCAACCATTACCTACATGCTTATGATTGAATTTTCCAATTGGGACTTTCGAATAGATGAACAATTATGACCAATTATGCATTTCATGTTAAATTTCCATGCACAAGCATATGCCTTGCAAACTGCACGTCCAAACCATTCCATAATCATTTCAGCTGGCATTTGCAAGTGGCTTTGGGCCTCACATGCGCCTGTACAGGCCCATGCATGGAGGATCCAATTTCATGCACACGAGTTCTCCACCTCTTTGCATCAGTTGTGGCTATAAATAGAATGCATTGCCTCACTCAAATGGTAACCTGAAGATCCTGAATATATGCTGAATTCATTCCCCAACATCTCACCAAAGGAATTTGAGTTTTCACTTTCATTTTTCAAGTGTGATTTTCAATAATATCAGTTGATTATCATCACTAATTCCTAAGCCTAAGTCTCATACCAAGCATCAGGATCAAGCTGCAAGCAAAGGATTGGTTGAATTGTGCTCACAAACGCTGCTCTACAAAGGTTTATACCTCAACTGTTTTGCTTCGAATCTCACTAAATTTTGTGCATTGCTTGTATCGGTTTGCATTTCTGAAGTCCTCATGTGAGAGGCAAGCCAATGATGGCTTTAATTTTGTGAATTGTTGAACTTCAGATTGAACACCTAGTTTTTCAACCTCAGATTTCTTCTTCTATAAGGATCTTGAGTAAAAACTAAGGTTACAGGGATGATGTACATCACCCCAGCTTTAATTTGGTGTATGGATCGTGTGGTTTGGTTAAAGTTGCAAAACCTACAACTGGTGGCCGGATTTTTGCTTCTCACCGGAGAAGACGGTTGTTTCCACCACCGTCCACACGTGGCTGATCTCATAGCCCTGGGATCCATTGGTCACGATCTAATCCTGGCCCTTGTTATGTTTGACTCCATTTAATTCATGGTACCACGCGCTTAACTCATGTACATGGTAAGCGCGCGTCTCTGATCTGTTGATGATGTCCACGTCAATTAGTGAGATGGATCTGAGCGCTGTGGTTTTTACTCTTTTATTAATTTCTGTTTTATTTTCTTTAATTCTTTTTATTTTCAAAAATTCATAACTTCTTTATTTGGTATCACAAAAAAATGGGACCAATTGCAAAAAATTTCTCTTAAATTCTAGTTTCAAAAAATGATTTTTAATTATTTTTGTGATTCCATATAATATATTTTGTGAATTATTTCTTTTTTGATTGTTTTTAATTCATTTAAAATATCATTTGATATTCAAAAATGCCAAAAATATTTTCTTAATATCTTTGGATGATGATGAATCTATGAAAAATATTCTCATCAATTTCTTAATTGATTTGAGATTTTAGTCCAATTATGTTATTTTTCTCCATTTTTAATTGTTTAAAAATAGTTTCTGTTTTCAAAAAATGTTGAGAAAATTTGTCAAACCTTGTTTGATCATGTTAGACTTATGATGATCCAATTGGACTTTTCCAAGTTGATTTTATTTGGATTTGAAGTTTGACCTTTATTTGTTCGTTTTATTTTATGCATTATTTTAATTCCAAAAAAATACCAAAAATATGTTTGACTTTTCTTGACTTCTAATCTTCATTTTTCTTCTGTTTACCATTGGTTGATGTTGATTCCATTCATGTTTGACCAATGTGTTTTGGTTATGTCTTTTGAATTTTCATTTTGTACATTCCATTTCCATCTTCACCTTCTTTTTTTTCTTTTGACCAATGAGTTAATGATTTGTGGTTAGTGTAGCACCTCAAATTTGCCCTCCTGATTCATGCATTCATTTTAGGTCATTTAAAATTTCATACTGCATTTCATCATGCCAATCAAAATTAGCTCCAAGAGTTTGTCTTCCAAGAAGCTTGTATTCATCTGGGTATCAAAATCAAAGTAGGATTCCTCAAGGATTGAGACGCATTATTTGGTTTGAAGGTCTTACAGATGTTGTGTAGAGCTCTTGGGAGCTAGGGTTTCATTTTCAGAGGTTTTCTTCAAAAGATCAAGCTTAACAGGCTCAGTACAGTTCAAAATTCAACTGTGAAATCGAAAGTCCACTGTTGGTCAACTGAGAGTCAAATGGCTAGAGGATGACTTGAGTTACTTCCAACATGTTCAAATGAGGCCTATTCATCATTCGACATATTACTCTTGAAGGAACAAAGGTCCAGCGCACAGGTTACAAATTTGGAAGGATGACTTGAACTGTCATGCTCGCTAGGCGAGTAAATTCTTCGCTAGGCAAAGCCCACACGTTTTAAAAATAAAAAAAATGTAACAGAAAAATCTTGGACTTGGACCTCTCTCATTTGAGCCCACAAAGCCATGAAAATCAGAGTATAAATTCTAAATTTCATTGAAACAAAACCCTAGGAGAGAGTGAACTAACTAATCTGCAGCAGCCTCCAGACACTGAAGAGAAAAATTCAGTCGGACTCTGAGACTTTTCACTCTGAATCGCCTCTATCAATTCCATCTCATATAAACCATAACATTGCTTTGCAAACCCAACGGGGCAATTCAATTTCATTCGATCTCTCCAATCAGGTTTGCCCTCATTTTCATTACTTTATGCTCTCAATTTGAAATTTCTGAATGTATGAGGTATTATGGGTGAATTTGGAAGAGTGGGTATCGTTAGGTTTTGCATGTGGGTTTAGATGTGTATGAATGTGTAGAACAATACCTTGAATGTTTGATCACTTAATTTCTGAAATGGGTACCACAGGGTTTGGGGTTTCGGAAATCGTACTGTTATCAAAGAAGAACCCTGAATTCGCAAGCATTCGCTAGCACCTCGCTAGGCGAACATGTAGCGAAGCTTCGCTAAGCCTTCGCTAAGCGAAGCAGTAGCGATCGTGACAGTAGTTTTTTTGTTTGCTCTCTAACCCGTTTTGTGTTTGTTGTGACATGTTTTCTATTGCATCCGTGCACTGTTTACCTGACGCTGTTGTTGCTATGATTCTTTTGCTTGGTGCAACTCTTGATTGCACCCCATCTTGTCATTCTAACGTGTTTGTTGAGTTTTTGTGAGGGCTCACATGAGTCTTGAAGAGATAGCTTGCTTGGTATTCCATTTTTTTTGTGGGATACCATTTGGAGATTTATTCTGATTGCTTTGCTGACTTGTTTTCTTTGATGGTGCTAGCCTGAGAGATCTTCGGGTTTCTTATTTCTTTAGTTGTTGTTACTTCGGATTTTTATCCGTGTGGTAGATCTCTTGATCCCTTTATCTTTCCCGTATTTTACCGCTTTCTTAGCCGGAAGACCTCGATAGGAGGCGATGTTTTTTTGTGTGTTTACTTTTGTGCCCAAAGACCTCCAAGAAGAGGCACCAGTGCTAAAGACCTCCACGAAGAGGAAATTGACGGATAAAAGGGATTAGTAGTCAATCCCCCGTTATTCAATGTGTCGTTCTTTATGCTCGCACTACGTGTCGATGCTTCAGAACAAAAGCCCAAGATCTTTTGTCCGGTCGTCAGTGGAGAGGGTTCCACCTTTCTGAATCCCCACTTTTTGTCATGAGCTCACCCTGTCCAGGGTTAAGAGCTATGAGGTCTTATCCTCATTACCCGTTTGATCTGCTCACCCTGACGTTCAATGTCAGTGGTTAAGAGCCCATTTGATTACCTTTCCATGGCTTGTTTGTCGAGGTTGATATGACCCCTCTTGACTAAAGCCCTACCCACGTATGTTTGAGCCCCCTTGTTGGCATGTTTACTTTATGCAGGTTTGTTTTGTATGGTGTGATCGTCTCCCCATAGGATTGCTTGGCTTCGTATAGTCTCTCGTTTGCATGTCAATTAAGGTAGCATGGTTCCTTCGTCTAGGACATCCTTCTTTGCATGAGCATTCCTAAAACACAAGCAAACTCATTGATTTTTCTTCTCCTAAGAACACGTTAACTCCTTCTACTACAGGCGAGTAAGTCTCCAAAGGTCGAGCATCCGGTAGATTGCGTAGTAACGTTGTTCATCTAGAAAACACAAAACAAACAAATAGGTCAGCCGAGCTACGAAGACTCTGATTCTCATATTCAGATGAGATACGTATGCAGTGGATGCGACATCCGTGCGAATCATTTTCTTTTGACCCCTCTTTTAGTAAATAGTACATTAGATAAACCCACACCATTTAGACAGGAACAACAAGAGTGGATCCCGTAGAATACTACGGATGCGTAGGAGTGCTAATACCTTCCCTTCGCATAATCGACTCCCGAACCCAAGATTTGGTTGCGAGACCTTGTCCTTTCCTTTCCTTTTTCCAGGTTTACTTCGAGCGTTTCCTTTCCCTCCTTTGGGATAAATAACTCACGGTGGCGACTCTTCTGTCCTTTCTTTTTTCGCCGTTTTTTTTTTCGCATTCCTCTTTTTTAGGTTGCGACAGCTGGCGACTCTGCTTGTGATCCGGTTTCCCTAAGCGAGTCCCTCCTAGCTTTTGTAGGTTTCCTGTTGGTTGGGTGTTTATTTCTTTTGTACAGTTATTTATTTACCTGCTTTACCTTATTGCATTCATGTACATATGTCTGCTGTATCTGTGGGTTCTGTTGGGTTGTTTGTTTGTTGGGGTGGGATGTTCTATGAGATAAGCCCACTACCCAGGCTTGAGCGTACACACAGGTTTTAGAGTGGATAGTCATGAGGCTTGCGTGGCATGTTGCTACGTTAAGTCATTCATGAAGACCCACATTCCAGACGAGGTTTCTTTTGGATATATTTTGTCCTATGGGTGTTCCATAATGACAGATATTCCTTTAGAAATCGTCGACTCTGGTGACCATTTCCCGAGAACTCAGTCGAGGCCTCTCCTCCGAGACGCGTCTATGTTAGCACTGGTGGGCGCATTCTCGCTCCTCAATCCGAGGACCCTGAGGCTGGGAACTTGCTATTAGGATGTCCTGTTGAGGGGAGTTAGTGGAGGTCTTTTGTCTCGTAATAATGCCAAACCTTTAGTGGTAAACGTATTATTCAACTGAAGGGCAAGAAGTTGACGAACTTCTGTTCTTAGAACCTACTAGTGAGGGGCGGGCTAAATTCAGGAAACCTCAACCTTCAACCAACCCGGTTTTCTGGAGCAGAGTTCTGATCTTGTATTATACTCCTCAGTGGTTTTCTCTTCAGACAGTGCGACCTGACGGTTGTTCAAGCGGATACAGCAATCTTGATTTCCATGTCGCTGCATTGCATCACATCATTTTGAATTCATGACATTTAACACATGTTTATCCATTTCTAGGGGTTCATATCTTCTTCTTGATTCTAGTCTAGGGGTTCATATCAAATGTGAGACTGGAATCAAGGGGGTAGAATGCCCTTTGGAATTGATAAACATGTCATTGCATTTGCATATCCATCAGTATGTCTTGCATAACAGGTACCGCCGCAGTGTTCTCAGTTGTTTGGTGTTCCACTAGCAGGATAGCTGATTCAAGAATTCACCAGTACGGTACCCGCAGAAACCAGTAGAGAGTAATGGAAAGCGTTCAAGCAGATCTAGCAGAGATGAGGACCAACATGGCCCAATTCATGAGTATGATGCAAGGGGTAGTGCAAGGGCAAGAGGAACTCCGAGCCTTGGTCCAGAGACAAGAAACTGTGATTCCCCCTGTCGGTCAGAATTCGCCAGAATGGACCCCTATCGATGGCGCTGCCATTACCAACCCTGTCAACAACCATGCTAATGGTGACGAATTGCGTAGTATTAGAATCAATGGACAACCCATCATTACAGAGGCTGCTAATGCTCGAGCAGCACGTGCTCCAATTCACCATCCTTCTCATTTGGTTGACAAGCAAGAAGATATGTTCACCATTCCCAGTGATGATGATGAATTTGGAAAGGCGGAAGAGAGAGATAGAAAGGTTGACGCCCTTGCTGAAAAGATTCGCGCCATGGAGTGATGATGAAAAGATGTGGATGTACTTTTTCCAAGACAGCTTGTTTGGAGCATCTTTGGATTGGTACATGGACTTGAGAAAAGAATCTGTCAGAAGCTGGAGAGAGTTAGGTGAAGCTTTTCTGAGGCAGTACAAGCATAACATGGACATGGTTCCGAGCAGAACCGAGTTGCAGAGTTTGTTCAAAATACCAGTGAGAGTTTCAAGGAATACGCCCAGAGGTGGCGTGAACTAGCTGCAAGAGTACAACCTCCGATGTTGGAGAGAGAATTGATTGATATGTTCATTGAAACCCTGCAAGGTGTATTCATGGATCGTATGGGAAGTTGCCCATTTGGTAGTTTTTCGGATGTTGTGATTTGCGGAGAAATAACTAAAAGTCTTATCAAAGCGGGAAAAATCCAAGACCCTGGTTCTTCAAGTTCTTCAAGTGCTAAGAAACCATTTTCAGGGGCACCCAGAAGGAGAAAGGGTCAGACAAATGCTATATGTAATCCGAGAAATGGAAACAAAGGACAATAATACCGTCAAGTTGTTGTTGTGACTATTCCAGCAACCCAACCTCAACAACCACAAAGAGGAGAACCACAACAACAACAACAACGCCAATTCCAACCAAGACAAAGAATTCCAGATCGTAATTTTGATCCGTTACCAATGACTTATGCTGAATTACTCCCTGAACTGCTCAGGTTAAAGTTTGTTGAACTTCGCACTATGGCTCCATTAACAAGGATTCCCGCTGGTTATGATGCCAATGTCCGTTGTGATTTTCATTCTGGCGCGCCAGGGCACCACATCGAGAATTGTCGGGCTTTTCACCATAAAGTTCAAGATTTGATTGATGCCAAGACGATTAACTTTGCTCCTACTCCAAATGTGGTGAATAATCCTATGCCTCAGCATGAAGGGCCCAGAGTAAATAGTGTGGAAGATGGGGAAAGTTTGAACTTGGTAGCTGATGTTAATGATGTTCAGACTTTGTTGTTTGTGGTGAAGGTACATCTGCTTAGAGGGGGAGTATTCCCGGGATGTGACTAGAATTGTTCAGATTGTGGTAATCATGAAAACGGCTGTGTGAAATTGAAAGAAGGTATCCAGGAATTGATGAATGAACGTTATTTACAGTTTGGTCGGGTAGTGAAAGACCGTGAAGAGGTATCGACTGTTACCATTTACTTTACAGCGTCAGAAGGTCCTGCACGTGCTCCAAGAACTATTAGTGCGCCTGTGACTATTGGTACTCCTGTGATCGTAGCTGCGCCTGTGACTATTGGTACTCCTGTGATCGTAGCTGCGCCTGTGACCATATCTGCTCCGGTAACTGTTAGTGTTCCCGTGATTGTTAATGCTCTAGTAACTATCAGTACCCCTACCACCATTGTTGCTTCTAGTGGAAGACTTTTTGAGAATAGTAGAGCAATTCCGTGGCAATATGACAATGCTTCTTGCAGAAATAGAAGACCTGAGAATCAGACCAGATCAGTAAATCAGACTCCAGTAACAGTTGGTTCGGCTGTGGGTAATGTGGGAGGACCCGGAGGATTTACGAGAAGTGGTCGTTTGTTTGCACCACAGGTTCCGAAGGATAACAATGCTGAGGCTCTTGCTAGAACAAAAGGAAAACAAGTTGTCGTTGAAGAAGAACTAGTGCGAAAGGAAGTGCCCGAGAATTCTTTTGGGAAGGATGTGGAGGAATTTATGAGAATTATCAAGAAAAGTGAATACAAGATCGTGGATCAGTTGAACCAGACACCGTCAAAAATCTCTATTCTCTCTCTGTTAATGTGTTCCGAGGCACATCGTAACACCCTGTTGAAAATGTTGAATATGACTTATGTGCCCCAAGAGATTTCTGTTAACCAGCTTGAAGGTGTTATTGCAAATGTTAACACGAGACATGGTTTGGGATTCACAGGTCTAGACTTGACACCTGAGGGTCGCAATCACAATAGAGCTCTGCATATCACGATGGAATGCAAAGGCGCCATTTTGTCGCATGTTTTGGTTGATACCGGTTCTTCTTTGAATGTGCTGCCCAAAAAGGCTTTGAGTAAGCTTGATGGCGAAGGGGTTGTTCTCACACCAAGTCATCTTGTTGTCTATGCTTTTGATGGATCCAAGCGATCGGTTTTTGGTGAAGTCACGTTGCCTGTGAAGATCGGCCCAGAAGTGTTTAACATTGTCTTCTATGTGATGGATATCCAACTAGCATATAGTTGTCTGTTGGGGCGTCCCTGGATACATGGAGTCGGAGCAGTTTCTTCGACTCTCCACCAAAAGCTAAAATATGTGTGGGATGGTCAGGTTGTGACCGTGTGTGGCGAAAAGGACATCTTTGTGAGCCATTTATCCTCCTTCAAATATGTGGAGATGGATGGCGAATTCATGAAACTCTATGTCAAGCTTTTGAGACTGTTAGTATTGAGAAGGTGGCTTTTGTTGAACAGAAGAAACCAGGTACCTCGATTGCGTCCTATAAACAAGCTCTGGAGGTCATTCATTCAGGTAACGCGGAAGGCTGGGGCAAGATGATTGATGTGCCCGTAAAAGAAGACATGTTTGGCATTGGTTATCAACCTTTTCAATCATCAGAGCAGGGTGTCCAGGATCAGAAAGGGCCGTGTACTTTCACTTGTGCTGGATTGATGAATCACGGGGATGTCTTTGCAACAGACAATGAAGATGGTGACAGTGATTGTGATATGGATAATTGGGTGCGCCCGTGTGCTCCGGGGAAGAAGATCAACAACTGGACTACTGAAGAAATAGTCCAAGTTACTCTTCAGACAGAGTAATTTTCTTCTATTTTGCATTTTGCATGAAAGGCCTACGCTCTGCCCAGGGCGTAGTGGTTCATTGTAGGGCCACATCATGTTTTGAATTATCAATGATTATCATCAATAAAGGACGTTCTGCAATCAAATTTGTGCTCATTGTCTTTCTGTTTTTACTTTCATTTTCAAAACAATAAAAATGGCAATGTTTTTGTTTTTTTGTGACTTCCTTGAACTCTTTTCTAAAATAAAGCATGAAACATCATTCGTGCAGAATTGATCTTACGGATTCCATTAAAAACAGTTCTGTTATGGCTCTGTATGACTTTGATAATCCCATTTACCAAGCCGAAGAGGAGAGTGAAGAAGATTGTGAACTCCCTAAAGAATTGGCCAGACTATTGAAACAGGAGGAAAGGGTCATTCAACCTCATCAGGAAGAGTTGGAAGTCATTAACCTTGGTACTGAGGATGCAAAGAAAGAGATCAAGATAGGGGCTGCTTTAGAGGAAAAGGTCAAGAGAGGGTGATTGAAATGTTGCAAGAATATGTGGATGTATTCGCATGGCCGTATCAAGATATGCCTGGTTTGGATACAGGTATTGTGGTGCACATGCTACCTCTAAGAGAAGATTGTCCTTCGGTAAAGCAGAAGCTTCACAGAACTAGTCCTGATATGGCTGTCAGGATCAAAGAGGAGGTTCAGAAACAGTTGGATGCAGGTTTTCTAGCAGTTACCAATTATCCCCCTTGGGTGGCCAACATCGTACCCGTGCCGAAGAAGGATGGTAAAGTCAGGATGTGTGTCGATTACCGAGATTTAAACAGAGCCATTCTGAAAGATGACTTCCCATTACCTCTTATTGATGTATTGGTCGATAACACTGCTCAGTCCTCGGTTTTCTCTTTCATGGATGGAATTTCTGGCTATAATCAGATCAAGATGGTGCCAGAAGACATGGAGAAGACGACATTCATTACGCCTTGGGGAACGTTCTGTTATAAGGTAATGCCATTGGGGTTGAAGAACACCGACGCTACCTACCAAAGAGCTATGATGACTCTCTTTCATGACATGATGCACAAAGAAATTGAAGTGTACGTGGATGATATGATTGCGAAGTCTCAGACAGAAGAGGAGCACTTGGTAAACTTGCAAAAGTTGTTTGAAAGATTGAAAAAGTTCAAACTGAGGCGGAATCCAAACAAGTGTACATTTGGAGTGAGATCTGGAAAGCTGTTAGGTTTCATTGTCAGTGAGAAAGGGATTGAGGTTGATCCAGTGAAAGTAAAAGCTATTCAAGAAATGCCTGAACCAAGAACGGAAAAGCAGGTTCGTGGGTTTTTAGGGAGGCTGAACTACATTGCACAGTTCATATCTCATCTAATAGCTACGTGCGAACCGATATTTAAATTGCTAAGAAAGGATTAAGCAATCAGGTGGAACAATGATTGTCAAAAAGCTTTTGATAAGATAAAAGAATATTTGCAGAAACCTCCAATTCTTATACCTCCAGTTCCTGGGAGGCCTCTGATAATGTACCTTTCAGTAACAGAGAATTCGATGGGGTGTGTATTGGGACAGCGTGACGAGTTTGGTCGAAAAGAGCATGCAATATACCACCTT
The DNA here is from genome assembly GCF_024323335.1 of Lathyrus oleraceus. Classification (NCBI taxonomy): domain Eukaryota; kingdom Viridiplantae; phylum Streptophyta; class Magnoliopsida; order Fabales; family Fabaceae; genus Lathyrus; species Lathyrus oleraceus. The sequence goes on from NC_066579.1 coordinate 323,855,771, forward strand.
AGCAAAAAGTTTACCGACTGTGAAACAAGATATTCGCTGCTCGAGAAAACTTGTTGCGCTTTGGCATGGGCTGCTCGCCGACTAAGACAGTATATGTTGAACCATACTACCTTGTTGATTTCTAAGATAGACCCGGTAAACTATATCTTTGAAAAGCCGGCTCTTACCGGACGAGTGGCTCGTTGGCAGATGATTTTGATAGAGTATGATATCCAGTACACGTCGCAAAAGGCCATCAAGGGTAGTATTTTGTCTGATTACCTTGCCGAGCAACCAATTGATGACTATCAGCCGATGATGTTTGAATTCCCTGATGAAGATATCATGTACTTAAAAATGAAAGATTGTGAAGAGCCTCTTGTCGAGGAAGGACCGGATTCCGATGACAAGTGGACACTGATGTTTGATGGGGCGGTAAATGTGAATGGAAATGGTGTTGGGGCAGTACTCATTAATCCTAAAGGTGCACACATACCTTTTTCCGCCAGATTGACTTTTGAAGTAACCAACAACGAAGCTGAGTACAAGGCATGTATCATGCGGATTGAGGAAGCCATCGATTTAAGGATCAAAACTATGGACATTTATGGAGATTATGCTCTAGTGATTAACCAAGTCAATGGAGACTGAAATACTCATCAGCAACATTTGATTCCTTATAGAGATTATACCAGAAGGATCCTAACTTTCTTCAAGACAGTATAATTGTATCATGTACCCCGAGATGAAAATCAAATGGCTGATGCCTTAGCCACATTGTCTTCCATGATCAAAGTTCATTGGCAGAATCATGTGCCACACGTTACTGTGAATCGACTCGAGAGGCCTGCGTATGTGTTTGCAGCCAAGTCTGTTATTGATGAGAAGTCGTGGTTTTATGATATTAAGAATTTCCTCAAAAGCCAAGAGTATCCTGAAGGAGCATAAAAGAATGACAAGAAGACACTAAGAAGGCTAGCTGGAAAGTTTTGCTTGAACAAGGATGATGTGTTGTACAAGAGGAACTTTGACATGGTTCTGCTCAGATGCGTGATGAGACACGAAGCAGATATGTTAATGTAGGAAGTACAAGAGGGATCTTTCGGTACCCATGCTGGTGGTCATGCAATGGCCAAGAAGTTGTTAAGAGCCGGTTATTACTGGATAACCATGGAATCTGATTGTTTCAAATATGCTCGGAAGTGCCACAAATGTCAGATCTATGCAGATAAAGTGCATGTACCACCAAACCCTCTGAATATTATGAATTCTCTTTGGCCATTCGCGATGTGGGGCATCGATATGATTGGAAAGATTGAACCTACTGCTTCTAATGAACATCGCTTCATCCTAGTCGCGATTGATTACTTTACCAAGTGGGTGGAAGCAGCTTCCTATGCCAATGTTACCAGACAAGTTGTTGCTCGATTCATTAAGAAAGAAATTATCTGTCGTTATGGGGTTCATGAGAGAATCATCATTGATAATGGTTCGAATCTCAATAACAAGATGATGAAAGAGCTTTGCAAAGACTTTAAGATCGAACACCACAATTCTTCTCCTTACAGACCAAAGATGAATGGTGTTGTAGAGGCGGCAAACAAGAACATTAAGAAGATTGTGCAAAAGATGGTTGTGACGTACAAGGATTGGCATGAGATGTTGCCTTTCGCTTTGCATGGGTATCGTACCTCAGTACGTACGTCAACCGGGGCAACACCGTTTTCACTTGTGTATGGCATGGAGGCAGTCTTGCCAGTAGAAGTTGAAATCCCTTCTTTGAGGGTGATGATGGATGTAAAACTTGACGAGGCTGAGTGGGTTCAAGCCAGGTTTGATGAGTTAAATTTAATTGAGGAAAAGCGATTAGCAGTTGTGTGCCATGGACAACTATATTAGAGAAGGATGAAGAAGGCTTTTGATCAAAAAGTGCATCCTCGAAGCTATCAGATAGGTGACTTAGTTTTGAAGAGGATCCTTCCTCCCGGTACAGATAACAGGGGCAAGTGGACTCCGAATTATGAAGGTCCGTATGTTGTTAAAAAGGTCTTTTCTGGTGGAGCCTTGATGCTTACAACTATGGATGGTGAAGATTTTCCGTCGCTTGTGAATTCAGATGTAGTCAAAAAATACTTCGCATAAACTGACCCGCTGGACAAAAAAAGAAAGTCCAGGCAAAAAAAAAGGGCATCCCGACGAACCAAGAGAAAAAAGAAAAAGGTTCGGGCAAAAGTTAGGGATAAAGAATAAAAATAATATGTACACCCGGTAAGTCGAAAACATGCAAAGGCGGCTTAGGCAAAATGGGTATCCCGGTGGATTGAAAACCTGAAAAGGCGGTCCAGGCAAAAGAGGGATTAAAGCGAAGACTACAGTCTGAGTTATCTGTACTTCACCGCGTTTCAGTGTCTACCATCTTGAAGGATATGATCGATCCAATCACTCTTCTAAGAAAGCAAAGAATTTGGGGGAAAGTGAAGATCTATGAGTCATAACAGAATTGGAAAATAGTGGAATGCCGTGTTCACATTGCCAATAGGATAGTTTATTTTCTCTTTTGGCGCAATTACCTCTTCCTAGGAATTGCTTCCTGGTGTATTTGCCTTTATAGGCCGTTTTCAATCAATAAAAGTCGTTATTCAGTCAAATTGCTCTCTTGTTTTTTATTCTACTGTTTTGTTTGCAAAAAACGTCCGAATTTTTGATAAACATTGCATCTAAAAACATGAAGGCTAGACAATGAGGTGTGGAAAGATAAAACATCTGAATATCATTTTGAATGTTGAGTACACTTGAGTATATTTTGTCCATACGATCCCCTGGGGCATGTATGTCCTTCCGTTTTGCAGGTTACTGTCTTTGATTGATGGCTAAATCAAATGAGCCAAAGTTTGTCCGAAAGAAGACCCTGTTGTTTCAACATTGTCCAGTCGTGTAAGAAGCCGGGTCGTCTAAGTCGAGTTCAGAATTTGTTTCCCCAGCATGGTCAAGAGGTTGGTGTTTTCCCAACAAGTGACTCCCCAGTTGAGTTCGTTTCTCTACCGTTCCGAGAATGTCAGATCAGTAAGTATCCTCAGCAGAATTGTTGCATGTCCCCACAGAGTGGGAAGATCGAATCAGAATTTGTGTGCTCAGTAAAGTGATCATTTGCTTTCCCAGCAGGATTTCTCCTCCCTTTGCATCTTGCATGTAGTAATCATCATTTGCATTCGCATTCTCAAATCGCGTAGCATTTCCATTCAGTATGGAGCATTACGCCATGGAAAACTCAAACATATGCATACATGTATTAAGCCAGATTGGATCATATCTCGGGAAGAGACGGATCATGTTTCAACATCAGTGTAGCACATTTGCAGTAGTTGCTCTTGGTAACATTCAAAATCGATAATCCCCGTGAGATTTATTTTCCCACCAGTCCGTAAAAGGAAAGCTTGATTCCCTTCCGATTTAGTCCCCGACAAGTGTCTGCCTTATTTTTGACATATGTAAATATCATCCTTGCGATACCGGTAAGTGTCGTGTTGATCCCCGTAAATGTTTGTGCTTTCCTTTGATGTCGACCAACATCATCTTTCGATGTCGGTAAACGTCGAATTCCAATTGTTGGCCATCAGTAAATGGCATGTCTCTCATGGTGTCTACAAAAATCGTTATGTCAACACCCATGTGTGTCCTTTCCCTTCTTTGGTGTCGGTAAACATCATTGTTCGATGTTGGTAAACATCAGCCGCTTGTTAACCATCGGTAAATGGTTTTGTCGTTTAAGATTCCCCAGCAGATTCGCTATCCGTAAATATCGAGTGTTTCATTTTCGCCATCGGTAAATGGTTTCGTTTCATAAGTGTATTTCTTTCTTTGGTGTCGGTAAACATCATTGTTCGATGTCAGTAAACATCGAGTTCCTTCCCAGTCATCGGTAAATGTCTGGTCTTGTTTCACTTTTAAGCATCATTGTTCGATGTCGGTAAACATCGAGTTCCTTCCCAGTCATCGGTAAATGTCTGGTCTTGTTTCACTTTTAAGCATCATTGTTCGATGTCGGTAAACATCGAGTTCCTTCCCAGTCATCGGTAAATGTCTGGTCTTGTTTGACTTCTAACATCCAGGGGACTTGTCTTCCAACACAACATAGTACTTCAGGGAACAACTATCCAATCCTGATCAATCTATAGGAATAAGACAGACAGCAGGAAATTGCACAATGTCACATCTCAACCAGCTCCACTTCTAGAGATCAAACTTCTAAAAGTGACCTTCTTGAGCACACACACAGTTGACCCTACCCTTGTCAACTTAGCACACACAGATGTCTCCTCTTCCAGGTCAGGAGTAGGTTCCAAACACAAGTATCCCTTTGTTTGACACCTAAAAACATCTGCTCTTCAACCAGCCTCCAAGATCATTAATCAAACTAAAATTTACGTATTTTCGACTCCAATTTCACATGCATTCTAGTTATTTTATTGCCATTTTGTTGTGTTATTACTGTGTTTTCCTTTGTTTTCAGGTTTTTACTTTAATCGGAGCCCCGATCGAGAAAAGGAGTGAAAAAGGGCTAAAAACCCTAAAATTCAGCATTTTGTGCTTATGGCTTACCCCATGGCGGGCGCCACAGACCAAGCCATGACGTGTACAAGTCCAACTTCCTCAACTCCCACGTTTCCCCACTTCATCCACTAAGGCGCCCCACTTTGTGCTTGTGGTAGGCGCCATAGCCTTGTGGCGGGCGCCACAAGAAGGAAACCGTTTCCTTTATTTTCAAGTTGAAGGGCATTCAAGTCAATTCCACCTTTTTTATTTTCCTATAAATAGAAACGCGAATTCAATTTTACAACCATCCAAACATAGAACAGAGGCAAACTCAGAAGCCAATTTGTTTCACTTAGGCATATATTCAGTATTTTATAGTGGTAGTCGCTTCGCATTGGAGTGTTACCACAATTGTGTCATCAAGTCTGTGATAGAGTCTGTAATCGAGTTTGGAGCACTTTGGAAGGAAGTTAATCCTGCCGCCATTTTCTTTTCCGCATTGCAATTTACTCAGCCCTCCGATTGGAGCAGGTTTTCATTACTCGCCTTTACTTTATTTATTTCCCACACTCGCCTTTACTTTATTTATTTCCCGCACTCGCTTTACTTTATTTATTTCCCGCACTCGCTTTTACTTTATTTATTTCCCGCACTCGCTTTACTTTATATATTTCCTCGCACTCGCATTTACTTTATTTATTTCCTCGCACTCGCTTTAAATTATTTATTTCCCGCACTCGCTTTTACTTTATTTATTTCCTCGCACTCGCTTTAAATTATTTACTTTCCGCACTCGCACTACTTTTATTTACTTTCCGCACTCGCACTACTTTTATTTAAATTAATGCACTTTTATTTTACCATGTCTAACTAAATCTAAAAGGTTAGAATGTAAGGATCGTAATTGAACCGATAATCCGTACAATTGTTCGTAGAAACACCTAAGGGCTATTTTAACTTTCAACTTAAGTTTTCCCGCACTTCAAATCAGTTGGGTAAGATCGAAAGCCGTCCAACGTCTTTATAAACTTAATTGTTTTTAACTATTTCAAAAACAGCGAAAGCGCTTTGTCTAGTTCATTAGGAGTTTTTAACATCAAGGAGAAAAGAGATTTTAAAACTATTTTCGGACGCGTTTATAAGTTTAGAGTCTGGTTCGTAAGAACCTCTTTTGGTTAAGAAATCCAGGTTATAATACTTTTCAACTTAGTTAAGATACTATATTTCTTAAAAATAGGTTTACTACTCTAACGCAATGCGCGCCTTTTTATAAGTGACAATAAGAGGGTTTGATTAGGGAGTACAACTCGGTTCTGAATACGCGAAAGCGACAGTTCCTATTAAATTAGTTCTTTTCAAAGTAGGAAACATTGCCCATAAGTAGTTTTATTAGCAAGTACTTGGATTATCAATTGATACGTGAATTACATTCGACCCTGTCTTTATAAATTATATTCTATTTTCAATACTTTACTTTTCATTGCACACTACAAAAACACCTATTTCGACTGCGTTTGACAAACACCATAACAACAGATAACGATAGATTGACACTTGGTCTTTGTGGTTCGATAATCTTTTATATTACTCTGACGCGTTCGTACACTTGCGAACACCAAGTTTAACAACGCATCAAGTTTTTGGCGCCGTTGCCGGGGACCAATTTCGTCAAATTTCATTTTCTTGTTGTTATATCGTTTAGACTTAGGTTATTTCCCGCCGGTCAATGCGAAGAACTCGCAGTACCGGAAGTTTAAGTTTAGTAAATCCTCTGGCGGAACCTGAACGTTACGCTCGCGCACGTTTGTTCTTTCATAGAATTAAGAGAGCTATGGCCGAAGATCAAAACCAAAGACCTCTTAAAGATTTCGCTCAACCATCTAACGAAGAACCTAGTTCTAGTATAGTAAACCCAATCATCCCAGCCAATAGTTTTGAACTTAAACCATCTCTGTTAGAATTAGTGCAACAAAGACAATTCGCGGGTCTCGCTACCGAGAACCCTAACCAACATTTAAAAATATTTCTTCAATTAGCATATACTTTTAAAACCAATGGAGCTTCTCCTGAGGCAATACGTTTAAGATTATTTCCTTTCTCCCTCAGAGATAAAGCCCTATCATGGTTAGATTCCCTTCCACCCAATTCCATTACGACTTGGGATAACCTTAGAAGAGTTTTTCTTGCTAGATATTTTCCCCCGAGTAAGACCGCCGTTCTTCGAAACCATATAACTAGATTTACCCAAAACCAAGGAGAATCGTTGTTCGAAGCTTGGGAGAGATATAAAGAGTTGTTACGAGCATGCCCACATCATGGTTTAGAATATTGGTTAATCATTCAAACCTTCTATAATAGACTTCATTATAACACAAAGATGACCATCGACGCTGCCGCAGGCGGTGCTCTGATGAACAAACCTTACCCTGAAGCTAGTGCCCTCATCGAAGACATGGCTCAAAACCATCAATCATGGGGAGTCGAACGAGCGACGGTGGAGAAGAAGGAAGCCCAAGGAGGAGTGCATGAACTAATCTCTATAGACATGATGTAAGCTAAAATGGACGCATTAGCTCTCAAAGTCGAGCATATGTACACGAACCCGAATACTATAGCCCCAGTTTCGTCGGATTGTGAGATATGTGGAACCCAAGGACACCAACCCGCTGAATGCAGTCTATTAAACGAAACCCACTCCGAGCAAGTGAACTACACCCAAGGGAACCCATATTCAAATACCTATAACCTTGGATGGAGGAATCACCCTAACTTCTCCTATAGTAACAATAACCCAATTCAAAATAATGCACCTCCGAGACCTAGTTATCAAGCCCCTAGATCAAATCAACCTATGCAACCTGTACCACCAAACCCGAGCCTTGAAAAAATTATGGAAAATTTTATCACCGCTCAAACCCAACAAAACAAGGAGTTCATGAACCAAAACATTCATGTTAACGAATTGATTACTCAGTTAGGAACCAAGGTTGACCAAATAGTTACTCATACCAAGATGCTTGAAACACAGATCTCTCAGGTAGCTTTAAACCAAGCCCCTCAGACTACACCTGGAGGACAATTCCCTGGACAACCTCAACAAAATCCGAGAGGACAAGTCAATGCCATTATCCTAAGAAGTGGGAATGCTTATGACGAGCCACCAAACCCAAGATTAAGTGAACCCGAAACTTCTAAGGAATGTACCAAACCCCCGGACGAAGTAAAGGAACCAGAGGAATCTGAAAACCAGGAAGGTCGAGATAAAGGAGAAGAACCTAAAGATAAAATTTACGTACCGCCCCCTCCATATAAACCACCTATACCATATCCGCAAAGACTCAAACAAACCCAAATTAATAAACAATACCAAAAATTTATTAAAGTTATAGAAAAACTTCATGTAGAAATCCCTTTCAAAGAAGCCATCACCCAAATACCTTCTTATGCAAAGTTTCTCAAAGACATCCTTACCAACAAACGTAGACTTGACGATCCGAAGCCTTTGGATGGTAATGCTATTTCCGAGGACAAATTAGCAAAGAAAGATAAAGATCCTGGAAATTTCTCCATTCCTTGCCTTTTGGGTAATCATGTCATCGATAAAGCTTTTCTAGACTTAGGAGCTAGTGTGAGCTTAATGCCTCTAGCAGTTTGTGAGAGGTTAAACTTAGGAGAATTACAACCCACTAAGATGTTACTTCAGTTAGCCGATAGATCTGTCAAATATCCGATAGGCATTTTAGAAGATGTCCCTGTTAGGATAGGTCGACTATTTATCCCTACTGATTTTGTCGTCATGGACATCAAAGAGGAAAATGATATACCAATTCTTCTAGGTAGACCATTCTTATCGACTGCAGGAGCCATAATAGATGTCAAGAAAGGAAAGTTGACATTTGAGGTAGGTGACAAAAAAATAGAATTTATACTTTCGAAATTTCTTATGGCACCTGTGATGGGAGACTCGTGTTATGCCTTAGATATCATTGATGAATGTGTTAGAGAATTAGAACAAAAAGAAATTATAAAAACAATCAAGTTACCATCAACCACCATAAAGGAAGATGATGACTTTAAAGAACCTTACATCGATGATAACCTTTACGAATCTTTATCCCTTACTCCAGATCCTATGCCATGCCCTAAGAAACCAACCTTAGAACTTAAGGAACTGCCTAAGAACCTGAGATATGAGTTCCTCGATGAAAAGATGAACCGTCCAGTTATAGTCAGTGCTACCTTGAGCCAAGAGGAAACGAACCAACTTTTAGACGTTTTGCGAAGACATCCATCAGCCTTAGGATATAATATCTCTGACCTGAAAGGTATAAGCCCGTCCGTATGCATGCATCGGATTTTGTTAGAAGAAGATTCAAAACCCTCTAGGGAGCATCAGAGAAGAATAAATCCTATAATGAGTGATGTTGTTAAGAAGGAAGTTCTTAAGTTGCTTGAGGCAGGTATAATCTACCAGATCTCGGATAGTAAGTGGGTGAGCCATGTGCATGTAGTACCTAAAAAGGGAGGCATCACAGTCGTACAAAACGATAAAGGCAAACATGTAGCAAAACGTTTAGAAGGAGGATGGCGGATGTGTATAGATTATAGAAAATTAAATAAAGCAACTAGGAAGGATCATTTCCCTTTACCATTTATAGACCAGATGTTGGAGTGTCTAGCCAGACACTCTTACTTCTGTTAATTAGATGGGTACTCTGGATTCTTCCAAATACCTATTCACCCCGATAATCAAGAAAAAACTACTTTTACATGCCCCTATGGAACCTTTGCCTACAGACGAATGCCTTTCGGCCTCTGTAGCGTCCCAGCTACTTTCCAACGCTGCATGATGTCAATCTTCGCAGATTACCTTGATGGTATCATGGAAGTGTTTATGGATGATTTCTCGGTTTGCGGATTCAATTTTCACAATTGTCTTGCTAACCTTGAGAAAATCCTGGAGAGATGCGTGGAGGTGAACCTCGTGCTAAATTGGGAAAAATGTCATTTCATGGTGACCGAAGGAATAGTTTTAGGACATATAGTTTCCGAAAAAGGTATAGAGGTAGATAAAGCTAAAATAGAAGTTATAGAAAACCTAAAACCACCAAAAACCATCAGAGAAGTCCGAAGCTTTCTTGGACACGCTGGATTCTACCGGCGTTTTATTAAGGACTTCTCCAAAATAACTAAACCGTTAACCGGACTTTTAACGAAAGATGCTGAATTCATTTTTGACGAAAAATGTAATGACGCATTTAATCTCTTAAAGCAAGCATTAATCTCTGCGCCTATTATGAAACCGCCCGATTGGTCGGAACCTTTTGAGATAATGTGCGATGTTAGTGATTATGCAGTTGGAGTCGTTCTAGGACAAAGGAAAGATAAAAAATTACATGCCATTTATTATGCCAGTAGAACCCTAGATGCTGCCCAGCTTAATTACGCAACAACTGAAAAAGAATTACTCGTTGTAGTTTTCGCTATAGACAAGTTTAGATCTTATCTAGTAAGAGCAAAAATTATTGTTTACACCGATCATGCTGCCATTCGTTACCTATTAAGTAAAAAAGATGCCAAGCCCAGGTTACTCCGATGGATTTTATTACTACAAGAGTTTGATTTAGGCATAAGAGATAAAAAAGGCACTGAAAATGTAGTAGCCGATCACCTTTCTAGGCTAGAACATCTAAAACCTGAACTAGTACCCATAAACGATGATTTCGCCTATGATAGACTGATCGCTAAAGTAGAAACCATTGAAGACAATAACCTAGACCTTTATGAGCACTCCCAAAATTCCTTAGCAATAAGTAACGTACCATGGTATGTAGATTTCGTTAATTACCTAGCTGCTGATATAGTACCCCCTGATCTTGACTACCACCACAAGAAGAAATTCTTCCACGATGTGAGAAACTTCTACTAGGACGAACCGCTCCTTTTCAAAAGGGGTAAAGATGGCATTTTTCGCCGTTGCGTTCCAGAAGAAGAGGTAAATAATATTATCGAGCATTGTCATTCTGCACCTTATGGTGGACATGCGAGCACCTCTAAGACATACGCCAAGATTCTTCAAGCTGGCCTATTCTGGCCTACCATGTGGCGTGATGTCTATGCTTTCATTGTCAAATGTGATAGATGCCAACACACTGGAAACATTTCAAGACGTGATGAGATGCCTCTAAGAAACATTCAGGAAGTAGAATTCTTTGACGTATGGGGTATAGATTTCATGGGACCTTTCCCACCATCCTTAGGGAACAGGTATATCTTAGTAGCTGTAGACTATGTGTCTAAGTGGATTGAAGCTATAGCCGCACCCACAAACGACACTAGGATAGTAATCAAATTATTTAAAAACTATATATTCCCTAGATTTGGAACACCACGTTTGGTCATAAGTGATGGAGGATCACACTTTATATCGAGAATATTTGACAAACTTTTAAGAAAATATGGAGTTAGGCATAGAGTAGCAACACCATACCACCCACAAACTAGTGGCCAAGTAGAAGTATCTAATAGGGAGATAAAACAAATCCTAAAGAAAATTGTTTCTATCTCTAGGAGGGACTGGTCTCAGAAGCTTCAAGAAGCATTATGGGCCTATAGAACCGCTTTCAAAACCCCTATAGGAACTACTCCTTACCAACTAGTTTATGGAAAATCTTGTCACTTACCATTCGAGTTAGAGCATAAGGCCTATTGGGCCATTAAAACTTTGAATTTGGACTACTTAGCCGCTGGAGAAAAGCGTATCCTAGACATTCATAAATTAGAAGAACTTAGGCAATCTGCCTACAAAAATGCAAAAATATATAAAGAGAGGACAAAAGCCTATCATGACAAAAGAATAGTAAAGAAAAACATCAATGTAGGCGATTTTGTTCTCCTTTTCAACACTAGGTTACGACTTTTCCCTGGAAAGCTACGTTCAAGATGGACTGGCCCCTTCGAAGTATCCAAGATTCTGAGATCCGGAGTCGTAGAAATCAAGAACAATACCTGTAGTCCATTCATTGTAAATGGACAAAGACTGAAGCTCTATGAAGGAGGAGACATTCCAGCATACTACTCAAGCCACACCCTGATTGATCCACCGATTCATACTATTACAGGTGTATAAGTTCTAACCGTCAAGCTAATGACGTTAAACAAGCGCTGCGTGGGAGGCAACCCATGGTTTTTCTTTTCATTTTACTCTTTTTCGCATTTATTTACATTTATTTTTATCTTTATTTTCTTTTATCTTATTTTGCATTGAGACTAAAGTTTGAATGGTTTGTATTTTCAGGATCACTTTCCTAACTTTTACAGGATGCAGGGTTTTGATGACATGCATGTTGCCTATAGAGACAATGCTCAGAGGGAGCACTACATTGCTTTATACCGGCGCCCTATGGCACCCACACGTTACCCTGATCAGCATTGTATGGAGGCACTGGGTATCGAGCCTAGTATCAGATTCCTTAGCCACCAGCTCCACTGGGACGAATTTGCTGATGACTTGAATAACACATATATGAACCTGACTTTGGAGTTCCTGCGTTCATTCGACTACGACCCATATTCTGGACCAGATGGGTATGCTGCTTTCAGACTTTTTGGAGTTGAGTACTCCTTCAGCCAAAAAGAGTTCGGCGACTTATTGGGTTTCCAGACCACTCCTGATGCTATCCTGGAGACACCTTTGGGATATTTTCTGGGTAAGGAGGTGGAGAAGTTTTGGAGTGATATATCAGGTGGCGGAAGCCAGGATCCATCTACACAGTTATCTTATGTCATACATAACCCGACCTTCAGATATTTTCAGATGATATTAGCATATTCCTTCTTGGGAAGACAGGATGCAGAGACTCTACTAAGTGAAGAGGAGATCTTCCTACTATTTTGCGCATCCCAGTCTAGATCCACCGAAGGAGTCATCCATGTTGGTGGAATCATCACACAGATTGTTGTCGCTTTGGGTCTGTCTCGCAAGCTGTTGCATCTTCGGACCTACTGTGGATATACTACCATGGACATCGATTTTTGTTTGACTAGAGGATTGATGAGGAGAGCCTCTTTCCACCCATGTCAGTTCCGATTTCTAGTCGACAGTGAGACCATTCATTACTTCACATTGCCAGACCCTATGATGACCAGTGTGCATGATCCAGCGAATTGGAGTTATGCTCTAGAGGGCCAGGGAGAGACCGTTGAGGAGTCGAGATCGCCCCCAGTTGCTGAATACACACCTGCACCACCATCTCCTAGAATCACTGTTCTCTCTAATAATCATTCATTGCAGACACCCGACATATGCACCCAGATTGTTGAGTGCCGTAGAGAGATTGCAGCGCTTAGACAGGAAGTGGCGGACCTAACTTTACAGATAGGAGTGTCTGATCTCACCCATGCTACTGATGCCAACTATCTATATCAGGAGATCGTAGAGCTCAGGCAGGAGATAGCCGTGCTCCGTGGATCCACTCAGGCAAACGACTCCCCTGATACCTGATCTCACCATTTCATTTCTCTTTATTTCTCTTTCATATATTTATCGTATTTGCATTACTCATTTTACATTATCGCATTTGGATATTATATAAACTACTACTATACATTAGTATTTCTATTTTTATCTATATATGTTTTATATTTTATTTGCATTTTAATTTTTCAGTTATTTATTTATTAATATTTAATTTCTGTATTTGTTTTTGTTTCAGTTTCACTTTTTATTTTTCGCTTTTATTTTTATACAATTTATGCAAGTTGAAGAAACTAGGAGAATCACAAGACAAATGCTATCCAGATCCCTCAAAGCCAAAAGACAAGCGAAGCCCAAACCAAAGGACCAAAATCTGGCCCAGCCATATTTTGCCTTGTGGCGCCCGCCATAGGACCTGTGGCGCCCGCCATAGGACCTGTGGCGCCCGTCACAGCGTCTGTAAATGGTCGGGGCAGACCACTTTCCTTCACCATTTTTGCAACTTACAACCTCTAAAACCCATTTTTTCACCTTGGAAAAAAGCCCTTGAACCCATAAAAAGCTTATACTTCCCTAACCATCATACCACACAAATCACAAATCCACTTTCCATTTTCGATTTCATCCGCCAGATTTTATAAAAATCCAACCTTTTCACCAACCACTTCATCTTCTTCATCCACATTTCAAGAGCATTCAAATGGAGTTCAACGGATTCATTCTTCGAGGAGGGAAACCAGGGGAGAGACAAAGAAAAATCATTGAACGGTTGCAAAATCGGGAAATCCTCCCGACAAGGTATGTTGATGAAGATTGTCTCTATACTTTAGGTATTTACCATAGCGTTTTTCATTTATTAGACATATTAGGTTTGCATAATCTCTTTACCATCAAAGAACCCACCTATGAGCGGTTGACAATCGAGTTTTTAAGTTCCTTAATTTATATTGTCAGCCCTAACACTGCTAGCACAGTCGGTACTGTCAAATTTAGAATGTTTGTTGTTGAGTACCAATTCAGTACCGATGAACTAGCCAGCCTGTTAGGGATCCCTCATGGGGAAGGTGCTATTTGTGACGCCCCTTTGGATTCTGAATGGTCTGCTGAGGTATTTTCCTTCTGGGAGCGTTTATCACACGTTTCCATAAACTCTTTTGAAGGAGTTCTTGCCTCAACTTTCCATAACCCGGCCATCAGAGTTTTTAGAAATCTGTTGGCATGCACTATTTTTGGCCTGGAGAATCCAAATAAGGTTAACGCTAAAGAACTTCTATATTTGCAAGGAAGCCTCACAGATAGGAGAATTAATTCGGTTCCGTTTATGCTCGCCCATATGATTTTAACTCTGAATAAGGCGGGACCGATTTCTTTTGGTGGATTGATTACGTCTATTGCTCGGGCACTTAACCTGAACAATGAGATGGCTACCCTAAACCGCTTACCTCCTCGCACAATTAACTTAAAATTTCTGAGAGACATGAAATTGTGTCGCTCAAGGAGAGAAGGAGGTTATACACTTATGGTTCATGGTGTAGCCATCCCATCTGTTATTCTACCTTGCACTAGACGTACTGATATACGTGACGAGAGGAATTGGACCTATGATTTAAATGCTCCACCTGTCTTGGGTCCTCTTCCTCCTAACATTCCTGATGAGGCGGGACCAGACACTGATGATGAATATGATCGAAGAGAGAGATCTCCTGTACCACATGTGTCCCCCCATGATCCTCCACCACCACACACCGCACCATCTTCTTCTTCTGCAGGTACCACTCCTGGCTTTTATATTACAGAGGAGATATGGCGAGACCACATGGGTAGAGAGCAGAGACCTGATGACCTACTCTCTACCATCCAGCAACAACTGGCGGACAACATGAGCTTTATGGAAGAGTCGCAGTGGAGGACAGACAGGTCCTACGACACTGTTCTACAGTCTCTGCAAGTGATCACAGATACACAAGCCCGTCAGCAACACTACCACCAGCAACACATTGCTCTCGTAGAAAACACTCAGGGTACAATTTTAGGTCACCTTCGAGAGGTGAGGACCGCTACGGATGCCCTGCAGGCAAGGATGGATCAGAGAGATCATCGTCGTACCCGATCCCGTCGTCCACCTCAGGATGGCGAGGGCACTAGTGGTCAGCAATAGGTTGCCAGGAAACTCTTCCTTATCTTATTTCGAAACATTGGGGACAATGTTAGATTTAAGTGTGGGAGGAGACTCTATCGTCTTTTCTTTATTGTTTTTCTCGTTTTTTCTTTATCGTTTTTATTTGCTGTTTTTAGATTGTTTAATTTCCCTTTTAGTTGTTTAATTTGTCTTTTTAGTATAATGCATGAGTCTGACGAGTCACCAAATATAGTAGATCCTTAGTACAATCCTACCTCCCCATACCTTTAGCCACACCAAAAAAATTTTGCAAAACAAAATAGTGTTATTTCGTAAGTTTTCAGGTTTTAAGGACATATTTTGAGTAAAGATGCGGTGACTTGGGAGAACTTTGCGAAACATCAGTATTATTTTAGCACCATAAGCTTCGTAAATATAGGAATCATTCCCGAAACCCCATATACCATGGCCTTAATCATCATTTCCGTATAAGTCCTTAGTAGTTTACTTCAGCAATCAACTCCGGCCTACGCATCCTCTACGTAGGGGACCGATGCAAATAAGTGAATGATCCAGAAAAACAAAAAAATAAAAGAAAGCAAAAAGGCAACTCAGGTATAGGTGACCCTCACAAAGTCATTTAAAACAAAGAATTATAAAAAATTGCTACAAAAAGAAAAAGAAAAGCAGTACCCACTGCTAGTTGGTTCAGAGGTATCTGGCACTGAACTCGGTAGGGCGGATTACGATCCGATCCCCCACAACTACAATTGGGTCCAATAAAAGGGTTTACACATGTTTATGTGCCAGAAACCCCAAGCTCTAATCATAATCACTAACAGGCCACTCTACTATGAAGCATGTACGGATAACGGGCTTAATGTGATTGCGCCTGAATGAAAAGGATATAAAAAGAGATGAAGAGGCAAGCCTAGGTATTGTGGGATAATACGGGTTGGTTAATATAGGAATGAAGCTTATGTTCGTATTTGCGGATTAGTGTCATCATGATACCCTTAGTTCACTCAATTAGTACCTATCACTGCATCCCGACTTGATTTATTTCCCGCACTCGCTTTACTTTATTTATTTCCCGCACTCGCTTTTACTTTATTTATTTCCCGCACTCGCTTTACTTTATTTATTTCCTCGCACTCGCTTTTACTTTATTTATTTCCTCGCACTCGCTTTAAATTATTTATTTCCCGCACTCGCTTTTACTTTATTTATTTCCTCGCACTCGCTTTAAATTATTTACTTTCCGCACTCGCACTACTTTTATTTACTTTCCGCACTCGCACTACTTTTATTTAAATTAAGGCACTTTTATTTTACCATGTCTAACTAAATCTAAAAGGTTAGAATATAAGGATCGTAATTGAACCGACAATCCGTACAATTTTTCGTAGAAACACCTAAGGGCTATTTTAACTTTCAACTTAAGTTTTCCCTCACTTCAATTCCGTTGGGTAAGATCGAAAGCCGTCCAACGTCTTTATAAACTTAATTGTTTTTAACTATTTCAAAAACAGGGAAAGCGCTTTGTCTAATTCATTAGGAGTTTTTAATATCAAGGAGAAAAGAGATTTTAAAACTATTTTTGGACTTGTTTATAAGTTTAGAGTCTGGTTCGTAAGAACCTCTTTTGGTTAAGAAATCCAGGTTATAATACTTTTCAACTTAGTTAAGATACTATATTTCTTAAAAATAGGTTTACTACTCTAACGCAATGCGCGCCTTTTTATAAGTGACAATAAGAGGGTTTGATTAGGGAGTACAACACGGTTCTGAATACGTGAAAGCGACAGTTCCTGTTAAATTAGTTCTTTTCAAAGTAGGAAACATTGCCCATAAGTAGTTCTATTAGCAAGTACTTGGATTATCAATTGATTACGTGAATTACATTTGACCCTGTCTTTATAAATTATATTCTATTTTCAATACTTTACTTTTCATTGCACACTACAAAAACACCTATTTCGACTGCCTTTGATAAACACCATAACAACAGATAACGATAGATTGACACTTGGTCTCTGTGGTTCGATAATCTTTTATATTACTCTGACGCGTTCGTACACTTGCGAACACCAAGTTTAACAACGCATCAATCATACCAAGTTTTAATATGATTCAATACTAGCAAAGTTGTCCCACACAAAGGCCAATTGCCAACCTCTAGAGACAGGTACACACAGTTCCTATCATGAATAGTCCATCCACCTACTTCAAGGGACCATTCAGGGAAATCACAGAACCTTCCACATGTTCCAGCATCAGTACGAACATAACTCCTTACAAGATACCAGAAAGTATCACCCGTGGATCTCATCCAGAAACAGAACAGGATGCCTGCTCTGATACCAATTGAAATTCTGGTGTAGTTAGAGTTCAGATGTTCTACTCCAAGTCATGACATCTGAACCAACATTGTTACTAATACAGCAAGACAGTTATACAAATTAAAACCAAGTAATGATATGCACACATTCACAGATGTCAAGACATCTGCTACTATATCACCATAGAATGGAAGAACACCCAGTTCTGTCCATCTGGTACAAAGACACAGCAGAGATCAAACATAACACTTACTTTTGTTGACCCTGCACAGTTATCAGCATGATGTCTCAACATTGGTTTGAATATCACCTGTTACAGCATTACAGGTGTAGCGGTGTATTCGTCACTTTATGATTTATTGACTAAATCAAAAGCAAAGCATACAAAGATAGAGTCGCCACCGCACTTCTATTTTTCCAAAGGAATGGCTAGAAAGCGAACAAAAGCCTAAGAAGTTTTACAAAGAAAACTAATAAAAGAGGTACAGAGATCTGGGTAAGGGGGTAATTATGCAAAGGGAAGGTGTTAGGCACCCAATGCATCCTAGGTACTCCTAGGGAACCCTTTTCACAACTTGTTGTATCAATTTATTTGTTTATGAATGATTTTTTTTGTGCAAACATTGATTGAAGGGATGAGAGAAGAATATACAATTTTTATTATTTTTGTGTTTGAATGGATGAACCCATTGCCTACGTACCTTTTCATGAAAGATAAGGATCAAAACGCCGTAGTTCGGCTAAAAGATTTCCAAAAAAGTAAGTGGATTGATTTTAAACAAAAGCCCTAAGGTCTTTCATTATCCATGGGAGAAAACTCAACCTATACAACCACAAGTCCACCATGTGAGAAAAGCTTCAACTTGCTAGTGAGGGACCGTGCCCTATAATAAGCAAGGAAGTCTTACAATTCAATCACTAAGGACAAAAGGTGAGATTCACATCAACCACTAAGATAACTCAGATCTATGGCTAATGTATGAAAATTTATCAAGAAGTGGACAAAAGCCACAAAAGTAATTGAATGAGTGAAATTAACCAATTAGGATTACTCACAAATATGAAGTTGAAGTTGACATTAGATTCAATTCAGAAGAAGTATCGTGAAAATGAAGTTTGAAAATCAGAGGCTTAAGGCCTAGGTTTCTAGTTTGAAAAGAAGTGAAAATGTTTGCACAAAGTTTTCTGGTTTGGGTTATAAATGCAAGCGGAGGTTGTAAGGAAACAAAACGTGGGGAATGAGGAATAGAACTTCTTAGGAGTTCACCTCTTGAAATCATATGTAGATGATCCAAGTGATTCCTTTGTAATAGGCAACAAAACAATCAGTAAGTAAGTAGGTTCAAGGAGCAGCAAAACTGGAAATGGATTTCCAATAAATGGTCTTACATCCAACTCCACAAAAAAAACAGAAAAGGAAACAAGTTGCCAATCAATGGTCTTATACCTGACTCTACAAAATGATCACAGGAAACAGATAGCCAATCAATGGTCTTACATCTGACTCCTCACAAGACAAAATAAAATAGGAAATGGAGTGCCAATCAATGGTCTTATGTCCACCTCCACAAAACAAAGATGGAAACCAGATGCCAATCAATGGACTTACACTAGCCTCACAAAGCAAAGAAAACAAATGCAATAAGCAAGAGGAAACAAGTTGCCAATAAATGGTCTTACACTCGACTCCTAGGAAATGGAAAGCCAATCAATGGTCTTAGTTCCAACTCCTACCAGATCACAGGAAACAAATGCCAATAGCTGGACTTACAATTGACTCCTCAATGGACAAAACAAAATGTCACAAAGTATGAACAATGATCATGAAATGATGTACAATTAATACGCAAAGATGAAAACAATGCACAAGGCACACACAAACAATTATGCACAGATGGACAAGTAAGCAAACAAGTGGTCAATTATCACACACTATACACAATCAATAGGCTCAAGCAAGGTTGGGCTTTAGTCAAGGGGTCATATCGACCTTGACAAACAAGCCAAATACTGGAATGGGTAGTCAGGCTCTTAACCTCTAACATTGAGAGTTAGGGCGAGCAGATGAAATGGAGATGAGGGTTATGCCTCATAGCTCTTAACCCGGGCCTGGGTGAGCTTGAATCAATAGAAGGTGTGGGAGTCCAGAATGGGGAACTCTATTCCATAATGACTGACTCTATATACAAGATTTTGGGTTTTTTATTCAAAGTGCATCAACACATGGTGTGAGTAAAATGAAAGACACAACTGAATAGCAGGGGATGGATTGCACATCCCTTCTATCTGCCAATTGCCTCTTAAGAGGACTTAACCAGCTTGGCACAAAATTAAACAAACAAAGACATGGCCTCTTAAGGAGGGCTTCAGACAGGTGCCTGCCAATAACAGCAGGTCTTCCAGACTACATGAAGATCAGGATTTATACCTAAGTGGTATGCCAACCACAAGCAAAGCAAAGTTCAAATGAACTTAAAGCAACTTATGTACCTGTGTAAACAACTAAACATATCAGTACAGTATTCAGACAAACAGACAACAGTCAACAACAAACAGACAATCCCAATGTACAATATGTAAGCCATAAGGCAAACTCAAGTGAATTATCATCAACCTACAAAACAACCAAATGTTAGCAATCAATATCAAATATCAACATTCAAATGATGAAGTAACATCAACCATGGAGATTAGGTGCTTGGTCCTGAAATTCAAAGCTCACATGTAAGTACAAACCACTAAGGCAAAGCCTAGGGTCAAAGGTGAAGAAAAAATTCAAAACAGGAGCTAATATTCAACACGATTCAACTTCAAACACATATTAACATGTCCTAAAAAGGACCAAAACAAAATCATCAAGCAAATCCATGTAATAAGCAAGAGAAGTCAAAGACAAATTCAAAGCATACATTTGGACATTTGAGAATTAAAATTCCAAATCAAAACAGAAATGGTTTAGACAATTATGAAAATTTTTATGAGCATTCAACACATCCAATACAATCATCATACAAAAAATCAGAATCAACAGAGGTCATTTGATATGGAAATGAAATTGTACAAGTTGAACATCAAATTGTGTGACACACATTGTCACACCATACCGTCATGTGTATAAAACAGAAATGACAAATAGTAAAAATGCACAATCAAGCCTCAAACATCAATCAAGATGTTAGGAACAATCAGGCAAAATTTCATAGCATTTGGATCAATATCAAGCATTTCATGATAGAAAGAATGGAGCAAGGTCACATATGTACACATGTTCAATCAACCTAGAGCAAACAAAATTCTAGCCATGCACAATTTCAGAAATTTGCACCAAAAAATAGAGGACATTCCAAGGATCATGCTACAAAAAGAATGGATTTCTTTGAATCATTTTTCAATTTATTATGATTTTTCAAAGTTAACAAAAAAATTGAAATGAAAATGGACATGGCATATGTAAATTGGAGGGAAAATGAAGAATGAAAATGAATTTGAAAATGTTGTTGCACGCTGGAATCGAAGCGAAGGCGCCTTCGCTGGCCAAAACGACGACGTTTTGGACCAAAACCCTAACCAAAACCAGACGGACACTAAACGGACGCTAGGTGGACGCTACGGGCGGAAACCACCGTCTTCTTCGTGAAGACGGTGGAGGAACAGTGCTCTCAACAATTTTTTTTTCAGAATTTCAAAATTAATACACCATTCGAATACTCATGCAATGGAGATTACAGATCAAGCATTATCTAATCCTATTTCATCATAACAAGTTCAAATCGTGCAAAATAAGTTTGATGAACCAAACTTCAATCGAGCATATCTCATGCTATAGTGCATCATTTCTCATGAAATTCATATCAGATTGCTCAGCATTTAATGTTCTACAAGATTATGCATACAAAACAGTGAATTAAGAAGCTCGAAAATATGACCTCTTGAAGATCAACTTCTGGAAACGCGCGAATCAAGGCTTGGCAAGCTTCAAATCTACTCCATAACACTTGCTATGATGTTTGATGAAGAAAATGAGACTTGAAACTGCTTCAAAAGGTGGTTAGTGAATATGCAGAAGATGATGGTGGTAGAACCGATGTTTTGGATGACGAAATAGAGGCTCCAGATGACAAATGTGAGTCTTAGTTGGGTACGGCTCCTGAAGAAGAATTGGGTCATCTTTCAAAAATAACTTGACACCTCAACAAAAGAGAAGTTAGAAGCAATTGAACCCAAACGTCCATAACAGTCCATTAATCCAAAAGATTAGCAATCAATTCTGATCGAAACCATTGCAAGATGCAGCACGAACCAAGGCTAGGCCTTCTGCAACATCACCAGCAACCATGTCCAATGACAACCTGCAGACCCCACATACATACACCAATCCATCATAAACCTTGCCAAAAAAATATCATTGGTTCATCCACTTCATATGCCTTGCAAAAATCAACTACAGGAGTTATCTCCAAGCCGGAAAGGTCCATAGGAACCTCAAACCTGCAACACAAGGACAATTACCATCCATGGAAAATGATAGAATTATACTGCAAATAATCAACTGTCAAGCATACAAATCATTAGCCATGTAACTGAACCAAAAGGCAACTTTGCAAACCAAGGGCACAACTAGCAGAAAACATTATCACTTCCAAGCCATGAAGGGCGGTGACATACCTTGAAGCTAAAGCCGCATGCTTGTTGTCCAATCTGCTATGAGCATGAGCAAATAAGCTCTATTGCAAGCTTGCAACCAACATTACCAAGCTTGTTAAAATCAAACCAAAGCTCACCGATTTCACTGCAGTAACACAAAATAATTACCAAGCGTATAAATTTCAGAAAAATTCCCAAATTGGCATTAAGACAAAACAGAGGGAGAAAGAGGGAGAAAGCAAGAGTTCATATTACCGTTTCTGATTTAGCATCGAATAGGGCAATCCAAAACCCTAATTCGTGAAAGATAAATAGTAAGGAAGTGAATCAGTGAAAAGAAGAAAAAATTGGAGGCGGACAAAATTCCACCAAAAACCCTAATCCTAAAATCAAAAGGAAATCAGTGTCTGAAGAGGCGAAGGGGGGGATTCGGTCGTTACCTGAGCTACCGATTCACCACAAAGGTGAGCTTTCTTTCAAACTTTCACGCGATTGGGAGAGAGACGAGTTTGTGAGAGGGATTTGGTGTGAAGTTGTGAGAGGCGCAGTGTGAGAGAGACGGAAGCGTCTACGTTGAGAGAGAGAGATTCTTTGAGCTTGATAGAGAGTTTATGAGATTGTGAGAGACGTATTCTGAGAGAGACGGAAGTGTCTATTGCATTGTTTCCTTATTTTCTTTTTTTTAATTTATTTTAAATAGAATAAGTCTTTTTGAAACTATTAAAATTTTTGTTTAAACTTCCTAAATTTTAGTTAATAAATGTTTACACATTTTCAATTCATATTCCATTGAAAAACCCAACAGCTATGCGGCTGGGTTTAATTTTCTGTTTTTCTTGGTAGTCCAACAGGCTGTTTTTTATATTAGTTTTTATTTTAATTTTAATTTTTAATCTATCTTGGTTTATTTATCCAAATTAGCATTAAGATGACAACTAATCATAAATGGCCTGGTGGAGGGGGGGTGGTTTTCATGGTTTTAATGGTGTGGGTTTGATACCTATATGAAGCATTTTATTTCTTTTAGCATTCATTTTGTTCTTTATGTTTATGCTTTATTATACTCATAGTTTCATTATTTTTTAATATCACAAATTTGATTTCTTTTAATTTCATCATCCATTCAAAACCATTTTGAACTATTAAAAATCACATTTTTCTCGATTCAATGTCGAGCCCATTTCCACACCCTTGTAAGTCGATTGCTTTTAAACATCGCCATCAACCTCACATAGCTTACTCTTGGGCTTTCTTACAATGAGCCGGTTCTCTTGCACTTACACTCATACTTTGCATCATTTGTTGTTTGGGCCTGATTTAATTATTTCGTGATTTTGAATCCCCATTTGACAAACTGTACCCCACTCCCCCGATGTGTAATAATTTTGTACTATTTAGTTCTTTATTTGTTTGACTGTCTAGTTAAATATTAACACAAGAATAAAATCAACCCTTTTCAAAAATACAAAAATAATGACTCGATCCAACGTCGAGTACTTTCTCAATAAACAAAATCAATCCATTTCTCCCTCCCATTCTATTCCATTTCTTTCAAACTTTCATCAAATGCTTGATCCAACGTCATGCCATTTTTCATAATAAAAACTCAAAAATATTAATTCATATTCAAAACACTTTTCAATAAAGATGGAAATGGAACATGGTGTATACCATGCACTCCGGAGACTAAGATTCGAGACGTATGCCTCGCCTATCTTAGCTCTCGCCATCATCCAAATTTATCCACTTTGTTTTCTCTCAAACACTCATTCAAATTCCTCTTAAACGTCCATCAATACTTGATCTAGTGTCAAGTCATTTTTCACAACAAAACTCAAAATACCTAATTCTTATTTAACACTTTTTTTTAAAAGGTGGAAATGGAACATGGTGTATACCATGCACTCCTGAGGTTAAGATTCGAGATGTATGCCTCGCCTATCTTGGCTCTCGCCATCGTCTAAAATTGTCAATGCGGTTTCTTCAAACCCTTTCTCAATCAAATTCCAAAATACTTAATTCCTATCTTAACCGCTTTCAATAAGGATGGAAATGGAACATGGTGTATACCGTGCACTCCTGAGGCTAGGATTCGAGATGTATATCTCGCTCATCCAAGTTCTCGCCATCACTCAAACTACATCCAGCCAATCAAACTATTTTTTCTCACCGTCGTGCGACTAATCAAAAACCTTTTTCATAAACGAAAGGTATCTTGTCTTAAGTGATACAAAACAATGTTTCGGCCACGATTGTTGAGTCGAGATAAGTGACACTTTTCCGAATGTAGATTTATAAATCCGTTCGATGTGTGGTATGCGTCCACTACTCATCTGTTTTGGGTAAAACAATGTTTTCGTCGATTAATACAGTATAGCTTTCGCTAAAATCGACTAACAAACAAACATTTTTCTACCCAAAACTACGTAAGCCTTGACTTCTCTTTTGAGATACGTAGGAGCAGGATTCATAAATCTTGTCAGGCCCACTAATAAAAAACTTAGGTTTAGTCCTTCGTTAAAAAATCCAAAAACATTTCTTCTCTCTTATATTCTTTCTTTCCCACCTAATAAATTGAAAAGCCTAATATTTTAACTAACACTAACGCACACAATCGACCTAATGGTTCCCGTTGAGTACAACGGACGTGAGGGGTGCTAATACCTTCCCCTTGCGTAATCGACTCCCGAACCCTGATATTGGTTGCGATGACCATATCTTATCCTTTCTTTTGTCTTGGGTTTTATCGATATTTCCCCTTTCCTTTTTAGGAATAAATAAAGTTCGGTGGCGACTCTGTTCAGTCCATCATTGCGAGCGTGCGATCGCGCTTCGCTTTGAAGTCGTATCCCCACATTTTTTTCGAGGTGCGACAGATGGCGACTCTGCTGGGGAACACACCCAATCCCTAAGCGAGTCAAGCCTAGTTAGGACGTTTGTGTGCCTTTGTTTGTTTAATTGTGTGGCTTTTCTTTATTGTTTTATTATCTTTATTGTTATATTGTTATATTTGTTGAATATTGGTTCTATCGTGATTGTTGGTACTTGGGTATTTGATTGCAAACCATGTGGGAAAGACTCTACACCCGAGTCTAGAGCGAAAAAAAACATAAGATAGGACGATGGTTGAGTAGTACGGACTCCCGAGGTGAATACTTCGTAAGAGTCGGTACAAGAACCTCACTTAGAGTAGATCCTTTTGCAAATATTGTCACCCATGGTGTATACCTCGTAAGCTTCGATGTTTCAAAAGGGTCCGTGACTCTAAGGACCTTTTAGAACATTGAACCTTTGGCCAACTAGAAATGATGGTTGCGTAGTATGGATTCCCGAGGTGGATACTTCGTAAGGATCGATACGAGAACCTCGCTCAAAATAGATTCCCTAGATGGAGTTGATGACCAGAAAGTATTTTCCGTAAGCGTCAAACAGTCTTTTGAATCCATGACTCTGAGTACCCTGTCTAGAACCCAGTCGATGGTTGCGTAGTACGGACTCCCGAGGTGAATACTTCGTAAGAGTCGGTGCGAGAACCTCACCCAAAATAGATTCCCTTGATGGAGTTGACGACCGGAAAGTGTTTCCCGTAAGCGTCAAACATTCTTGTGAATCAATGACTCTGGGGATCCTTTGTAACAAAGCCTTAGATCATACCCGGTGAGAACCCCGTTTTGGAAAAGCAATCAAATTTATCCGTACCTCGGACCTTTGAACCTATCCAAAGAAAAACAAAAAAAACATTGCATCCATCCATTCATTGCATACGCATAAAAAGCAAAACTCTTAGTTTGTTTCGCATTATTTCAGGAATCCAAGACTTGTTAGCAAGATGAATCCTGAGAGAAGAGGCACATTTCAGTTCAAATACAAGAACGTGGACCTTACCAGCCTACAAAAGTTGAGTGCCAAAGTAACACCCCTCAAACTCAACAGCTTCGTACAAAACTATGGAAGAATTCTGGACATCCTAAATGAGAAGATGGACATGATGACCGCAGTGACTATTGCTCAGTTCTATGATCCACCTCTACGTTGTTTCACGTTTTCTGACTTCCAGTTGGCTCCTACCTTGGAGAAGGTTGAAAGGATCATAGGCCGGAATTTGAAGGATCATAACCCATTTCCTAAGCTCGATGAAGATATTCCTCCCAAGAGAATAGCTTTAGCTTTGGGTCTGAAAGTTTCTGAAGTCGTGGACAATTGGGATGTGAAAGGACCTTTCAGTGGTTTTTCTAGGAAGTTCTTGGAAGATCAGGCCAAGAAGATGGAAAAAGAAGGGAATTGGGAAGCCTTTTATGCTGTTTTAGCCGTGTTGGTATATGGGATAGTTCTCTTCTCAAATATTGACCATTTTGTGGACCACCTGGCGGTGAGAATTTTCCTCTCTGGTAACCCTGTACCATTCCTCTTGGCAAATCTCTACTACACTCTCCATGATCGTCATGAGAAGAAGGGAGGAATCGTCTTATGTTGTGCACAGTTGTTGCACGCTTGGTTTAAATCCCATATGCCCGAAGAAGGTCCTTTTGTCTCAAAGGACGGTACCAACAACCTGGCCAACCTATGGTTTACCTCCTGGTTTCACGCCTACAGTTGAAGGTGCCCCTGGTTTTGCACCATCCGCTCAGCAGACGGCTCCTCTACCGACCATCAATGAAAATCATCCTGTGGTCCACACGTTCGCGCCTCCTCTTGTTCGTGCACATGTGCAACCCTACTTTGAGGATCAACAACATGCTCCGGACTTTTCAAATGAAGATGAGGAAAGGCAGGAAGACATAAGAGGGATGAAGGAGAATTACCAGATGCTTGAGAAAAGATTGAGGGCTATGGAAGGTGACCAAGTCTTTGGTGTTACCGCTAAGGAGATGTGCTTAGTGTCCGGTCTTGTGATTCCTGCGAAGTTCAAGACCCCAGATTTCGATAGGTATGAGGGCCACTCGTGTCCTAAGAGTCACCTTATTATGTACTATGGAAAAATGGCTGCGCATGTAGAGGATGACAAGCTTATGATACATTGCTTCCAGGACAGCTTGAGGGGTGCTCCCTCCAAGTGGTACTTAAGCCTTGATCAAAGTAAGATTCGTTGTTTCCAAGACTTATCTGATGCTTTCATCCAACATTATAAGTATAATATGGATATGGCTCCAGATAGGAGGCAATTGCTCAACATGTCCCAGAAAGATAAGGAGTCTTTTAAGGAATATGCGCA
Source organism: Lathyrus oleraceus (assembly GCF_024323335.1). Lineage (NCBI taxonomy): Eukaryota > Viridiplantae > Streptophyta > Magnoliopsida > Fabales > Fabaceae > Lathyrus > Lathyrus oleraceus. Next base: position 323,883,076 of record NC_066579.1, read on the forward strand.
ACGATGGAGGGAAGTGGCCTCGCAAGTCGAACCACCTCTGGCTGAGAAGGAGTTAGCGGATTGGTTCATGGATACAGTCAAACCCGTGTTCTATGAAAGAATGGTGAGTAGTGTATCTGCAAGCTTCTCTGACCTAGTCACCGTGGGCATAAAGGTCGAGCTCGGATTGAAGAATGGAAAGATGATGACTACCTCTGAAACATCTGGTAGTAATGCCAAAAAGTTTCCTGGAGGATTTCAAAGAAAGAAGGAGGGTGATACAAATGCTGTATCAACCAGTCAAAGAAGGAGTCATTCATGGAAGAAACAACATCAACTCACTCAACAACACCAATTTGCTCAACAACAACCAATTTATCCAGTACAATATGTTCAACAACCATATGTGGCAGTTGTCACACTGTAGGTGTTTAATTGGCTGCATTATATGGTAAAACACTAGATGGGTACTAATGTCTTGACTGATGTCATGACATGTATGTGTGACTACATTGTAGTTACTGCAGGACTAGCTAACACAGGATTTATTGAATGTCAAACTGGATGCTGTGACATTCATACCTGTCAACAGATACTAAGGAATAGAACAGCAGGTGTTCTGTTAGAACTTAGTATTTATTTCCAGTCTGGTTATCAAGGAAAGACCAGACCTAGCATAAGGCCTACTAACTGAATGTCAAACTGGATGTTATGACATTCATCATTGACAGCAGCTACTGAACATTAGACAGAGTGGTGTTCTGCTATACTTCAGCATGTAACTTAGTTTGTTCTTCAAGAGAATAACAGAACTAACTTAAGGCCAAATGTGTAAATGTTAAGTTGGACACTTTGACATTTATTAATGTAAGCTGTTACTGTAGTATGGTCATTTTGATCATGTACAGGTCAGCAAAATTGTACAGTCTGTTTTCTGGAAAAACAGACTCAGCATATGGACCTTGATGTCAAGTTGAATGTCGTGACATTCATGCCTGACAGCATATGCTAAATTGTAGGTTGTCCAGTTTTCTATTTCAGCTTTTTCTCAGGCTATTCTTCAGGGATTCAACAACTGAGAGAAAATCCAGGAAATCAACAACCAAGCTACACTCAATGAACCTAACAAATAGCCTATTTGTTAGTAACCTAAATATTGAATATATGGGAACTCGCGTGACCTTAAATTCAGGAGAATACAGGTGTAAAAGCCCAGGATACTGCAATATAAAAGGAAGGCGTTCCTTCATTCAGTTTCAGGGATTTTGAGGCGTGAAGATTTTGTGTGTCCATCATACTTCACTGCTGTATTTTTGTGAGTCTTGTATTACACGTATCTTGTAAGCCAAGCCATTATCAAGTAGATGATAGCTGTGGCATAGAGTGTTCATTGAGTTGTAAGGGTTGTGTCACTCAAAGCTTTTAAGCGTGAGTTCTGTGTATCTTGATTAAAGCTGTGAAGCACAATCAAGAGTTTTTGAAGTGTGACTTCAACTTGTCTTTAATAGTGTTTAAAGATAGTAATCACTGAGGTGATTGAGGGGGAGTGAGTAGGAACTCTGATCTTAGGTTAAGATTGAAATTGCATTGGGTAGGGATTAAGTGATAAGTTGTAAACGGGTGAGTTTAGCTTTGAATTGATACTACTAATAGTGGATTTCCTCCCTGGCTTGGTAGCCCCCAGATGTAGGTCATGTTGGACTGAACTGGGTAAACAATTACTTGTGTTATTTACTGCACTTACATTTAAGTTCTGCATAATTCTTGTCTGTGCAGAATTGGATGTCATAACAACCCGTGTGACATCTAAAGTCTGATAACTAGAATTTCAATTGGCATCAGAGCAGGCACCCTGCCTGTGAATTTCTGGGTGAGATCTAGGGAAGTTACTTTCTAGTACCATGGACAAGGATTTAGGACACTCAAACAGACCACCCATGTTGGATGGCTCTAATTATGATGACTGGAAGCCTCGTATGATAGCCTTCTTAAGGTCTCTAGATAGCAAAGTCTGGAGAGCTGTCAACAAAGGATGGGAACATCCAATGAGGACAGGTGAAGATGGAGTCAGTGTGCAGATTCCTGAAGAAGAGTGGGACAAGGAGCAAGAGGCATTAGCTCTTGGAAATTCCAAGGCCTTGAATGCATTGTTCAATGGAATCAGCAAGAACATCTTCAGGCTGGTACACCACTGTGAACTAGCTAAGGAAGTTTGGGATACCCTCAAGGTAACTCATGAAGGTACTTCCAAGGTGAAGATGTCCAAACTTCAGATGCTGACCACCAAGTTTGAAAATCTGAGGATGAAAGAGGATGAGACTATTCATGACTTTCACATGAATATTCTTGAAATTGCAAACACCTCTGGTGGACTAGGTGAGAAAATGGCTGAAGAGAAACTTGTAAGAAAGATTCTCAGGTCCTTGCCTAAGAGATTTGCTATGAAGGTCACAGCCATAGAGGAGGCGCAGGACATCTGCAACATGAAGGTGGATGAGCTCATTGGTTCTCTCCAAACCTTTGAAATGGGCTTGGGTGAGTATGCTGAGAAGAAGAACAAAAGCATAGCTTTTGTATCTAATGCGGAAGAGGAGTCAGAAGCAGGATATACTGGAGGTGATGAAAGTATATCAGAAGCCTTAGCCATGCTTGGGAGACAGTTCAACAAGTTCATGAAGAAGATTGATCAAAGAGGTAGAACCAATGTCAAGAACATCCCGTCTGACATTAAGAAAAGATCAACTTCTGATGAGAAGTTCAATCACGGCAAGGGAATCCAGTGTCATGGCTGTGAAGGGTATGGACACGTCAGAGCTGAATGCCCTACTTACCTCAAATTGCAAAATAAGGGGTTAGCTATCACATGGTCTGAAGGAGACTCTGAAAGTGAATCTGAAGGAGAATCTGCCAAACATGTCACTGCACTAACCAGTGTTTGTGCCTCTGAAGATGACTCAAGTGCAGATGAACTGACCTTTGATGAACTTGCTGCAGCCTATAAGAAGCTGTGTACCACCAGTGCAGAAGTGCGTGCACAAGGAGAAAAGCAGAAGAAACTCATCAAGGAACTGGAAGATGAGAGACAGAAGCAACTGTCTGTCATAGAGGGTCTAAATGGTGAGATAGCCCTGCTGACTTCCAAGCTGAATCAGATGACTAAATCCATCAGAATGATGAATAAGGGAACTGACACCTTGGAAGAGATTCTAAAGGTGGGACAGCAGTCTGGAACCAAATCTGGCCTAGGATTTGGGAAAAGATCCTCAGCTGAACACGAACGCCCAAAGGCTAAAGTTCAGAAGTTCAAGCGGAAGTCAAAGCCAATGTCTCAACATCGAGGAACTAGAATGAATGATCATCAGAAGAGGAAATACCAGAAGTGGAGGTGTCACCACTGTGGTAGACTTGGTCATATAAAAGCCTTCTGCTACTGGATTCATGGTTTCCCTAACCAAGTCTCGCATGGCAGGCCTAAGCATAAACCATATAAGCGCTATGTTCCCATCAAGAAGCAACAATGGTATGCTAGGATAGCACACACTGCTCTAAGGGCTTCTTCCAGAGAAGACTGGTACTTTGACAGTGGATGCTCAAGACATATGACTGGTATGGAAAATCTACTGGTAGATATTCAACCTCACACTACCAGCTATGTGACCTTTGGTGATGGTGCCAAAGGAAAAATAAAAGGTGTGGGTAAGCTGGACTGCTCTGGAGTTCCAAAACTGAATAATGTGCTGTTAGTAAGAGGACTAACTGCAAACCTCATCAGCATAAGCCAGCTGTGTGATCAAGGGTTCCAAGTTCAGTTTACTAAGGAGCTATGCATTGTGACAAATGGTGACAATCAGAAAGCTATGAGAGGAACCAGGTCCAAAGATAACTGTTATCTGTGGGAACCTCAAGTCTCTAACTTTTCCACCATGTGCTCCTCATCCAAGGAAGAACAAGAGGTGAAGCTGTGGCATAGACGACTTGGACATCTCCACTTACGGGGAATGAAGAAGATAATATCCAAGGAAGCAGTCAGAGGGATCCCAAAGCTGCTTATTGACGAAGGAAGAGTCTGTGGAGAATGCCAGGTAGGCAAGCAAACCAAGATGTCACATCCGAAGTTGGGACATCCTACAACTTCCAGAGTTCTGGAACTGTTGCATATGGACTTAATGGGACCTATGCAGGTTGAAAGCCTTGGTGGAAAGAGATATGCCTACGTGGTGGTTGATGACCATTCCAGATACACGTGGATAAGCTTCATCAGAGAGAAGTCAGATACATTTGATGTCTTCAAAGATCTGTGCATAAGACTTCAAAGGGAAAAGGCCAGTTGTGTGGTCAGTATTAGAAGTGATCATGGTACGGAGTTCAAGAATTCCAAGTTTGATGAGTTTTGCTCATCTGAAGGAATAAGTCATGAGTTCTCCTCCCCTATAACCCCTCAGCAGAATGGAATAGTTGAAAGAAAAAATAGAACTATTCAAGAATCTTCCAGGGCAATGATTCATGCAAAGAAGCTCCCCATGCACTTTTGGGCTGAAGTAGTGAATACCGCGTGCTATGTTCACAACAGAGTCACCTTGAGAAAAGGAACTTCTTCCACTCTGTATGAAATATGGAAAGGCAGAAAACCCACTGTGAAGTACTTTCACATCTTTGGAAGTAAATACTACATCCTCACAGATCGTGAACAGAGAAGGAAGCTGGATCCCAAAAGTGATGAGGGTATATTTCTAGGATACTCCACCAACAGCAGAGCCTACAGAGTGTTCAACTACAGGACCAATGTCCTGATGGAATCCATAAATGTCATTGTGGATGATAAAGAGGAAGGGATCGATGTCATAGAGGATGTTGAAACATTCCTTGACAGTTCAACTGACATTCAAGTCAAGTCTGAAGAAGTACAAGAACCTCCTCCTGAATATGAAGTAGATGCAACCACCAAAATGCCATCTATCAGAATTCAGAAAGACCACCCTAAGGATCTTATCATAGGGGATCCTAACAGTGGTGTGACTACCAGGTCACGGGAAATAAGCTCAAATTCCTGCTTTGTATCCAAGGTTGAACCAAAGAATGTGAAAGAAGCTCTGACTGACGAGTACTGGATCAATGCCATGCAAGAGGAACTTGAGCAGTTCAAAAGGAATGAAGTATGGGAGCTAGTTCCAAGACCTGAAGGAACCAACATCATTGGTACCAAGTGGATCTACAAAAACAAATCTGATGAGAAAGGAGTAATTACTAGGAATAAAGCAAGACTAGTAGCTCAAGGATACACTCAAGTTGAAGGGGTAGATTTTGATGAGACATTTGCTCCTGTGGCTAGGCTTGAGTCCATCAGATTGCTGTTGGGGGTAGCATGCATCCTGAAGTTTAAGCTATTCCAAATGGATGTGAAGAGTGCATTCTTGAATGGCTACCTGAATGAGGAAGTCTATGTGGAACAACCTAAACGGTTATGTGATCCTAACCAACCTGAGCATGTATACAAGTTGAGGAAAGCCTTGTATGGGTTGAAACAAGCTCCTAGAGCATGGTATGAAAGGTTAACCGAATTTCTGACCTCAGATGGATACAGAAAGGGTGGCATAGATAAAACCTTGTTTGTGAAGGATGAAGAAGGCAAAATCATGATAGCTCAAATCTATGTTGATGATATAGTCTTTGGTGGAATGTTAGAACAAATGGTTCAAAAATTTGTTCACCAGATGCAGTCCGAGTTTGAAATGAGTCTAGTGGGAGAACTGACCTATTTCCTTGGAATGCAAGTAAACCAAATGGAGGACTCTATGTTTCTCTCCCAAAGCAAGTATGCCAAGAACATAGTTAAGAAGTTTGGTATGGATAATGCTAGGCACAAGAGGACTCCTGCTCCCACTCATCTGAAGTTGACCAAAGATGATGGAGGGCCTAGTGTTGATCAATGCCTGTATAGAAGCATGATAGGTAGTCTGCTGTACCTAACTGCAAGTAGACCTGACATTTCTTATGCAGTTGGAGTGTGTGCCAGATATCAAGCAGAGCCTAAGGTGAGCCACTTGAATCAAGTCAAAAGGATTCTCAAGTACATCAATGGGACTTGTGACTATGGGATGCTGTATTCACATGGTTCTGAGCCTGTCCTATCTGGGTACTGTGATGCTGACTGGGCTGGGAGTGCTGATGACAGAAAAAGCACATCAGGTGGATGTTTCTTCTTAGGAGACAACCTTATATCTTGGTTTAGCAAGTAGTAGAATTGTGTCTCTCTGTCCACTGCAGAGGCTGAATACATAGCTGCTGGTAGCAGTTGTTCCCAACTGGTTTGGATGAAACAAATGCTCACTGAGTACAATGTCACTCAAAATGTCATGACATTGTTCTATGATAATCTCAGTGCCATCAATATCTCCAAGAATCCCATCCAACACAGCCGGACCAAACATATTGACATTAGGCACCACTTCATCAGAGATCTGGTGGAAGACAAGGTGATCACTTTGGAACATGTAGCCACGGACCTTCAACTGGCTGACATATTTACAAAGGCTCTGGATGCTACTCAGTTTGAAAACTTAAGGAGCAAACTGGGAATATGTCTCTCTGAGACCTTATAGCAACCACTGATGTTTGGGATAAATTGTTTAATATCTCTGCCTATTAAACAATTTGTACTAGGCTATGATTGGTCAACAGATCATAGCTATGCTACTTGCAACAAGGGTGGATACAAGAGGGTAAGGAGACACCCTACTGTGAGAAGGCCAATGTACCTGCAGGAGTTCAAGGATGCTGTCCATGCAGGAGTGGTTCTGGATGTCAGAAACAAAATCATGGCATCTGATATGGTGGTACCTACTGTAAAGCAAAAGTGGGTGACTACTTGATCAAAGCTGTGAAGCAAGATCAAGTGGATGGTAACTTGGTTGAAACTGTGAAGTAAAACCAAGTTTGTAACTCTGTCGTTATTCTCTGGTTATGTTGTTGGCTTTGGCAACATTTTTGACAAAAAGGGGGAGTAACCCTTGACAAACAAAGTGGGTCTCTACAACAGACTCTCATGACGACAGATTCCTCCCCTGCAGCGATTATGTGTTGAAGTTTAGATTTAACTTCTGTATGTGTGTGCTGCTGTGTGAAGTTTGTATTTAACTTCCATGTGTGTGAGTGTGCTGCCACTCTGAGTGTATTAGCTAGTATTAATTCCTGCTAGGTGTGTGATTCCGCTGCTATGAACTCTGTTATGGGGATCAAAGTGTTTTAGCCAAATATTTGCCAAAGGGGGAGTTTGTAGGTGTTTAATTGGCTGCATTATATGGTAAAACACTAGATGGGTACTAATGTCTTGACTGATGTCATGACATGTATGTGTGACTACATTGTAGTTACTGCAGGACTAGCTAACACAGGATTTATTGAATGTCAAACTGGATGCTGTGACATTCATACCTGTCAACAGATACTAAGGAATAGAACAGCAGGTGTTCTGTTAGAACTTAGTATTTATTTCCAGTCTGGTTATCAAGGAAAGACCAGACCTGGCTGGCATAAGGCCTACTAACTGAATGTCAAACTGGATGTTATGACATTCATCATTGACAGCAGCTACTGAACATTAGACAGAGTGGTGTTCTGCTATACTTCAGCATGTATGTTCTTCAAGAGAATAACAGAACTAACTTAAGGCCAAATGTGTAAATGTTAAGTTGGACACTTTGACATTTATTAATGTAAGCTGTTACTGTAGTATGGTCATTTTGATCATGTACAGGTCAGCAAAATTGTACAGTGTGTTTTCTGAAAAAACAGACTCAGCATATGGACCTTGATGTCAAGCTGAATGTCGTGACATTCATGCCTGACAGCATATGCTAAATTGTAGGTTGTTCAGTTTTCTGTTTCAGCTTTTTCTCAGGCTATTCTTCAGGGATTCAACAACTGAGAGAAAATCCAGGAAATCAACAACCAAGCTACATTCAATGAACCTAACAAATAGCCTATTTGTTAGTAACCTAAATGTTGAATTTATGGGAACTCGCGTGACCTTAAATTCAGGAGAATACAGGTGTAAAAGCCCAGGATACTGCAATATAAAAGGAAGGCGTTCCTTCATTCAGTTTCAAGGATTTTGAGGCGTGAAGATTTTGTGTGTCCATCATACTTCACTGCTGTATTTTTGTGAGTCTTGTATTAGACGTATCTTGTAAGCCAAGCCATTATCAAGTAGATGATAGCTGTGGCATAGGGTGTTCATTGAATTGTAAGTGTTGTGTCACTCAAAGCTTTTAAGCGTGAGTGCTGTGTATCTTGATTAAAGCTGTGAAGCACAATCAAGAGTTTTTGAAGTGTGACTTCAACTTGTCTTTAATAGTGTTTAAAGATAGTAATCACTGAGGTGATTGAGGGGGAGTGAGTAGGAACTCTGATCTTAGGTTAAGATTGAAATTGCATTGGGTAGGGATTAAGTGATAAGTTGTAAACGGGTGAGTTTAGCTTTGAATTGATACTACTAATAGTGGATTTCCTCCCTGGCTTGGTAGCCCCCAGATGTAGGTCATGTTGGACTGAACTGGGTAAACAATTACTTGTGTTATTTACTGCACTTACATTTAAGTTCTGCATAATTCCTGTCTGTGCAGAATTGGATGTCATAACAACCCGTGTGACATCTAAAGTCTGATAACTAGAATTTCACACACCAAATTTCAACCAATCACAAGCTCCTATCTATCAACCTGCTCAACAAGCGCCAATATACCAGCAAGCGCCGGCGCCACCTGCTTATCAACAGCCAAGGGCACAGGCTCCTCGTCCACAAAATCCTCCAAATCAAAATAGGGTACAAAGAGGTAGAGTTCCGTTTGCTTCAATCCCTATGACATACACTGAATTGTACCCATCATTACTACAGAAAGGGTTGGTGACTCCCAGATCTTTGGGTCCCCCACCAAATCCTTTACCTCCATGGTACAATCCAGATGCTCATTGTCCTTTCCATGGGGGTGCCCCTGGACATGATTTAGAAGGATGTTATGCTTTAAAGCATATTGTGCGAGACCTGGTTGAGAAGAAGATTCTGTCATTTCGAGACGTCGGACCCAATGTCAAAAGTAACCCTTTGCCAGCGCATGGTGATGTTAATGCCGTCGAGGATGCTTCTGATGTGTGTATAATCAAGAACGTGGAAGATGTTAAAACTCCGTTGCTAGCGCTTTATGCAGGATTGGTGGGGGCTAGATTGATTGATACATGTCACGACAACTGTGAGGAATGTGCCATTCATCCAAAAAGATGTAAAGTGGTACGAAATGACATTCAGAACTTGATGGATCAAGGTGTTTTACAAATTTGTGGTCCAACAACAAACGAGGAAGTTTCATCCATTGAACCCGTTTTTAATATACCAGAACCGTTTGAGGTGACTTATCACACAAGAGACGTTGTTCATCCATCACCCGTGGTAGTTTGCATGCCTACCCCTTTTCTTTTTGAAAGCACCAAGGCGGTACCCTGGAAGTATGACATAACAGTGGTAAATGGAGTGGTAGATGGAAAGCCCAAAGCTGCTGAAAGTAAGAAAGGTTTGGAGAATGTTGACACCGACATCACTAACATCGCAGGGACAAGCAGGATGACCCGCAGTGGTCGGATTTATACTCCTAATTTTAATGTGAACCCTCAAGAGCCAACAAGGGAAGCGGCAAATGTAAATCCTACCCCAGAGCATGGAGAGGCACAGCCGGCTGTTCAAATAGATGAAGCAAGTGAGTTCCTAAGGATAATAAAGAAATCCAACTACAAGATAGTTGATCAGTTACATCAAATGCCATCAAAAATATCTATCTTGTCTTTGCTTCTGAATTCCGAAGGTCATAGGGAGGCTCTGCTGAAAGTGCTTGCTCAGGCTCATGTTACCCAAGATATAACGGTCGGTCAATTCGATGGAGTGGTCGCCATATTCACAGCCTGTAACACTTTAAGTTTCAGCAATGAAGAGCTACCCAAGGAGGGGAAGAATCACAACCGCACTTTACATGTATCCATAAAGTGCCAAGAAGATGCTCTGGCCAGAGTCTTAGTTGACACTGGATCATCCCTCAATGTCCTACCAAAGAGGGCACTCGCTAAATTGTCTTACCAAGGTTCGGAGTTGAAACCTAGTGCGCTTGTGGTGAAAGCATTTGATGGTTCGCGAAGGACAGTAGTTGGGGAGGTAGAGTTACTAATACAGATCGGACCGCATGTATTCCCCATCAATTTCCAAGTCATCGACATAAATCCAGCTTATAGCTGCCTTTTGGGACGCCCATGGATACATGCTGTTGGGGCAGTAACTTCTACTCTGCATCAAAAGATGAAGTTCGTTGTCAATAACAAGCTCGTCATTGTCTCGGGTGAAGAAGATTTTATCATCAGTCAACTCTCCTCTTTCCGTTATATTGATGTTGATGAGGATGCCTTAGAAACCTCTTTTCAAGCACTTGAAATATCCAATGCCACACTTGAAGAGGTTAAGGATCCTGTTGAGAAAACCAGTTTGTCATTCGCCTCTTTGAAGAGAGCAAGATCAGCAGTTGAAAATGGAGGCCTTGCAGGTTGGGGGCAAGTCATCAACGTCGGTGAGAAAAATGACCGTTTTGGTTTGGGGTTCAAGCTTTCTGCTAATGGAGGAGCCCTGGTCCCTGCAAAGGACCATGTGCGGAGCATACAAGAAGTTTTCCTGAGAAAAGGATTTATCCATGGAGATCAAGTTGGTGCAGTGGAAGATGACACTTAAGATGGAGAAACATCAAATCTAATATACCGGTGTGAAGCAACCCTGACAAATTGGGAAGCAGTTGAGATTCCAGAAGTTTTTCCTGTGTCAAAGTAATTGTTGTTTTCCTTTGTGTTTTTGAAAATCCTTAGCTCTGCCCAAGGCTAATGGATCATTTGTAGGGCCCCTTTTGAATTTCAAAAAAATCATTATGACAAATAAAGAGCATTTTGTTCAAATTCTTGTCGTTCATTTATCTGTTGTTTTCTTTAAAATGGCAATCCTTTCAAAAACTACAAAAATATTTTTTACTTTTTTTGCATTTTATTTCCATTTTTTCTAAAAGAACCATCATTAAAAAACATGCAGAATAATCAATAAACCAGTTGAATTCGATGACCCTGCTACTTCCTATAATTTTGAACTCCCCATCTACCAAGCGGAAGAGGAGAGTGAGGAAGATTGTGATTTCCCAGAAGAACTGGAAAGGATGCTCGAGCACGAGTCAAAGGCCCTTCAGCCACATCAAGAACCAGTGGAAACAATCAACCTCGGCATCGAGGAAGACAAGAAAGAGGTCAAAGTTGGGACTACACTTGAGGCAAGCATCAAAGAAAGATTGATCAAGTTGCTACATGAATATGTAGACGTATTTGCTTGGTCGTATCAGGATATGCCAAGTTTAGATACTGATATTGTGGTCCACAAGTTACCACTACAGCCAGATTGTCCGCCAGTAAAGCAGAAGCTCCGAAGAGCAAGACCCGACATGGCTCTAAAGATTTGTGACGAGGTGAAACGTCAGTTTGATGCCGGTTTCCTAGCAGTTGCAAAGTACCCTCAATGGGTAGCTAACATAGTACCTGTACCCAAAAAGGATGGGAAGGTCAGGATGTGTGTTGATTATAGGGATTTAAACAAAGCAAGTCCTAAGGATGATTTTCCCCTGCCACATATTGACACTCTGGTAGACAACACTGCTAAGTTCGCAGTCTTCTCCTTTATGGACGGATTCTCAGGTTACAATCAAATCAAGATGGATCCAGAAGACATGGAAAAGACCACATTCATCACCCCTTGGGGAACATTTTGCTACAAGGTAATGCCATTCGGTCTCAAAAATGCTGGGGCAACTTACCAAAGGGCAATGGTCACTCTTTTCCATGATATGATGCACAAGGAAATTGAGGTTTATGTGGATGATATGATTGCAAAATCCCAAAGTGAAGAGGATCATATAGACCACTTGCAAAAGTTATTCGAGCGTCTTCGGAAATTCCGACTACGACTGAATCCTGCTAAATGCACCTTCGGCGTCCGATCCGGAAAGTTGCTTAGTTTCATTGTCAGTCAACGAGGAATTGAGGTAGATCAAGACAAGGTTAGGGCAATACAAGAGATGCCTGCTCCACGCACCGAGCGAGAGGTTAGAGGCTTCCTGGGACGTTTGAATTATATCTCAACGTTTATCTCACATATGACGGCCACATGTGAGCCTATCTTCAAATTGCTTCGAAAAGATCAAGCAGTTGAATGGATTCTGACTGCCAAATGGCTTTTGAGAAGATCAGGCAATACCTGCAAGAGCCCCCTATTCTAATTCCACCTGTCCAGGGGAAACCACTCTTTATGTACCTAACTGGGCTTGAAAAGTCAATGGGATGTGTGCTGGGACAACATGACGAAACCAGTCGAAAGGAACATGCCATCTATTATCTGAGTAAGAGATTTACCGATTGTGAATCCCGATATTCACTCTTGGAGAAAACTTGTTGTGCTTTAGCATGGGCCGCTCGTCGTTTAAGACAGTACATGATTTGCCACACTACTTTGTTGATCTCAAAAATGGATCCAATAAAGTACATCTTTGAAAAGCTTGCTTTAACTGGAAGACTCGCCCATTGGCAGATGTTACTATTTGAGTATGACATCCAATATGTGTCTCAGAAAGCCATCAAAGGGAGTGTATTGTCTGATTACTTGGCAAACCAACCCGTTGAAGATTACCAGTCGTTGAAGTTTGACTTCCCTTATGAAGACATTATGGTAGTGAAAGACTGTGAAATCCCAGGACTTGATGAAGGGCCTGAACCCGGGTCTCGGTGGAAGCTCATGTTCGATGGTTCCTCCAATTACATGGGGCATGGCGTAGGAGCTGTCCTGTTGAATCCAAATGGTGGATACACTCCTTTCACAGCAAGGTTGTGTTTTGATTGCACAAATAATATAGCAGAATACGTGGCGTGCATCCTAGGCATTGAAGCAGCAATTGATCTCCGAATCAAAATCCTCGAAGTATGTGGATACTCAGCCTTGGTGATATACCAAGTCAAGGGCGAATGGGAAACCCGTGATACCAAGTTGATCCCATACCGTGCCTATATCATGGAATTAATAAAATACTTTGACGAAATCACCTTCCGTCATATCCCGAGAACTGAGAATCAAATTGCTGATGCTTTGGCTATGTTGGCTTCAATGTACCAAGTCAGATTCCATAATGAAGCACCTCTCATTCAGATCGAGCGGAAAATTGAGCCTGCCTACTGCCAGTCGATTGAAGACAAAGACGATGGTAAACCTTGGTTTCACGACATCAAATGCTTTTTGCAAAATCAAGAATATCCAACTGATGCAACAACCCTTGACAAGAAAACATTGAGGAAGTTAGCAATCAAATTCTTCTTAAGCAATGATGTGTTGTACAAGAGAAATCACGACATGATTCTGCTCAGATGTGTGGATGGACGTGAAGCGGACCTGTTGATCAAGGATATTCATGAAGGATCCTTTGGAACTCATGCCAATGGGCATGCCATGGCCAAGAAGATTTTGAGAGCTGGTTATTACTGGTTGACCATGGAGTCTGACTGCTTCAATTATGCTAGAAAATGTCATAAATGCCAAATCTATGCCGACAAGGTGCACGTGCCTCCAACTCTACTAAATGTTTTGACGTCACCTTGGCCTTTCTCAATGTGGGGCGTCGACATGATTGGCGCCATCGAGCCTAAAGCTTCCAATGGTCACCGCTTCATCCTGGTTGCCATTGATTACTTTACCAAATGGGTAGAAGCCGCCTCTTATGCTAATGTGACAAAACAAGTGGTTGCACGATTCCTCAAGAAAGATCATTTGCCGTTATGGAATTCCAAGCCGGATCATCACAGATAATGGGACGAATCTGAACAATGAGACCATGAAAGAATTATGGGAAAGCTTCAAGATTGAACACCATAACTCTTCACCATATCGTCCAAAGATGAATGGCGCTGTTGAAGCCGCTAATAAAAACATCAAGAAAATCCTGCAAAAAATGGTGAAGACCTATAAGGATTGGCACGAAATGCTACCATTTGCACTGCATGGATCCCGAACTTCCGTCCGCACTTCAACAGGGGCAACCCCTTTCTCTTTGGTATATGGGATGGAAGCGGTTCTCCCAATTGAAGTAGAGATACCTTCAATGAGAATCTTGATGGAGACCAAGCTAGAAGAGGCTGAGTGAATTCAAAATAGATTTGATCAGTTAAACCTCATAGATGAGAAGCGAATGACTTCTTTGTGCCATGGAGAATTATACCAGAAACGGCTTAAAAGGGCTTTTGACAAGAAAGTACGTGTTCGGGAATTCAGAGAAGGAGACCTCGTGCTTAAGAAGATCTTGCCAGTACACAAGGACTCACGTGGGAAGTGGACTCCCAATTATGAAGGCCCATATGTTGTGAAGAAAGCTTTCTCCGGTGGTGCCTTGATTCTCACAACTATGGATGGTGAAGAGCTCTCACATCCCGTGAACTCTGATGCAGTTAAAAAGTAATATGCCTAATAAAGACCCGCTAAATCGAAAACCTGAAAGGGCGATTTAGGCAAAAAAAGGGTATCCCGGTGGACTGAAAACCCGAAATGGCGGTCTAGGCAAAAGTTAGGGATGAATAAAAATGGTAGCTCGCTAAGTTGAAAACCTGAAAAGGCGACTTAGGCAAAAAGGAGCGTCCCGGTGGATTGAAAACCCGAAAGGGCGATCCAAACAAAAGTTAGGGGCAAAAGGCATAAACTGCATCAGTTGTTACTGATTTACACCGAAGAATTTGAGGTGGAAGATTATCCAGTCACTCCCCTTAGGAGCAAGGTTTTGGGGGAATCATATCTATTAAGGATGTTAGTGGTCACTGAATTCAATGTAAACCTTTCCTTATTGCCATTTTCCAAAAACTGTAACACTCTATGGAGCTACGCCATTTGTGTGCTACCATTCTTGAATAAAATACAAGTTTTCCCAATCATTGTTAGTTTGTGTTCATCTGCGTTTTTCTTTGTTATGCAAAATGTCATTTATTTGTTAATAATGAAATTTTGAACTTGAAAAAGAATTTGAAATTTAGTAAAAAGAACAAAATTACTTTGATATATGTGAAAATCAAAGGAAAATCATTTGTTTCCTCGAAAGCCTCGAGTTTGCCTAAATTTTCCTGGATCACCAACAAAAGTCCCCATGGAGTACAAATTATTAATCCTCCAGAAGGATGGACCTTTGGTTGTTTATAACTGTCAATCATGATAGTTTCTCCTCTGGATGCGCCTGTTAATTGTACGGGTATGAGTTATTGGTGTTGAGGAATCAGAATCTCTGTCCCTGCAAACTCCCAGTCCGCCGAGTGTCAGCATTCTCATAGTCATGATCATTCATACATCATGCATTCAAATCATGCATAGCCGAAAGGTATTTTGTGCTTATTGTGCATTGACCTAGGTCTCGTTGTTGATCCTATGTCCTTGGACCTCTAATTCCAGTTTGTCTTTGGTATCCTTAAACCAACATCCGGTTTTCGCAGTCATTTTCAAGTCCAATTGTTGTTATTCCATTATCAGGTCATATATGAACCTGTTGTTCAAATGCATGCAGGTCATATGTGAACCTGTTGTTGAACTTTATTCCATTGCCAGGTCATATGTGAACCTGTTGTTCAAATGCATTCAGGTCATATATGAACCTGTCGTTCAAGCCATTCAGGTCATATATGAACCTGTTGTTGAGCCTTATTCCAGTGTCAGGTCATATTTGAACCTATTCTGAAGAGTTTTCCCCTTTTGTTCAATACTATTCAGGTCATATCTGAACCTGTTGTTGAGCCTTATTCCAGTGTCAGGTCATATATGAACCTGTTCTGAAGAGTTTTTCCAATTTTTATTCAATCCCATTCAGGTCATATATGAACCTGTTGTTGAGCTTTATTACAGTGTCAGGTCATATTTGAACCTGTTCTGAAGATTTTTTCCCTATGTTTGTTCAATACTATTCAGGTCATATATGAACCTGTTGTTGAGCTTTATTCTGGTGTCAGGTCATGTGTGAACCTGTTCTGAAGATTTTTTCCCTATGTTTGTTCAATACTATTCAGGTCATATATGAACCTGTTGTTGAGCTTTATTCCGGTGTCAGGTCATATATGAACCTGTTCTGAAGATTTTTTCCCTATGTTTGTTCAATACTATTCAGGTCATATATGAACCTGTTGTTGAGATTTATTCCGGTGTCGGGTCATATATGAACATGTTCTGAAGATTTTTTCTCTTTTTGTTCAATACTATTCAGGTCATATATGAACCTGTTGTTGAACACTTATTCCAGTGTCAGGTCAGATATGGACCTGTTCTGAAGAGTCTTTCTCTATGATTGTTTCAGTGTTGTCAAGTCATATATGAACCTGCTGATGAGCTTTCATTCCAGTATTACCAGATCATATATGAACTTGTTGATACACTCTTCTTGAATTTTTCTGAGTTTGTTAGGTCATACCTGAACCTGCTGTCAGAACTTCTTGATATTCCCCAGCGTTGTCAGGTCATATATGAACCTGTTGTAGCATCTTTTCCTTTATTCGGGTTTAGTAAGTCATATGTGAACTTACTACCGAAATCCCTTGTATTCTAAGCGTCATTTATCAAATCTCACTTTGAGTACTCCCTAGTGTGTGTCTGTCTCTCCGGCAGGATTTTTCTTCCCCAGCAAATTTGTTTTTTACCATTTGTCTGTCTCCCTGTGGACCATCAACATTCCCCACAATTTGGTCTGTCTAATAGCATCTCCTGTCAAGGGTCCACCGTATCCCTAGCAGATAAAAGTTACAAAAAAAGAGAATCTCGCATCAGCACATATCATGTCATATCATATCGTATCATGTCATATCATATCATATCATATCATGCCATAAGGATTCAGGATCAAAATCCGAGTCTTCTTAGTATTTAACCATCTCCCACTATGATCATATGAAGAGTGTCCTGCTTCATATTCTCTAGTTGAAGACGCTTAAATAGGGGCAACTGTCATACCCTGATTTTGGCCCTGAAAAAAAAAACTTTTCCCAATCACTCGCTCACTCTTCAAATCCTTCTGTACGGCTGATTCGCCATTGGCACAACGATTAGGGTTCCCTCACCTTCAGGGATCAAAGGAATCAAAGTTAGTATTAAACATTCCAAAAAAAATTTGAAAGCTGGCAAAGATGATTTGATTTTTGTTCATGGTAAAGGGCACCTCCATGATATTTCTAGCATAGGCGGTGAAATTCTCTGGAAGAAATATCTTGCCAGCATTGAAGTTAACCACATTGTACAGTCTCTTGAAGTGATTTTTGTAGATGCCTTTGTTGGCTCTTCAACGTTTTACATGTATGAATTGAATGCTAAGAATGGAGAGTTATTAATCGCATAGAACTTCCCTTTGGAACTTTTGGGGAATCATTATCGGTCTCAGGTGATAAGTTTGCGGAATAAACAAATTCCAGACCTCGATAAGGTTTTGTCTGGATAGGCAGTAATGCTACCATCAAGGCTCCCAGGACTGTTCACATTAAAATCAATTCCAATGTTTCTTTTCACTAAAATTACAAATGAAGATGACTTGGAACTTGGCGTTTAATGCTATACCAACGATGCAATACAACTTCAGTGGGCTTTTGACACTCCAACAAACGGTTGATTCGTTTATATTATTTATAGCTGAATAGCCCGAATTAAATTCAAATGCTGAAACTGTAAAGCTCCTTCTTCTCACTCTTCCCCAATAACAAGTACCGCCACATGTCACGCATCACCAGTTCAATCCCTAAGAATATTGTTCTCAAATGGAAATTTGATTTTTCATGCATTAATAATCAAGGGACAATATTGTAAAAAAGGTTAAGTCATTGGTGGTATCTGTTCTAGGAAGAGACAAGTTATAGAAGATGATTTATGCAAGGGAGCATCTGGAAGGTACTGAAGAAGTGCAAGCACAAAATGGTTTGGAGCAAGAAGTTTACGTTCTAGGACAAATCATTTTCCTGGAGTGGGTACTTGTCCCTCTCTTATGGATTTATGCATAAATAAGATGCGTGAGGATTTTCCTAAATGCTATGCGTTTTCATTTCTACCAAGAGACATAAGCCAGCAGATCTTCAATGAATTGTTGGGTTCTCATTCTCTTACAGAAGCATCTCTTAATGCTTTTTCGTGATCATGCTCTTGAGAATGTTTACTTGGGAGAATATCTTGGAGTGAATGATGATTGGATGGACGTCTTTGCTTCACAAGAGTCTTCTTTACTTGCTGCTGATGTTTCTGGCTCTAAGTGACCGTCATTGGACCGCGACTCTTAAAGAATTGCTCAAATATTCAAGCATTGACCCTTAATTACTATGATCAATTTTCTGGGCACGGACTTCGAATCGTCTGTACTGTAACAGAACTGGAAGGGTTGACGGGTTTGCTTGCTGAAACCATCTTTGTTTTTGCTTGCCGGAACAATATCACCGACGTCCGTAAACCTGCAGGACAATGCTGTATATTGCAAGACAAAACCTGCTTAAATATCTGTGTTACAAGAAAACTCATGAAGTTACAAAAAGACATAATATTTAAGTATGCTTTGCGTATATCTATGCACATGTTGCGATTTCGCCCTAAGCTTTTACAAAACAAAAAAAAAGACCATTCAACAAGTTAAAACCAATCTGTTGAAGCTACTGCAGTGAATTTAAGTACTGAGTTAATAGTCGGTCTTGTTGATAACATCGTTGTTTGTGCTTAGAATTAATTTGGTTTCCGCTTGGTCGGGTGTTGCTTTTGATGCTGCCACGTGCGACTTTGTCAAGTACAATGCAGAGTCGAATGCTGCTCATGCTATACCTTGCTTACATGGGAGAGAGAGTGTCGGTTGCTGAAGGTAGAATTGTCGAGCAAAAAGTCCTCGAGTCAAATCCCGTCCTAGAAGCTTTTGGCAATGCAAAGACTGTGAGGAACAATAATTCGAGTCAGTTTGGTAAGTTTGTGGAGATTCAATTTAATAAAAAAAAGGGGAAGAAATGAAGGCTCAGGGAAGCGTATGCATCATTTGGAGAAGAACCTGTTAGTTTTGGGGTCATTACAAAAACAGAAGTCTGAATGGGAAGGAATGGCTCAATATGTACAATCAGTTGTTGTAGCAAAGCCGACAACAGAGGGTCGCACCAAATCTTCCAGTGGCTCGAATGTCTCAACAGAACGCCTCGGATAAACAATTACAACTACAATGAAATGGTTTCAGCAGCGGAGACAACAGCATCTGCCTGAATCGTAAAAAAAAAACATGACACTGCTACCGCAACAGATGACTCAGCGACTGGGAAGTTGATACACAAGAACCCTGCAAGAAATCAACTGTTAGTTTGTTTGAATAAAACTATGCATCAAGATAGAGGCAGAAGTTCTACCGGTGGAAGCAAAGAAATAACAACTTCGGGTACTAAGAAGCGTCAGGAATCACCTCCAATCCTTGATGTTAACAAATTGATGAGCAAAAGGCGGTTAGTGAATATGCAGAAGATGATGGTGGCAGAACCGATGTTTTGGATGACGAAATAGAGGCTCCAGATGACAAATGTGAGTCTTAGTTGGGTACGGCTCCTGAAGAAGAATTGGGTCATCTTTCAAAAATAACTTGACACCTCAACAAAAGAGAATTTAGAAGCAATTGAACCCAAACGTCCATAACAGTCCATTAATCCAAAAGATTAGCAATCAATTCCGATCGAAACCATTGCAAGATGCAGCACGAACCAAGGCTAGGCCTTCTGCAGCATCACCAGCAACCATGTCCAATGACAACCTGCAGACCCCACATACATACACCAATCCATCATAAACCTTGTCAAAAAAAAATCATTGGTTCATCCACTTCATCTGCCTTGCAAAAATCAACTACAGGAGTTGTCTCCAAGCCAGAAAGGTCCCCAGGAACCTCAAACCTGCAACACAAGGACAATTACCATCCATGGAAAATGATAGAATTCTACTGCAAATAATCAACTGTCAAGCATACAAATCATTAGCCATGTAACTGAACCAAAAGGCAACTTTGCAAACCAAGGGCACAACTAGCAGAAAACATTATCACTTCAAAGCCATGAAGGGCGGTGACATACCTTGAAGCTAAAGCCGAATGCTAGTTGTCCAATCTGCTATGAGCAGGAGCAAATAGGCTCTATTGCAAGCTTGCAACCAACATTACCAAGCTTGTCAAAATCAAACCAAAGCTCACAGATTTCACTGCAGTAACACAAAATAATTACCAAGCGTATAAATTTCAGAAAAATTCCCAAATTGGCATTAAGACAAAACATAGGGAGAAAGAGGGAGAAAGCAGGAGTTCATATTACCGTTTCTGATTTAGCATCGAATAGGGCAATCCAAAACTGAGAATCCCTAAAGGGATTTTGGCCGAGACCCCTTTTGAACTCCACCATAGACCAAATCCCAAACCCTAATTCGTGAAAGATAAATAGTAAGGAAGCGAATCAGTGAAAAGAAGAAAAAATTGGAGGCGGACAAAATTCCACCAAAAACCCTAATCCTAAAATCAAAAGGAAATCAGTGTCTGAAGAGGCGAAGGGGGGGATTCGGTCGTTACCTGAGCTACCGATTCACCATAAAGGTGAGCTTTCTTTCAAACTTTCACGCGATTGGGAGAGAGACGAGTTTGTGAGAGGGATTTGGTGTGAAGTTGTGAGAGGCGCAGTGTGAGAGAGACGGAAGCGTCTACCTTGAGAGAGAGAGATTCTTTGAGCTTGAGAGAGAGTTTATGAGATTGTGAGAGACGCAGTGTGAGAGAGACGGAAGTGTCTATTGCATTGTTTCCTTATTTTCTTTTTTTTAATTTATTTTAAACAGAATAAGTCTTTTTGAAACTATTAAAATTTTTGTTTAAACTTCCTAAATTTTATTTAATAAATGTTTACACATTTTCAATTCATATTCCATTGAAAAACCCAACAGCCATGCGGCTGGGTTTAATTTTATGTTTTTCTTGGTAGTCCAACAGGCTGTTTTTTATATTAGTTTTTATTTTAGTTTTAATTTTTAATCTATCTTGGTTTATTTATCCAAATTAGCATTAAGATGACAACTAATCATAAATGGCCTGGTGGAGAGGGGGTGGTTTTCATGGTTTTAACGGAGTGGGTTCGATACTTATATGAAGCATTTTATTTCTTTTAGCATTCATTTTGTTCTTTATGTTTATGCTTTATTATACTCATAGTTTCATTATTGTTTAATAGCACAAATTTGATTTCTTTTAATTTCATCATCCATTCAAAACCATTTTGAACTATTAAAAATCACATTTTTCTCGATTCAATGTCGAGCCCATTTCCACACCCTTGTAAGTCGATTGCTTTTAAGCATCGCCATCAACCTCACATAGCTTACTCTTGGGCTTTCTTACAGTGAGCCGGTTCTCTTGCACTTACACTCATACTTTGCATCATTTGTTGTTTGGGCCTGATTTAATTATTTCGTGATTTTGAACCCTCATTTGACAAAATGTACCCCACTCCCCCGATGTGTAATAATTTTGTACTGTTTAGTTCTTTATTTGTTTGACTGTCTAGTTAGATATTAACACAAGAATAAAATCAACCCTTTCCAAATATACAAAAATAATGACTCGATCCAACGTCGAGTACTTTCTCAATAAACAAAATCAATCCATTTCTCCCTCCCATTCTATTCCATTTCTTTCAAACTTTCATCAAATGCTTGATCCAACGTCAAGCCATTTTTCATAATAAAAACTCAAAAATATTAATTCATATTCAAAACGCTTTTCAATAAAGATGGAAATGGAACATGGTGTATATCATGCACTCCGGAGACTAAGATTCGAGACGTATGCCTCGCCTATCTTAGCTCTCGCCATCATCCAAATTTATCCACTTTGTTTTCTCTCAAACACTCATTCAAATTCCTCTTAAACGTCCATCAATACTTGATCTAGTGTCAAGTCATTTTTCACAACAAAACTCAAAATACCTAATTCTTATTTAACACTTTTTTTTAAAAGGTGGAAATGGAACATGGTGTATACCATGCACTCCTGAGGTTAAGATTCGAGATGTATGCCTCGTCTATCTTGACTCTCGCCATCGTCTAAAATTGTCAATGCGGTTTCTTCAAACCCTTTCTCAATCAAATTCCAAAATACTTAATTCCTATCTTAACCTCTTTCAATAAGGATGGAAATGGAACATGGTGTATACCGTGCACTCGTGAGGTTAGGATTCGAGATGTATATCTCGCTCATCCAAGTTCTCGCCATCACTCAAACTACATCCAGCCAATCAAACTCTTTTTCTCGCCGCCGTGCGACTAATCAAAAACCTTTTTCATAAACGAAAGGTATCTTGTCTTAAGTGATACAAAACAATGTTTCGGCCACGATTGTTGAGTCGAGATAAGTGACGCTTTTCCGAATGTAGATTTATAAATCCGTTCGATATGTGGTATGCGTCCACTCCTCATCTGTTTTGGGTAAAACAATGTTTTCGTCGATTAATACAGTATAGCTTTCGCTAAAATCGACCAACAAACAAACATTTTTCTACCCAAAACTATGTAAGCCTTGACTTCTCTTTTGAGATACGTAGGAGCAGGATTCATAAATCTTGTCAGGCCCACTAATAAAAAACTTAGGTTTAGTCCTTCGTTAAAAAATCCAAAAACATTTCTTCTCTCTTATATTCTTTCTTTCGCACCTAATAAATTGAAAAGCCTAATATTTTAACTAACACTAACGCACACAATCGACCTAATGGTTCCCGTTGAGTACAACGGACGTGAGGGGTGCTAATACCTTCCCCTTGCGTAATCGACTCCCGAACTCTGATATTGGTTGCGATGACCATATCTTATCCTTTCTTTTGTCTTGGGTTTTATCGATATTTCCCCTTTCCTTTTTAGGAATAAATAAAGTTCGGTGGCGACTCTGTTCAGTCCATCATTGCGAGCGTGCGATCGCGCTTCGCTTTGAAGTCGTATCTCCACATTTTTTTCGAGGTGCGACAACCATTGTCATAAGCATCCAAGTTAAGAGAAAGACAAGCCAATTGGAAGACCCTAGGAGCTGGGTTGAATATTTGCTTGATTACTTGAGTTAATTAATTGCTAAGTCCAAAGGAAAGGGGCAACTTGGATCATCTTTATGATCTCAAGAAAGGAACTCCAAGGGTTTTGTTTCTCTTCCCTCATCCTTGCATGTTTAGGACTAGCCCTTATTTTCTTCTCTCCACTCTAACCCAAGCCAAACACATTTGATGCAAACATTAACATTGTTTTCAAAACTAGAAACCTAGGCATTATGCCTTTAAGTCAACTTTGACTTTATTTTGTGAATACTTCTAATTTGTAAATACAACTCACTCAAATTGTTTTTGTGGTTCCAATGACCATCTTTGCCAAAGCTTTTCATAAACATTAACTATTAGGTTTGAGTTATCATAGTGGTTGATATAAACCTCATATGTATCCTTAGTGATTGGACTATAAGCCTTCCATACTTATTATAGGGTGGATCCCTCACTAGTATGTTGAAGCTCTCCTCACATGGTAGATTTATGGTTTAGGTTGAGTTTTCTCCCTTTGATAACAAAAGACCTTAAAGCTTTTGACCAATAAATTCACTAACTTTTTTTTAGATTTTTACCCCGAACTACGAGGTTTTGATCCTACCTTTGTGATGGTACGTAGGCAATGGGTTTGTCCATTCAAACAACAAAATTGTAAATAACTTGTTGATTCTTTTCTCATCCCCCCAATCATGTTTCCACATATATTTTCACAAATACCAACCTACCATACAACTTTGCAAAAAGGGCTCCCTTAGAGTACTAAGGATGTTTTGGGTGCTTAAAACATTCCCATTGCATAACCAACCCCCTTACCCAAATCTCTGACATTTTTATTAGTTTTTTATTTGATAAAACTTCTCGGTTTTTGTTCGCTTTCTAACCTTTCCTTTGGATAAATTGAAGTGCGGTGGCGACTCGAATTGTATGATTTACTTTTGATTTAGTCAATAAATCTAAAGGTAACAAATACCCCACTACAAGCAGAATAGACTAAAATCCATATTTTGACCAATAACTTGATTTTCCAACTAACTTGTAACAAATATTTTTAACCGCTTTTTCAGTTGCTACCAACTTCTCACTAATCCTAACATCCTACAGTAGAATAAACCATAAACAGAACCATAACTTCATTTGCAAGATTTTAGATTTGAACTCGTCGTCAACCGAAGCGAGCATCGAAAAAACAATTAACACCCTGACAAAGCTCAGAAGTTATGTTTGCTGATCTTAGCCATTTCAACTATATGGCTATTCATATTACATTCACTTTTTTGCTACTACGTCTCTGTTCCAGAAAATGTCAGGTGGCATGTGCTCATCTCAGTTATTATAGCTTCTGTTGTGGGGAGGCAAACAATCATCAGCGGAACAATTTCGATCATAAATCTGAGTCAATCTCTTGGTTGCTCCCCACAAGTTAAGGTTGTCCATGCATACGACAAGATACGTGGTTAAGTCTACATCCAAGAAATTAATGGGATGCCCATGCATTGCCGTCACCATCGGGTTTAGAGTCACAAAACACATGGGAAATTGCTTGGTCTAGATGCAGAAGATGTACCTGTCAATAATGTTGTTAGTCAGAATGCATAGGGCTTGGATAAAGCTTGGATTGAATATGATGATCCTGAGGTTGTGATATGTTTGTGGTCCAGGCTTAAGAGTGAAACATGCATGATCAACATTCTTCTTCTGTGATTATAAAAAGAAAAGCATGGCATTGCAATTGCTCGCAAAACACCAACAAAGGTTCATCAAGAAAGAGAAATTTAACCCAATGGAACACTTTCTGTTAATGGACTAGCAGTTGCAATCGTATACTTCAGGGATGGCTATGCACCAGCTGATTATGCTTAGGAATCAGAATGGAAAGCTAGGATATTGATGTAATAACTTCTGCTATCAAATGCCTTTCAATATCCTGTCATTTTTGTTGGCACCAAGAAGATGCAACAGGAACTTGCAAATCCGCTGTTAAACCAAGTGGCGAAGAGAGCGACTATGTACACATTACTACTCTTTCAGATCCATCGGGCGCTCCCATCCGTGTTGTGCACCTCGATCATAACTCATGTGACACTGGCGGTGTCAGTGTAAACTAACTTGCAATATAACCAATAATCATAAATAATCGAAAGAAAAATTGAAACGGAAAACAGAAAATAGAAGGCAGGATTTTCTCACTAGCTTCCAATTGATAAAAGTCTACAGATCCCTGAACTCAATAATGTCCACACTACTCAATACATAATCATACCAAACAATATCATCATTAGTGAGAGATATAAGTCTCTGAGACACCGTAAACATTGTTCTCCAAAAAAGCAGGAGTCTGAGGCAAGTGTGAAATAAACCACTTTAGAATTCCTCAAATGCAAATAGAAATACATGTCACCCAACAGAGTCGGAACATGACTCCCAATCAAGAAGATTCTAATGGCGTTAACATCAATAAAACCGTCAATGTTAGGGAACAAAGCTAGACGATAGATGAGCAATACAAAGATGGCTTCAAAGGCATCCATACTACCAGCTTGAGCAAAGACCGTAGCTTTTCCAATGAAGAACTCAGAAGTCAGACCAAGAATTCCCCCTTTCTTCACCAAATGAGCATCAATCTTAGATTTCTTCAAATGAAGAGCTTTAGCTATGACATGAGATCTGGGAATCTCCTCGAATCCACTAAAAGGTCCCTTGTGTAAGACCCCAATTTTGACCCTAAGATCCCTCATGCAATTTCATCATATGCACTAGCATTGGGATCAGACATTGCCATCCTCATTACCCCTCTTTCATTGGGTTTGTTTTGGGAGAGATCACCAAGCACCATGTGATTGTATCATACTTGTATATTATCATTTTTCTAACCAAAATACCAAAAATATGTCTTTGCATTTGTCTAACTCTTTTGTAGGTAGGGAATGATCCTCATTGATCTATCAAGTTCATATCTACAGTTTAAGACCCTCATGGCTAAGAGCACAACCAAGGGTTGATCCAATGATCTTTTCATGTTATTTTGATCAAGATTTCTTCAAGAGCTTCCTCTTCAATTGATCAAATTTCTCAAGGGTAACTTAAAATTTAATCATCTTATACACATATGATCTACCATGAGCCTAAAAAGTCAAGAGAAATACAAGTTAGCAAGTTGGTTGATGGTGGTTGGCCAGATGAATTCATCTAATCAAAATTGGGTCTCCCTAGACCCTATCTCCTACAATTTTCATCATATGAAAATGATTCCAAGAGAAACGTTACTCTAAATGACATTGCAAACAACTTTCATTTTGAGGTCTAGAGCTAATTTTGCTTGGAAAGTCATTTTCTATGTTGAAACATTATAGGTCATTTTGTCTAAACCCTAACTTGAAAGTCAACTTCCCAAGGCCATAACTTGCTCAATTTTTATGAGATGAAAGATTTAGAAGTTGAAAAATAAAATTCAATTTGTCTACTTCAACGTTTATGTTTGTAGTGAAATCTAATTCAACTATTATGAGCATGTGATATAAGGATACATTATAGGTCATTTTGGACCAATACCATTGAACAAGTGATTTTCCTCAACTTCAAAAATGCACAACTCTCTCATTATAAATTCAAAAGATGTCAAATTGTTGACCATTTTGAAGGTCTTTGAAATAGATACAACTTTGATGAAGATAATGTTCTCATTTGGAGCTCACATGAAAAATTAAGCAAGGTGGAATATTGAAGTATATGACTTGACACTTAGAAATTTTTTCAACATGTTGAAATTTCCAAACTTCCACCTTAAAATTCATCATGATAAAAGTTCCAAATGAAAAAATGTTCAACATAAGAGTTGTTCCTATTGATCTATGCTTTCGAAAGAGTCCTAATTCATTCATTTTGGATGAGGTTTGCTAGGGCTGCACATGGTGTTAACAAGCCTGCATCAATTGGAAAAATCAAAACATCAAATGACCATTTCACTTTGCCTTGCCATTCAAGCTTCATTCAGACTTCAGCATAGTGGAATTTGGACCTTAGTGCATTATTTCATGGGCCTGTACACGTCCATGCAAGCATTAACATGACATTGCCAATTTTGGATGAAATTTCAAGTGTGCAAATAACACTTCAATTTGCTATAAATAGAGACCCTCTGAGCTCATTTGAGAAGATCCTTGCGCGCCAACTTTGCCTCCACACTTCAAACCCTCACAATTTAAAGGAAAACCTGATAATTTTCACTTGAAAATTGAGTTTGAATCTCACTGTTTGGAGATTCAAAAACTCCAGGATCCAAAGCTTTGTACCAATCCTAAACCACTTATGCAAGCTATTGGAGTAAGATCAAACGTGAATTGAAGCAAGAGAGACCAAGTTCTGCACATCATTGAAGGTATTTTCCTGATTTTTTCTTCTCTTCGATTCTCACTCAATTCTCATCAATTCTCTTGGATTTTTGGTTGTCTGAAGTCCTACCAATGTAGGCAAGACGATTGAGTTGCTTTGAGCTTAAATCGAAGCAACTCAGTTGACACACCTCAAAATTCAACTCCTCATATCTTTCTATATATTTGGAGTTAGTTAAAAATAAGGTCAGATTCGTGCTCTACGCCATTTTCTCTTTCAGATCATGTCCTCTTTTTTTATTTTAGTCACGGTGATGATTGAACCAGCCCGACGAGATTCGCCTGAGAAGGTGATCGGTCTTTAGCTCCGGAAGTGAGGTGGCACGGTTCAGAACCATTGATCCATTTCAGATTGTTTTAATCACAAGCGTTGGTTCTGATTACCACTTGTGTGGCGCGCTGACTGAGTTCCATCATTGAATGCACATTTGTGTCCACTTGATCCGCCACCTCAATTAATGAGGGAGATCAAGTGGTCCATGTTTTTTTGTAATTTCTAATTTTCATTTTATTCCTTTGATTTTCATTAATTCATATTAATTTTAATATTGATCCAAAAAATATGAGAGTTTCACCAAATTTTTTAAAAATAAAATCCTCTTTCGTATTCTGAATTAAAATTATTTTTTGGATCATTATTAATATTTTCATGATTTAATTGATTTTGTAATTATTTTTAATTGTTTAAAAATACTTCTAAGTTTCCAAAAATTCTAAATTTTTTTCTCCAAGGTCCTTTGACCTTGTTTGACCTATGATAAATCTCATGGCCATTTCTTTGGTGTTTTAATGAGGTTTTAGGAATTTGACCAACCATATTTAAATTAATGCATTATTTTTAGTATTTTTAAATTGAATAAATGCCAAAAATTGTGTTGAGCCATTTTGATTGATTTTTGTAAGTTTGACTTGTGTTGTTGGGCCTTGGTCAATGTTGATTTGACTTTGCTAGGTTAAGATCATTGGATTTAGGGGATTGATGGAATGCACATTCCATCTCCCAAAATGAATGAATGATCTTAATTTGGTAAAAGTCCTCCTTTGTCCAATTTGAGTTTGATCCACTTCCCCCTCCCTCTTCATCTCATTCCCCTTCTTTATGCATTCATGTCATGGTCATATGATATCTCTATATCCTAAGGCTAGTTGATTGAAAAATCAACATGAGTATGGATGAGATTAGGCTACTACTTTTGCATATTCTTTTTGTGTGTGGTATGTTTCATGAGCATAACCCATTATACTATGTCTCTAACATGCATTAACACCAAAATTCTATTGTCCGACCTCAAATAGTTGTGACTTCTACATAAATCCAATTACGATTGCTTAACATCGCGCTAAATTTTGACACAAAAGGATTACCATTATAGTTAGTGAGATTGTAAGTCTCCCTTCTTTATGGTATTGTGTGGAAACTTGGTCTTTTTTCCTTTCATTAGAAGATGTCTTGGTTCAAGGATTCAGGCTTGTGATAAGTGGGTTGAGTGTTCTCCAAAGAATGACTTAAACGAAAAGCAAAAGCAATACTAACTTCAAACTCATTAACAACTAACATTTAATTTCAAGTCATTTACTTCAATGTACTTTATTTTTTAAGCCTTATTCGTTTTCCATTATTCATACCATCCTAATTATGTTAATGTCATTTTCACTTTGTCCACTTGGACCATACTTTGTGATATTTTTCTTGTGTATATTGTGATTGCTTGTGTGGTCTTTGACCATTAATGTACATAATAAGAACAAAAACCCTAAAAAAGAGCTTACATGGACTATTGGTTTGATCTGAGACTTTTGAACTTAGATTTTAGGCAACCCTCCCTATGCAAAGGACTTGGCCAATGCCAACTTTCATGTAACCAAGTGCTTATGATTTGAAACTTCATCTGATACATCATTGGAGATCCATTTTGAGTTCATTTGCAACATGATCATTGTGAAACTGTTATTTTAAACATGTGACTTATGGCATCTTGAAACTCATCTGCTACATAGGCAAATTTGAAGAAAGATCATGGAGTTGCTAAGCTTGGATGTGGCTATCTTTATTTGATGCCTTGCTCTTCAAGTTGATATTTTGTGCATTGTGTGTTGTTTGATTCTAATGTCCAAGGGGATTTGGGTTTCTATATCACATTCTTGCCTATTGGATTGCAGCCCATTGGTCAGATCTTTTCAACTCTCAACTTTTAAATTTATGCTTAGGATTAGTCTCTTCATCTCTTCCCCATTTCTTAAATTTCAAAATCTCCCCCTCCTTTAAAAAAAACTTCTTTGTTTGTGCTTGTTTTCTAAACTTAGACCATTTTGCTAGTTAGAAACTTTGGCCTTATGCCATTGCATTTTTAAACTCATTTTCCTAATCAAACTTGTAAATATACTTAATTATACTTGACTTAAAATTTTCAAAAAAAAGCCAAAAAGAACTAACTCATTCAAACCATTTTTTAGGCCTTTGTGCCTTTCAAACTTAAATTTTGTTAAACGCAACATATCCACTTTGAAATTTATACCACGAACTACGAGGTTTTGATCCCTCATTTTTATGTTGGTACGTAGGTACAAGTTCGAAGGTCATGTCAAACACAAAAATATAATTAATGAATTATTTTCTCATCCCCCCATTCTATTTATTTGCAAACATCATTTGTACCAAAACACATGTACATACAAAAAAGGGCTCCCTAGGAGTACGTATGACACTTTGGGTGTTAAAACCTTCCCTCTGTGTAACCAACCCCCTTACTTGTAATCTCTGGCATTTTATTAGTTTTGATTTGAAAACTTCTTATTTTTGGGTTTTGTTCGTACTTTTCCCATTTCCCTTGGAAACAATAAAAGTGCAGTGGCGACTCTTATTATTTGATGTCTAGCTTATCCATAGCTTGATGATCATGAATATACCGCTACAAAAATTAAGTGGCGACTCTGCTGGGGAGTAGTCTCCAGTGGGTTTAGTCTACTCTTTTGTGTGTATATAATTGTATATAATTGATGTATGTATATGTGTTTGTATGATATAATCTGCTTGTTGTGCTTGGTGATCTCTGAGTGGTGAGATAAGTTCTAACCCAGACTTGAGTGCAATTAAGATAGGAGGATGGTATAGTCATGTTCGACTTGTGTGGAGTAGTCCTTAACAAGTTGGCTTGAGACCCCTCCGCTCAGTGGAGACCCTTTTGGATTTGGAAATGTCACACAAGTATTTGTCGTTAAGCATTACTATCTCTAATTTGGGGTCTGAGAAGCTGAGGACCGTAGAACATTTACCCCCTCGGCCTATTTAGGACGTAGTGTAGAGACTGTTCAAGTGTAGACTTGATAACAGTTGTTACGCGATACTACACTCAGACGAGTTTCTCTTGAGAATATTATGGGTTAATGAGTCAGTCATCATAACCTGTAATATCCAATAGATGGAACTAAGACTCTAGGAACTTTTTATAACATGATCTACAAGTTGTTATCCTTAGTTCACTCCCTTGGGATGGTTCTTACCCAGACTCCATGCTCGTGACTTAAAACAAACCCTTGATTCTTGGTTGATCCAATCAAGTCTTGTCAATATCAATGGAACTTGGGTGTTGATAAGTGTAAGACCCCAATTTTGACCCTAAGATCCCTCATGCAATTTCATCATAAGCATTAGCATTGGGATCATACCTTGGCATCCTCCTTACCCCTCTTTCATTAAGTTTGTTTTGGGAGAGATCACCAAGATCTATATGATTGTATCATACTTGTATTTTATCATTTTCACTAACCAAAATACCAAAAATATGTCTTTTTATTTGCCTAACTCTTTTGTAGGTAGGGTAGGATCACCATTGATCTATCAAGTTCATATCTAGGGTTTGAGACCCTAATGAACAAAGAGCACAACCATGAATTGATACAAGGATGGTCAAAAGCATCATATATGAGTCCCAATCATATCTACATATTATATTATCGCATTACGCGAAAAACCGGCGGGAAAAAGAAACAACAGAGCCGCCACCGTGCGTTATTTATCTCAAAGGAGGGAAAGGAAACGCTCAAAGTAAACCTGGAAAGAACATGGTCTCGCGACCAGAGAAAGATGGGATCGGGAGTCGGTTATGCGAAGGGAAGGTATTAGCACCCCTACGCATCCGTCGTACTCGACGCGATCCACGCTCAGAAAGGATAGAAAGAAGGTTGCTAAAAGACTGCTCACAAACTGCACAAGGCTGAAGGGAAACACAGAAAGACGGAAGAAACGGGACTTGACAGGATATCGCATTCTGGGCCTACATAGTCTGTCAGACACAGACATCAGAGTCGACGTAGTTCCGGGGACGGGGGAAACGTGCTCGCTAGGATGTCGAATCCTATGCATACGTATCTTCTCTAATCAGAGAAGAATCAGAGCACTCGTAACTCGGCTAACGCACGCCAAACAAGACCACACAGGAAACCGACTGTCAATCGCTGGACTTACGTCAGACTCCACACAAACAGGCAAACATGGAAACCGAATGCCAATCGCTGGACTTACATCAGACTCCGAACCAACAAACACACACACAGGAAACCGACTGCCAATCGCTGGACTTATGTCAGACTCCGAACCAACAAACACATACACAGGAAACCAACTGCCAATCGCTGGACTTATGTCAGACTCCGAACCAACAAACACACAAACAAAGGGTTGAAAAAGAAAAAGGGCGCCCGGAGAGATCAACTCATCTCCTGCCTACGTACCTCATCTGGTATGAGGATCAGGGCGACGTAGTTCCCCTAAACAGGGAAATAACTTCTAACCTAACCAGAGACAAAGGGAGATAACAGACTACTAGGGAGACTACGACTCGAGCCTAGAAGTTGTCATGCACATGATTCCTATGTTGAAGTCTCTATCCTAACTTGCACATGAAGCAAGCTAGCCTAAACAGCACATCATCAAACACAAGCACAAGTAGCACACACTATATGCAAACAATTGGCTCACACAAGGCTAGGCTGTAGAAACAAGCCAACTGGAATGGGGTGTTTTTAGCTCTTAACCCTAACATTGAGAGTTAAGGTGAAACAGATGAAATGGAGATGAGGGTTATGCCTCATAGCTCTTATCCCTGGCCTGGGAGAGCTTGAATCAAATAGAAAGTGTGGGAGTTCAGAATGTAGGAACTCTTCTCCACATGAGTGACACAATAGGATCTTGGGTTCTTATTCACAATGCATCAACACATGGTGTGAGCAAAGTGAATGACACAACTGAATAGCAGGGGATGGATTGCACATTCCTTTTATTTGCCAATTGCCTCTTAAGAGGTCTTTACCTGCTTGGCACAAAATTAAACAACCACAAACATTGCGTCTTAAGGAGGGTGTCGTACGGTGAACTGACTTTGGGTGCTTTTGCTTTGGAAAGCAAATGTCGCGGATAGCAAGAGTCGCCACCGACTTTTCTTTTATCCAATAAGGAAAGGCGGAAAAGAATAGGAAAGACCTTGATTAGATTTTGGGTTCGGGAGGTACATTATACAAAGGGAAGGTGTTAGCACCCTTTGTATCCATGGTTATCCATGGGCTCTTAATTGCTTGATCACTTATGTTTTTCTTGTTTGAAAAAGTGTTTGGGAAGCTGTTTAGAAAATGTTTTGAAAAGAGAGTTTAACTTTGTAATGATTCTTGTACGAATGTATACAAAGTATTTATCTCGTTTAATTTTGAAAGTTGTTTAGAAAAATATAACTTGGCAATGATTCTAGTACGAATGTATACCAAGTGGTGATTTTCTAATAGATGTTTTGCAAAGTGTGAGGTGTGAAAAGTATTTTAAGTTATGAGTAAGCATTTAAGAGTTATACCTACCCAAGCTCTTTATGGGCATTTCCTATCCTTATGAGGATAAAACTATCCTTACTATTGAGAAGTAAGTAGTCTTATCCTTTGGATGTAAAGGGACATCGTAGGGTCATCGATTGGTCATTGAAGGCAACATTTGTAAGGATACCTTAGCATTCGAAGGGGCGATCATCATTTAACCGTAGGCTACAACGACGGGCCATCGAGGGACAAAATCATATATTTGAAGGCAACATCCGGGGGACTATGATTTGTCTTATAGGGACGTGATGATTTAATCGAAGGGTCTTTGCTAAGTGTATCCCCACATTCGCGGGACATGACCATAATACCGTAAGGCAACAAAGAGAGGACCAAGATCACATGTATTCAAAGGCCACATTTGTAATCAATTAGATAATTAGAATAGATCTCCACAGGGGTATCCCACAAATAAAGTGGAATACCTAGCAAACTACCTTCTTCGGGAGTATGTGAACCCTCACAAAAAGTCAACAAACGGGTTAGAATACCAAAACGGGGTGCCATCGAGAGTTGCACCAAAAAAAAGAATCACAGTAGTAAGAATGTCAGGCCAATAATACACGGTTATAATAAAACATGTCAGATAAGCACAGAACAGAACGGCAAAATCAGCGACTGTCATGTTCGCCACTACCTCGCCTAGCGAAGGCTGGGCGAACACTCGCTACATGTTCGCTGAGCGAGGTGCTAGCGAACGACTGCGGGTTTTGAGTTTGATAACAGTACGATTTCCGGAACTCCGAACCCTATGGCATCTATTACAGAAATTACACGGTTAAACATTCAGGATATTCATGCATACTTAAACCCACATGCAAAATCTAACTACATATACAAAATTCAATCATAATGCATCATGTATTTAGAGATTACAAATTGGAAGTATAAAACGGTAGTGATGGTGCAAACCTGTTTGCGATTGAATTGCACCAGTGAATTGGCAGATCACTCGTAGGGTTTGTACCGGATCGAGTGGGTGGAGGTAACCTTTGCGCAGGTGAGTTTCCTTCAGGGTTTCCTTTAGGGTTGCTCTGAATTCTTTTGGTTAGCCTCCAGGGTTTGCTCTCTGTGCGTGTTTGTGTTTCTCCTTTTCTCCTCTATTTTTCGTCCCCTTTTCTGAATGAGGTCTTGGTATTTATAATAGTTTTTGTGACCTGATGGGCTCAGAATGAAGCCCAAAATTTCTGGTATTCGCAGGCTTCGCTAGGCGAGTGGGGCAGCGAAGAGTTCGCTAGGCGAAGGATTTTGCTCGCCTAGCGAGCAAGCCAGTTTAAGTCATTTTCTGGATTTGGCCACCTGTGTGTTGGGTCTTCGTTCCTTTAAGATCAATGTCTTGAAAAATGAGTTGGGGTGTCTTGAAAAATGTCTTGCAAGATTAACGGGAAAATTTTGGGGTATGACAGCTGCCCCTGTTCAATATTCTTAAACCGAGAGGGTTAGAATGGTATGTATGCCATTCGTGGTCTGGAGGTGTAAGATTATTGAACACTTAGAATGCCCCAAAATTTTGCGCTTGCTAATTAAAAGTTAGTCTTGATGGAGATGGGCTTAAAGATGCCATCCAGGAAGTTTGATGATGAGAGCTTCAGAGGGCGTCGTACATCAGACCAATTTGAAGACATGGGTGCCACACCGGGTCGTACGCTAGACCGTATAGTGAGTCCTCCATTAGGCTGTCGACTTCACTGGGGATAAAGGATCAGAATGGATCATGCGCTAGATCGCATCTGAATTGCAGAATGAGCCGTACGTTAGGTTGTATCTGACGAAATAGGAATCAGAATGGATCGTACGCTAGATCGTATCTGAGTTGCAAAATGAGCCGTACGTTAGACTGTGTCTGACGAAGGTAGAATCAGAATGGATCGTACACTAGATCGTATCTGAGTTACAGAATGAGCCGTATGTTAGGTTGCATCTGAAGAAAGTAGTTGTACGCTAGACTACGCCTCGGAATGTACCGTACGCTAGGTAGTATCTCAGGAATGAAGATCAGAATGGATCGTACGCTAGATCGTATCTGAGTTGCAGAATGAGCCGTACGTTAGGCCGTATCTGAAGAAAGTAGTCGTACATTAGACTACACCTCGGAATGTGCCGTACGCTAGGCAGTATCTGAGGAATGAAGGTCAGAATGGATCGTACGTTAGATCGTATCTGAGTTGTAGAATGAGTCGTACGTTAGGCTGTATCTGACAAAAAAGTAGTCGTACGTTAGACTACACCTCGAAATGTACCGTACACTAGGTAGTATCTGAGGAAATGAACATCCAAATGGGTCGTACGCTAGACCGTATTGGACTAGTTGAAGGAATCATTAGTTGGGCTGAATCAGAATGAAGCGTACGTTAGGCTATATCTGATAACATTGGTATATGTTGTATTTGCCATAAATGTCTGGGATGGGCTTAAAGATGCCACCAATAGGAGGATATCAGAGTACTTATCCAAATGAATATTCACATGGATTATATCTGAAAGATACATCTGAATCTCGAATGTAGCTGCTGAGGGTGTCTGTCTGAATGAACCTTTATTTTGACTATATCGGGAGGATAATTAACCTGAAAAAGTTAGCCTCATGCCATGTCATGATGCATGAGATGTTTTATGCTTTTGAAAATAAATATGAACATTGCATGCATGTGTATGATGTGAGATTTTGCCAGGGGAAAATAAATCCCCATATCCTGGTTGGGGACATTTGCATTGATGACCCTTTCTTAGCTGTGGATACTTGATTGTTGTCTGATGATAGAAATATTCAACAGAGCCTGGCTGGGGATGGAAGAGATGACCAGTCTGTCTAGTGATGCCCATTTCTTCTGGGGAATAACTGGTTTTTGCTGGGGAAAGGATTTGTAATCGGACATGTTGGAAAGCATGGTTAGACCTTATCCTCGACCCTAAAGTCTTTTAGTAACTGCTATTGCTATTTCATGCATGTATTTTCGGTAAACATCGATCATGTTCAAACGCATATACTCATTCGAATCAAATCAATGGACGTTTATGCAAACAAAACAGAGAAAGTAAAACAAAAGCATCTTTTTTGGAAATAAAATTGTATCGATTTTGACAGAGGGCCTATAAACAGGAAATTTGTGTACAGGGAGACAGAAATCCTAGTAAGAGGAAGTTGTCAAGAAAACAAAGAAAAGCTATGAAGAAAAAGTCATATTGATTTTAATTCCACTGCTGTCATTATGTCTTCAAGCCTCTCATCTCTTGCTGTCGGATAGAAGTGATTGGCTTGTTCAGTCCCTTTGACTTGGGTGAAGCTGACTGAGAACGGGACATAGTCATACGCTTTAATCCCTAATTTTTGCCTGGACCGCCTTTTCAGGTTTTCAGTCCACCAGGATACCCTTTTTTGCCCAAGCCGCCTTTTCAGGTTTTCGACTTGCCGGGTGTACATTTTTATATGTTTATCCCTAATTTTTGCCCGAACCTTTTTGGTTCGCCGGGATGCCCTTACTTTTTCCTAGATACGTTGACCTAGCGGGTCTTTTTTATGCGTAGTATTTTTTGACTATGTCTGCGTTCACAGGATGTGGGAAGTCTTCGCCATCCATTGTAGCAAGTATCATGGCTCCACCAGAGAATACCTTCTTAACTACAAATTGTCCTTCGTATGTGGGAGTCCATTTGCCTCTGGGATCACCTTGTGGTAGAATGATACGCTTTATCACCAAGTCGCCAATTTGATACACCTGTCTCTTGACTTTTTTGTTAAATGCTTGGGTCATGCGCTTCTGATATATCTGCCCATGACAAACAGCCGCAAGTCTCTTTTTATCAATCAAATTTATCTGATCGAGCCGAGTCTGAATCCATTCATCTTCCTCTAAGCCTGCATCTTTCATAATTCTTAGAGAGGGAATCTGAACTTCCACTGGTGAAATGGCTTCCATTCCGTAGACTAAAGAGAAAGGTGTTGCCCCTGTCGAGGTTCGGACTGAAGTGCGATAACCATGAAGAGCAAATGGTAACATCTCATGCCAGTCTTTGTATGTTACTGTCATCTTTTGTATGATCTTCTTAATATTCTTATTAGCAGCTTCCACGGCGCCGTTCATCTTTTGCCGGTACGGAGAAGAGTTATGGTGTTTTATTTTGAACTGCAAGCAGAGTTCAGTAATCATCTTGTTGTTCAAATTGGTGCCATTGTCAGTGATAACTCTTTCAGGGATGCCATACCGACAAATAAGACTATTCTTGATGAACCGCGCCACCACATTCTTGGTGACAGAAGCAAATGAGACTTCCTCTACCCACTTTGTAAAGTAATCAATAGCAACAAGAATGAAACGATGTCCATTAGAAACAGTAGGTTTAATCTCTCCAATCATATCAATGCCCCACATTGCAAAGGGCCAAGGTGCTGTCAATACATTCAATGGAGCAGGAGGTACATGTACTTTGTCCGCATAGATCTGGCACTTGTGGCAAGTTCTGGAGTGATGGTGGCAATCAGCTTCCATGGTAGACCAATAATACCCTGATCTCAGAATCTTCTTGGCCATCGTATGTCCACCAGAATGAGTCCCAAAAATACCGTCGTGTATGTCTTCCATAATCTTTTCTGCTTCCCTCTTATCCACACAGCGAAGCAAAGTCGAATCATGATTACGTTTGTATAATACCCCATTACTCAAAAAGAATTTAGCGGAGAACTTCCTCAGAAATTTTCTGTCATTAATGGATGCTCCTTCAGGGTATTCCTGAGTTTCTAAATATCTTTTTACTTCGTGGAACCAAGGTTTCTCTTCTACTTCATCAGCATTAAGTTCACAACAATATGCTGGTTCATCTAACCGTTCAATGGTAACCATGGGAGCTTCATTGCCCCATCTGACTTTGAACATAGATGACATGGTAGCTAATGCGTCTGCCAACTGATTCTCTTCTCGTGGGATATGTTCGAATGTAATCTCTTCAAAGTATGGGATTAATGTCAACACCCGCTCTAGATAAGGGATGAGATTCGGATGTTTAGTGTCCCATTCTCCTTTGATCTGACTGATTACTAATGCTGAGTCTCCGTACACACTCAAAAACTTGATTCTTAGGTCTATAGCAGCTCTAAGCCCCAAAATACATGCTTCATACTCAGCCATATTATTGGTAAAATCAAAACATAGTCTAGCAGTGAAAGGCGTATGGCAACCCTCGGGGGAAATGATTACAACACCAACACCATTGCCCAATGCATTAGAAGATCCATCAAAAACCATAGTCCATCGGGATCTCAGTTTGGGTCCTTCATCCGGTCCAGGTTCTTCATAATCAGTAACAAGCATGACATCCTCATCTGGGAACTCAAAATTCATAGATTGGTAATCATCAACTGCTTGATGAGCCAAATGATCGGCTAACACGCTTCCTTTGATTGCTTTCTGAGTAGTGTATTGGATATCATACTCTTTTAAAATCATCTGCCATCTTGCTATTCTTCCGGAGAGGGCAGGTTTCTCAAATATGTATTTGATAGGATCCATCTTAGAAATCAATAAAGTGGTATGATTCAACATATACTATCTTAGTCGGCGAGCAGCCCAAGCCAAAGCACAGCAAGTTTTCTCAAGCAGTGAGTATCTTGTTTCACAGTCGGTAAACTTTTTGCTAAGGTAGTATATGGCATGCTCTTTTCGACCGGACTCGTCATGTTGCCCCAACACACACCCCATTGAATTTTCTAACACGGTCAAATACATGATTAGAGGTCTTCCTTCAACTGGTGGCATCAGAATTGGAGGTTCTTGGAGGTACTTCTTGATTTTGTCAAAAGCTTCTTGACATTCATCATTCCATATCATCTCTTGATTTTTCCTCAGTAATTTGAAGATGGGTTTGCTGGTAGCAATCAAATGGGAGATAAATAGGGCAATGTGATTCAAGCGTCCCAAGAAACCTCTGACTTCTTTATCTGTACGGGGAACTGGCATTTCTTGAATAGCTCTCACCTTAACCGGGTCAACCTCAATTCCTTTACCACTGACAATAAAGCCCAAGAGTTTACCGGATCTTACTCCAAAGGTGCATTTGTTCGGGTTCAATCTCAACTTGTACCTCTTCAACCTCTCAAACAATTTGTATAAATGATCGAGATGTTCTTCTTCAGTATGAGATCTGGCTATCATGTCATCCACATATACCTCTATTTCATGATGGATCATATCATGGAACAAAACCACCATAGCACGCTGGTACGTTGCCCCTGCATTCTTCAAACCGAATGGCATCACTTTGTAATAGAAAGTGCCCCATGTAGCGGTGTATTCGTCGCTATATGATTTATTGATTAAACCATAAGCAAAGCATACAATGAATTCGAGTCGCCACCGCACTTTTATTTATCCAAAGGACTGGCTAAAAAGCGAACAAAAGCCTAAGAAGTTTTACACGTAGAAAACTAATGAAAAGATCAGAGAGTCTGGGTAAGGTGTAAATTACGCAATGGGAAGGTGTTAGGCACCCACTACGTCCTAGGTACTCCTAGGGAGCCCTTTTCACACTTGTTGTATAAAATTGTTATTTGTTATGACATAAGCATTGTGCAAACATGATTGGGATGATGAGAAAAGAATGTACAAGTTAGTTATTTTTGTGTTCGAACGGATGAACCCGTTGCCTACGTACCTTCCATCAAAGGTAAGGATCAAAACGCCGTAGTTCGGCTAAAAGATTTCCAAAAGTTAGTGAGTTCGATTTTAAACAATAGCACTGAGGCTCTTCATTATCAATGGGAGAAAACTCGACCAAGACCAACATCCACCATGCGAGGATAGCTTCGACGTACTAGAGGGGTTAACCCTGTTTTCAGTACGGAAGTCTTATAGTCGACTCACTAAGGATAAGGTGAGGTTTACATCAACCACAATGATAATTGAAACCTATGGCTAATGTGTGAAAAGATTAACAATGGACAAAGCCAAAACAATTGAATGGGTGAAGTTAATTGATTGTGATTATGAAAGTAGGGTCAAAGTATGATTAAGATTGATTCAAAAGAAGTGTTATGAAATGGAGTTTGAAAAAAAGTCAAGGACTTGGGGTCTAGGTTTTTAATTTGAAAAGCATGAAGATGTTTGCACAATATCTATCTCAAGTTTGAAAGTAATGTGTGAAAAGGTTTAGGACATAATGGGAATGAATGGATGAAGATGGATTGTAAAACTTCTTAGAATGTTCACCTCTTGAAATCATATTGAAGATGACTCAAGTGCGTCCTTTGGAATAGGCAATGAGCAATAGCAAAATAAGCAAACAAATGATACCGGATGCCACTCAATGGTCTTACTCCAATCTCACAAACAAAAGCGGATACCGGATACCAAATAGATGGATTTACACCAATCTCCTAAACAAAGAAACAAGGATGTCGGAAGCCAATAGATGGACTTATTCCAATCTCCTAAAACAAAACGAAACTTGGATACCGGATGCCAATCTGTCTGGGCTTATACCAATATCCAACATATGATCATAGGAAAGCAAATGCCAACTTGCAGGGACTTACAATTGCATCCTCACATACAACAAATGCAAATGCATCAAGCAAAGAGAAGATGAGTGGCCAATGAGATGGTCTTATACTCACTTCCATATCATAGGAACAATGGCCAATGGATGGTCTTACAATCGTCCTCAATGGGCAAACAACAAAGATATGTCACAGAGACAAATGAAATGATCATGCACTAATGAGTAATTGATGATGATAAATGCACAAAGCATGCAAGCAGACATGTGTATATGAGGTAAGTAATCAATCAATTAAAGTCATTCAGCACACACTATAACCAAACAATCAGGCTCACACAAAGGGTTAGGCATTGAAGCCAACTGGAATAGGGTTAATGGTGCTCTTAACCTTGCCATTGAGGGGCTAAGGTGAAGCAGATGAAAGGATATGAGGGGTGTGCCTCATTGCTCTTATCCCTGGCCAGGGAGAGCATTTGAATATCAGAAGGTGTGGGAGTTCAGAAAGTAGGAACTCTCTCCATAGATTATTGACTCGATAGATCTTGGGTTTTTACTCACTATGCATCAACACATGTGGTGTGAGCAAGGTGAGTGACACACAGAATAGTAGGAGATAGGTTGCATATCTCTTGGATTCTACCAATTGCCTTATTCAAAGGACTTTTCCTGCTTGGGACAAATGTAAACACACACAAGCATTGCCTCTTAAGGAGGACTTCAAACAGTTGCCTGGCCAAGTAACAGGCCAGGTCTTCCAGACTACATGAAGATAAGAAGTTATACCTCAATGCAAATTGCTATTAAGCAAAGCAAAGCAAGTTCTTAAAGAACTATAAGCAACTAAAGGTACCTGAAACCAGTCAGAGAACATCAGTATACAATTCAAAGTTAAATCAAAATGAGATAGAGATCAACAGTCAACACAATCAGTTAAATGTGCAATGCACAAAGCTCAAGGCATGTGAGCCAAGCAACCTACAAAACAAGCAAGTTAGTCATGATAATCAAATAAGCTCATTCAATTTGTATTGATCTTTTTGAAGCATTTGTTGCTTAACCTGAAACAATGAACTCAAACATGAGCAACAGGACCACTAGGACAAGCCTAGGGTCAAAAAGAGATGAGAAAGTCAAAACAGCAAGTGACAAGTGTCCAAAATCAAGTTCAAGCAATCAAGAAGCAAACTCAATTGGTTTCATGTTCATATCATTCATCATTATCATTTCATGATCAAATTAGGTCAAAGCATGGCATTTGGAAGCTCATAGAAGTCAACAGCAAGACTTAACTCAAAACCAATCTCAAACACCTCAATAAATCATCAAATAATTCATGATCAAACATCAACCATAACATGATAAGCATATCAAATTTCAGCTCATTTGGATCAAGGGAAGTTGGTCAATGAAAATCAGAAAGGCAAGGCAAGTTCAAGCATGCTCAAAGAAGTCAACCAAACATGTACCAACTTGAATAAATCATAAAACAGTGACAACATATGAGAAATGGATGGGATGAAAACCATGACAAAGCTTAAGGTGTCTACTAATCACATGTCAAATTTCAAGTTCATTCAATTAAGTATGAGCATTTCACAAACAATATGAGAACATGTGTCACAAAAAGTCAACATATGACCAAACAGGGGAGAAAATCCCAAACAATTAGGAAATGCCATCAATAATTCCAAGAAAATTCACATGTAAACTAGACATCCAAGAGTACATTCATGCAAAAATTAAAGCCAATTTGAGTTCAAGAAACATGGTAATGGAAATCATAAAGTTGGACATCAATGGTGTGACACAAATTGTCACACCCTAATTCAAAAAATCATAACTCACAAACCAGCAATGATAAATTCACAAACTCTACACCAAAATCACCTTGAATGTGTCTAGTTTGAGCACAAAACATTTCAAAGGCATTGGATAATGTATCATCATTTCACAATTGATTTGGCAAAGTGTACAAAAAATGGATACATGAACAAAACCCTAGCACAATTAAAAATCCATCCACGCCAAAATTCAGGAAAAATCATGATAAATAACTAGAGATTAAGATGAACAATATGCAAAAAATCTCATTAATTTTGGATCAAAGATGAATGTGCTATGAATTTTGTAAGTTTGGTCACAAAATGAAATGAATATTGAAGAAAATAACATGAATTAATGGTTTAATGTGTGACCGGTGGCAGAAGCGTAAATACTTGG
This sequence comes from Lathyrus oleraceus, assembly GCF_024323335.1. Lineage (NCBI taxonomy): Eukaryota > Viridiplantae > Streptophyta > Magnoliopsida > Fabales > Fabaceae > Lathyrus > Lathyrus oleraceus. The sequence goes on from NC_066579.1 coordinate 323,926,179, forward strand.
ACATTTTAATGGAACGCAGCGTTCCAATTAGAAGCGTGGCGCTCGGTGATTGGTCATGGCAATCAAACAGTGAAAAGCATGCAATGCAAGAGCCAAACACGATTTCTGGGAATGGCATTTAGGGTTTATGCAGCTACAATAACATCATCATCTTCTTCAACTAATCGTGAAAATTATTTTGCCCAGAAATGGAAAACAGACATATCACTTGACTCATCTAACAACACACATCCATAATCCAACAATCATTTATTCTAAATCGAGCTAGCATGGAAGAACTAAGAACAAACATATTCACATATGAAACTTTGAATCCATGTATCTCTCTCAATATGCAACCATTTTTAATGACTCAAAGCTCAAAACAATCAGCATGGCAAGATCTACATAATGCATAGCATGATTTTGAAAAATGAGAGAGTCGAAAACTTACTAAATCTGCAAGGCAGTAGTGAAACAGAAGTGATTATGCCATGACAGGTCGAAACAGATGTTCAATGAGCTTCCAGAAGGTGAATGGGAGGAGGAATTTGGCTCAGCAACCTTTGAAATGGCTCAAGATGAAATCTGTCATGAATGTGTTTCTTCAAAACAGTCCATGAAAGAGGCTTTACAGTTGAGATTGGAGGTTTGCCATAGCTTCCAAATGGTTTGTATGTGATGGTACCAACAAGCAATGCACGAGTTCTTTGAGGTTTCTTCAAGAAAAGTTCAAAAATGCAAAATGAGGGTTTGAGAGAATATGAGATTTTTCTTTTGTTTGAGTGAGAGTGGCTAGGGCTTTTCAGAGTGAAAATGAAGTATATATTTGCTGTTTAAGGTGCTAAGCTTGATTAAGTTATGTGGTAATTGGATTTTTGTAATTGGAGGTGTTTTGGTTAATTTGTCAATTTTCACTCAAATGGCAAGGTCTGTGGTTACAGCTGCGAAAACGGGCCTTGTACACACTCCAAACATGATTTCTTAGCAATTTCAATGGGCAAAATATATTGGAAAGGCTTAGATTGCAAAATCACTTTTTCACCTCACTTGAAATAATTCAAGTCACTTCAAAAAGTGCCATTTTGATTGGTGAGTTTTTGGTAAATTGTGATGACATATTTGGAAAGAGGGCATCAAATGTGACTTGTAGCAAAAAACCCCACCCAATTTGGCCAAATGGTTTGGAAGATATGGCCTTTTGAAGTTCAAAAATATTTGAGAATGATTTGATCATAACTTGCCAACCATAAATGAGAAATGAGTGTTCTTGGACTTTTTTGAAATGGGAGAACAAGATCTTCAACTTTCATGTTGGACAAAAATTCATTTGAAGCTTGTATGATGATGTAATTTTGAGGAGAAGAACTTTCCATTTTTGGCAAATTCCAATTACAGGTCAACTTACTATTTTTGGCAACTTCTTGACTGACTTCAAATTCTTCATTGTGGATGCTTGACATGTTGTATGAGGCTTATATGGACATGAATGAGACCTCTCAGACCAATTCCCACCATCAAATCACTGATTAAATGCACAGTTGACCAAGGTTGACTTCAGTTGACTTTGCTAGGGTTTTGGTTGACTGAACCATGTTCTGATGAATTCAAAGCCCCTACCACTTGATATCTTGATCCAACATGATGTCACAACTCATATGAACTCTTGATGAATGATCATGGTGCCCAAATTCTGCAAGAATGGCCACCATCTATCTCAATGACTGACTTTGACTGATTTTGACTGAGTTGACCTAATTTGCTTCATCTGCAAGTAACATGGTTAGATGACAATATTTTTGTACTTTTGGTTAACAAATAGTTGAAAAGGAATGGTATACAAATGCAATACATGCTTGGTGATCAAGAACCACACTCACAAGATACCCACCCACTAGGAGGGAAGCTAGGGCATGCAAAGATCCTTGAGGCCATGATATGATATGATATGGGCCATGAGGGATCTTGGGGACAAAATTGGGGTCTTACACCCCATTGCGTCACAAACGTAGTTTTCTCCATGTCTTCAGGCGCCATCTTGATCTGGTTATAACCCGAGAATCCATCCATGAAGGAGAATACCTTATGTTGAGCGGTGTTATCTACCAGAACATCAATGTGCGGAAGCGGAAAGTCATCTTTGGGACTCGCTTTATTCAAATCTCTGTAATCTACACACATTCGCACCTTACCATCCTTCTTCGGCACCGGTACCACATTAGCAACCCATTGAGGATAGGAAGTAACAGCTAGAAAACCGGCATTAAATTGTTTCATAACCTCGGCTTTGATTTTCTCAGACATTTCAGGACGCATGCGACGAACCTTTTCCTTAACAGGACGACAATCTTCCTTCATTGGCATACGATGCACTACTATATCAGTATCCAGTCCTGGCATGTCTTCATAAGACGAAGCAAAAATCTCTATATAGTCATGTAACATCTGAATCAATCTTTCTTTGACACTGTTTCCCAAGCCTGCTCCTATTTTGACTTCTTTCTTGTCTACTTCAGTACCCAGATTTACAACTTCAATTGATTCCTCATGCGGCTGTATAGTCTTTTCTTCTTGCAGTAACAGTCTGACAAGCTCTCCAGGTACTTCACAATCTTCCTCACTTCCATCCTCGGCTTGGTAGATCGGATTTTCAAAGTCATAATGAACAGTAGCAGAATTATTATCAACAGGATCCAGAGTGGATGTGGATCTGCAATTTATTACGTGAGTGTGTGTAAGAAAGCATAGCTTGTTTGAAAGATGACAGGAAAGATAAAGAGCGCAATATTTGAATGCAAAAAGTCCATTGATTTATTGAATGTGAATATGCTTATGAAAATGACAAGACCCTTAACAAATTAGCTATTTGTGCCCCGGGTATAGGCACAATGCTTTAAGAAGTTCAAAAAATTAAAAATTTGCAACACTAAAATAGCCATAACAATTACTCCTGACTAAAGGAAATTGGGATAGTGTCTTCAGCCTTCCAATTATTGAGTCCGTCACCAATTGTTGGGAAAATCTAGCTATCCAGGTCGCAATCGCTATCAGCATCTTCTACAACATTAATCTGATCTTTGACTATGTTTTCAGAGCTAAACCCCAGGCCAAATCTATCAGACTTGTACGGTACATTGATCAGTTGACCCCAGCCAGTACGACCACCATCTTCAACCACGGCTTGAGCATCTTTTAGAGAAATCATAGCAGGGGGAGCACGAATAACCTTGGGCACACGGGAAGTTGGCTTAAGGACAAGACTAGTCGGAGGAACTTCTTCGAATGACTGAGAAGGAGTCTCAAAGAACTCACCATCCATCTCGACGTATCTGAAGGTATGCACACTACTGACAATATACTCTTCTTCTCCTCACACAGTGACAATCTTACCCTCTATTGGATACCTCAGCTTTTGATGGAGAGACGAAGCTACAGCACTCGCCCCATGAATCCAATGGCGTCCTAGCAAGCAGGAATAGGCAGGACGAATGTTCATTACGTGAAAGGTAGTGTTGAAGACTTGAGGTCCTATCTTGATAGGGAGAACCACTTCACCATGGACAACACTCTTCGCACCATCGTAAGCACGCACTACAACGTCACTAGGCTTCAGTTCAATGCTTTTACAGTCAAGCTTATCGAGTACAACTTTCGGTAGCACATTCAAAGAAGAGCCATTATCGATCAACACATGAGCCAAGGTAATCCCCTTACACTCAATGGAGATATGCAGAGCTTTGTTATGATTCTTTCCTGCTGGTGTCAGGTCAGCATCGGAAAAACCTAGGCCATTGTCGACAGTCAGGTTAGCAACATAGTTCTCGAACTGATCGACAGATGTCTCCTGAGGTACATGAGCGGTTTTCAGGAATTTTATCAATGCATTGGCATGAGATTCAGAAGATAACAACAAGGATAACATCGAAATTTTAGACGGAGTATGCCCCAGCTGTTCTACCACATCAAAATCACTCTTGCGGATGATTTTTAGCATTTCTTCCATTTCCTGCTTGGCAACATCTTCGGTAGTAACTTCGACTGGTGTCCTTGACTGAGAAGGATTGATTACCGGTTCCTTTCCTCGAGTTTCAGGGACAGGAGGTGAGATTTCTGGAGAAAAGATCCTTCCGCTTCGAGTAATTTTACTAGTCCCAACAATGTCAACGTCATTAGGATCAGCAGAATTATCATCTTGCTTTATGCCGTGGATGTAGACATCACCTCCATAATTCCACGGAATGGCTTTGCTTGAGGAATACGGTACTGGGCCAGGTGTAGTAATAATTAGGGGAGCTACCTTGGGCTCAGCAGTAATCTCCACAGGCACTCTAGTAGCGGTAATCTTCACTGGAA